>NC_089685.1:71361188-71725847 GCF_031753505.1 Anomalospiza imberbis | reverse complement strand
CTGAGTGATTTCTTTATTATAACTATGCTATAATACATGAATATGCTATATAAAGGAAGATACTAAAACTACAAACCTTCTTGTTCTAAATACCATATCTAACTACTAACAACTTGTGACACTGTTCTGGAGAGTCCAGCCACAGGTGTGTTGGATTGGCCATCAGCTCAAACAATCCTCACCAGAACCCAATCAAGCAATCACCCCAGGTAAACAATTCTCCAAGCACATTCCACATGGGAAAACAAGGAGCAGAAATAGAAATTGTTTTCTCTTTCTTCTCTCTGCGCACCTCTATGAAAAATTCTGAGAGAGAAACGTGCTTGCCACAAAACTCCACTGGGAAAATCTGCTCGCAGTGAGGGCAGACCTTGTGCGGCCATTCCTGCATCCAGCTGCTGCCGTCGTGAATGTGGCCTTTCCAAATTACTTCTGCTGCTACCAAGCGCCATAAAAATCCCCTCCTGTCCCAACTGTGCGTGGCAGCAGCCCCAGGAATACTCACATTCGCCCTGCTCCGAGGCCCACGCCGACCACGCGGCCACGCGGCTCCGCACGTCCACCTGGGTGATGGTCCCCGGGGGCACGGGGGCAGGGGCCCGTGGGGGTGGGGGGATGGCACTGTCGGCTTTGGAGATCATTCTAGAAGGACAGGAGAAAGCCCGCGAGTGACACTGGAAGGAAAAGCGTTCTGCTCCCCAGCGCTCGGTCAGAGGAAACCAGGAGGCTTCACAAGGACTGCAGACCACACTGTGGGCTTGCCAAGCAAGCAGCACTCCAGACCATGATGTGTAAATGTGTTTAAAACAGCGGGAAACCCACTCCTCCGGGGAGCTAGCAAATCTTAGTCCCCTGGGAAATCCCCGAGCAGCGCCAAAGAACACGAGGAGACCTGCCAGTTTACACAGATAAATTCAGTTCCTTGGGCTTATTAGGTGGCATTTTTACCAGCACATGCAGTTGTAAGGGTGGGACTTGTCTTTGGTATGAGAGAAAATTGGAAGGTTTGAAACTACCTTTCAGCCATCACAGATCAAGTATCTAGTCCCCTAAGTCTGGCCAGCTGTCAACCACCTTTGCTTAAAACCTTACCAACAAAACCAAGTTCACTGGCTGGTTTGTTTTCTAACAGGGGCCTGTTCATCCTCTCTCAATACAAACATATCAATGTTCCCACCTGCAGTTTTCCAGTTCTTAGTGTAGTTTTAAATGCTGTAAGGAAAGAGGCCTTTGAATTCATTCTGCAGTCAGTTGATACCGACAGAAAAAAAAAAAATCACAGTAGCTCCTGTCATATATATCCCCCATTCCTTCCCTAGAGCTCTATTTAAAAACCAGATCTTCACCTTAAATTCACCTTTTATAAACCCATCTCATTCACAGCATTCAACAACAAGACCACAAAACATCAAATGTTGTTTGGTCTTTGAACAGTGAATAACAACAACAACAAAATTTCCTTTGCCTTTCCTTCCTCCAGTCCCCTTTCACTCCTCAGCAACCTTGCAGCACCTCACCAGTGCCGCAGAGCCTCAGTGAGGCAGGAGGGTCCCTCCCTGTGCCCCAAAGCCAGCAGGCACAGGAGCCAACAAGGAGGAGCCAGCAATCAGCTGTTTGACCTCTGGGCCTGGAAGCCCTTGGCGATTGATATCTCAGATCATTTGTCCCAACAGAGGTATTGGCCTACATTACTTTCCCAATTAAATCTCACTAGTTTCCCAGCACGTCCAATGTGTTTTTGAGGCCCCCTGGATTGCCTCTTAGTGCTTATGCCTGGTTTGCAGCAGTCCCACAAATGTTAAGGTCTATTAATTTAATTTTAAACCTGCAAATAGAGTTGGACACAGTTCAGGTTCTCTTTTGTTTTTCTAGGAGTGCCCCTTGCTCTAAGAAATCTTTGTAAGTTGCACATCAGAATTTAACCAGTATCCAGAACTATTATACATTCATTCTAATTTTTGTCCAGCAGAGAGTTCTCTACCTGAGCACAATTATTTTCGAGAGATACTATCAGCATCAGTTACACACTGAATTTCTAACAAGTTACTACCATCACCATTCAGTTGCTGATATATTTGTGCCCTTGCTTTTATGCCTCTGTTTACTACCTCTCATTTCTGTATTAATCTTCCCTGAACCCAACAGATTCTTTCCCTCGCATTTTCCAACTGGCAGAGAAGATTTTGCTACCAGGGAAACAAGAAGTCTTCAGCATCATTAAACAGGCAGGCAGGAAGATTATTCAATCTTCAGTTGCTGTTTCATTTAACATCTTCAGATCCCAAAACCTTTAACATAATATTATTTTCTTGGCGTTATGGGGAATTTCTGTTTTTGATTTAAATTCTGAACTACTTGACCCATATGCAGACCTGAGACATGCAATGCCATTCTCTGGCAAACGGAGTTGATCTCAGCTGTTCCCATCACTAAGGTGGAACTGGGAAAGGTAAGACTGACACTATAAATTGACAGAACATGAGAAAATTATTAAAGCAAGATATGGCTGTAATACACATGGCTTTGGAAGTATATTATTAGCTAGAACAAAAATAGCTCAAGCCCCCCACAAAACCCCAAAAGACAGCAGGCAGACCTGGAGAGCTTCTGAGTGCTGTCACGCTATCTGATGATCCCATACACTGCCAAGAAGTTGGATTTTTACCTCAGTGTCTCAAGCCTCTTCTTTTGTTTCCCACTTTTGCTGTCACTGATTGCACTTTCAATATCTTCATGAATAAGGGTAGCCTAAGGAGACAGGAGCAGGAAACATCAGGAATCAGCTACTGTGTCCAGATCTTTGAAACAAATATCTCACCTTTAGACAGAGAACACCTGATCAAATCCCATTTATTTAAATGCACTGGGAAATATTATTTTACGCATAAACCAAAAAAAGAACAGTAAAATCTGGGAGTTTGTAATTTTGTCACTACTCCAGCCTCAAGTATTATCATCACACAAGTAAGTAATGTAGACACCAAATTTGTCTGAACAGCTGTCATTATCTCAAGTCAACCACTATTACATAAGCTACTTTTTCCTTCTGCGTACGTAATTTTTGGTTGTCTCAAGTGTTTTGTTTGTCTCAGACTATAAAAAGAAAATCTACTAAATATAGAAGCAGCAAAACTACTATAGATGGCAGCAGCATAAGCATTAAGAAAGTAACTTGTCATGATTCAATTTCCTTTCAGAAACAATGACAGCCTCCAATTTCTCTTTGGTGTGACAGAAGATGAATTTTTCAGGAGATTCCCTAATCTGTATGTTCCTGCCACTCCACAACGGCAGACTGCCTCCACCAGTGGCCCCACAAGTGAAATTTTGATGCACGTCTAAAGCCTTATTTTAATAGATCTTGCATTAAATAGGTCATGGCTCCTAACAGGATTTAGAATGCTCTGTTACATGCCTTCAGCTGACAAATTAATTTCCTACAAAGGCTGTCAAAGCCCAAATCTGTCAGTGTCTGGCTCACTCTGCAAGGACCATGTCTTTCCTAGTACCCTCATCATGCAGAAGTGTGTCCCTTTCTGGGAGGAATTTGTGACTTCTGCTAGGACCAGAAGACATTGTTGAATTTAGGATTCAAGGGGATTACAGGACTTTTCAGGTGATAATGGGTTGCACTACAGAATAGTTAGTATGCTTTAAGCTTACAGAATTAATAGAGAAAAGCTTTAGGGGACCAGAGGAACTTAAACCCAGAAGTCCATTAATCCAACACTCTTGGTATTTACTATTTAATTTTTTTGTTGTTTATAAAATGTCAGAATGCCCCAAAAAGTACTGATTTTAACTATTTTTTATTGCAGAGGCTCCTGGAGTTGCTTGTCAATTCAAACAAAAGCAGGGAAAAGCCAACAGAGAAAGACCTAAACTTTCAAAACCAGAAAAGTTTCATGGGTAAGGAAGAAAACCCAGAGTATGGCCACAGAATCAAACAGTACCCCCAGAACTTCTGACAGGATCCCATTGTCCTTTAAAACAGCAAATTCTGTGCAACAAATCACACAATAACTAATCATCCTCACTCCATTCTCACCATGCTAATTCCAAAACTGCTGCACAGTCTGTTGTTTCAAGACAACAATACAAACTACTACAAAGGAATTAAGAAACCCCCATGAAATTATGAACCAGAATTACAGAGAATAACTAACAGAATTAAAATTTATAACCTCAGAAATAAAGAAGTATTGCAGAATACATTAAAAAATAATTTACACTTGAAGGCAATATTTTCATCAGAGACAAGCAATCT
Source organism: Anomalospiza imberbis (assembly GCF_031753505.1). Classification (NCBI taxonomy): domain Eukaryota; kingdom Metazoa; phylum Chordata; class Aves; order Passeriformes; family Viduidae; genus Anomalospiza; species Anomalospiza imberbis. The sequence goes on along the minus strand of NC_089685.1, from coordinate 71,721,580 downwards.
CTTTCCTTGTTTTTCCCCTCCTGCAAGGAATATTTTCCCTTTCAAGATCTCTCCAGCAGAGCAGAGATGCAGAGAGGTGAGAATGTAGAGAATGTTAATACCTCAGTGACACAAAGAGCAGAAAGAGTAGGTAAGGCTCAGGGCTCAGATGAGCTCTTTGCAGATTATAAAATAAATTTGAGATAACTCAAATCATTTTACACCACTTTTTTCAGAAGTGTGAAGGCAGACCATAGATATTTGCCAGAGCTTTATGCACTTGCAAACCCAAATTAACAGCTATAGAGTCCAAGAACCAATATTTACAGTAAAGACATTTGAACATGCACTAAGGATTCAGCTTAAATATTTGACTGCTCCTTTGCAATACATACTTCCCTACATTAGCTAACATACTAAAAGTAGTGCTGATATCATAAGTGGATTAAACTTACAGCATATTTAAAAGAATAAAAGTAAAGAAATATTTTCTATGAATCAGCTTGTTTGTCTTTATCCACTGTACTGGCCAATTCATACAATCTCCCCTATTCAAATAAGTCAAAGGAGATCTCCACAATTATCTTACCTTAATTTCATCACACTGGAAAAGATGCAAATCAGGCTTGTTTTGGGTTGGCTCTTTACATATTAATGCAAGAATTGAATTGTAGTTGCATGCATTCATCACAGCTTGGCAATGCTGAATTGTGCTCAAAGGAAAATTCTCCAGTTCATTCTGTCAGAAGTGGAAAAAAAGAAGAAAACACAAAATGCCACCTTACTATACAGTGTCCTGATCTCAGAAGAACTGCATGAGCTAAAAAGGGAAAGTGATAATAAGCTAATTAAAATCCTCAGTCTCACATAGATCCTTTTTCTGCTCGCTCCCTTTTTCTCTCTCTGAAAATGAGACTGTCACTCACAGAGCCTACCTTTGATTCCAAGTCCACCAAACTGACAGCTTTGTCATCCACTTGAAGAATCATGTCTTGAGTCCACACTTTGCCTTTGGCATCCAACAATTTCAGCTTCCTTATTCCATCATCCACTGTAATCATCGCCTCTTTTCGGTCCAGAACAAAGGTGGTCAAGTGCTGGTGAGTAAGATGTACATTTAAAAGAAATTATGATTGCAATTTTCCCTATTGTTCAGGAGTGCCAGTATTTAAATTGTCAGGAAGTAGCAATGCAAATTATTAATGAGTAAAAATGCCCTTGTATATGACAGAGCCCAGCTCTAGGACATGAGGAAGGATATTTAGTCCACAATGTCATTTTAAGTCAACTTATTTTTGTGGCTTGCTTTTTGACACCCACTGTCATTTCCTCACTACTGTAAGCAGTGACACTTGAAGGCACATTCTGACATCCTCCAGGTATCAAAGCTAGAATTAAAGCATGAGTTTTAACTAGCTTTAGAGGAGTGAAAACCTGTCTCTCTCTCTTGGCAAGCTGAATTCAGGAGGTGCCAGCAGAAGCTCCCTGCCAATGGGGCTCCACCACCACCCTGACCTGGAGTGTCCTCATCTCTTCCAGAGCTGCCAGCAGCCTGCTGGTGGCAGCCAGGATGGGCTTGCATCTGACTGGGATACCTTATGGACGGGCTGGTCACTTTTGTGTGCAGCACAGAAGAAAACAGTACCAACTTTTGCTCACCATCGGCTTGGAATATTCTCCAGATTCAATTAACGGCCTGGAAACTGAATAGTACCTCACAAACATCACCTCAGCTAGCTTCCCTGTCATTATGGCTGTGGCAATGTCTCCTTCAGCATGCAAATTATGCAAGAAAACCCACAAAATTATTTCATTTTGTTCAGGCATAAATCCACCTTCACATTCTAATTGAAGATCTGGTGACACTCATTCAAGCTGAACCACATTTAATGTATGCCTGCATATCTGTCTTCTAAATAACTTTAAAAAATAAAAATAACAAAAAAGGATTAACTGTGCTTTCTTCTATTACAGGATAACAGCACATGGTAATTACAGAGAAGAAAGTAGGTGTAAGCTGCATATAATCAAAGTATTTAAAAGAAGTAAAGCGAAACAAACTCTGCACTGGCTGGAATGCTTAAGATTCTAAAAGCAAGTACTAATTGCCATGCCAGTACAGGACCAAAACAGTTATGAAGAAAGCACACAGAATAGACAGGCAATTAGAACCAACTCATGCATTCATTTGCAAGCTGACTGTAGGACTGAAGCACCTGAAATCAGGAGTCTCCTGCATATGATCTCACAATTCACAGATGATTTAAAACCCAGCAAAAAGGAGCTGAGACTCTGTGGTGTTTGCAGGACTTGGCTTAACTCATGACAGTGGTCTGATGGCAGCAGGAGAAAGTTTAGGCCAAAGTAAAGCTGCAAAAGGAGGCACTGCATCCAAAAGTGCTTAACAGGCTACATACAGGCACTCAGGCTTACCCTGCTGGATATTTTAAATATGAGAGCAGCACGCAGTAATTCTGCAAAGCAGCTTAAGACAGCAAAGCACACACTTTGCTCTTCACACTGGGGAAGACTGCGCAGGCAGAATGTGTTTAACCACCACGTGCTCGACCCACTGGGGCTTTGAGGGGTTAATGCTCAGCGCTTTATGAATATTCTAACACCTCTGCAGATTCGATCTGATTGTGGTATTAGTTTTAAATATCACCCAGCGTCACCACAGCGTTGTTCAGCTCTGCCTCATCCTTGCAAGGAGCCAGGTTCAGAGACAGGGCAGCACAAGGTGTGGAACTGATGCCCCGTTGAGAAGTCCTGCCTGTTTGCCAAGCCACACACGACTTTGCTTGCATCCTTCCACATCCAGATTTCAGCTCATTATGGCAAAGCTACAGAATTTGAGACATTTCAGTGTAATCTGGTCTGAAGTGACCCCAGGCTGGCGGGATATTTTGGAAGATGCATGTGCCTTCAAGCTTATATATCCTCAAAAAACCCATGTAGGCGAAAATAACCACATGTAACTGAGAGCTGTAATTGGTGCATCCCTCTCATCTCACCTCCACGTGGTACTGCGATGTTTCAGATATGCTGCTGACACTGTCTCGTGCATAATTCTTTCTTTGTTCTGCACATGGGAGGAAAAGAAAGAATAATTATTAACAGAAGAGTGCCTTATCCTGGTGTCTTGACTGCTTCTCAGAGACACTTTGGACAAGTTGTATACATGAGAAGAGAAGATAAGCTGTGGCTAATTTCTGTATTTCAGCAGAAAAGACCTCCACCCCCACATGGCCCAGCACAAGGACCATTTTTACGTCAACAGTGTTTACAGAGAGCTGGTGGGGGCCCAAAAAAGCCACTTATCTCATCCAGTGGGTCAGGACACTGGAGGGGAGCAGTGCTCTGACTGGAAACACTGCCTTGGGAAAGATGATTATTAAAACCTTTGGCTTGCCACTGTAGCAGCAGTATGATAATTGCACTGGGCTCACTGTAGCATCCTTGAAAGCAAAAGTATTTTCTGATATATACAAATAATTCTCATGCTAAATCTGCAAGACGACAAAGGCACGCACAAAAAAAGACCCGACTTCATTTCTTCATAAAGCATTCAATTCATTGAATTGCTAATGTAGAAACAGGCATGGAAATGTACATAAACACACCAAAATATCTCCAAACAGGAATACTTTTCAGCTAACAAGACACAATGCTGCAAAACCAGAAACATTGTGTGCCTTTTACTCTGTTCAATCGATTCATGTTAAACCAGGAGAGGAAGGAAGGTGAAAAAGCAAGATGAAGACACAACATACACCCACGCCACAAAATAATGAATTTAGATGAAAACTGAAGAACACTTTTCAACCCTAGTGGAAAAAAAATTGAATGCAACATTTGGAAGTTTGGGGTTTTTTTCACTACAACCACTTAAGCACCTGATCTGGAACACCAGGAGCTTGTTGTGAAAATGTCAGTAGGTGCCATGGCCAAGAGAGGCCTAGGGAAACTCTGGAATAGGTAAATTTTTTTTTCTATAGTTCATTAAAAATGTCAATTTCTGATCATCAAGTAAAATAGGTGGTACGATTTTTTTTCATATGATGAAAATACAAAATGTACATACGAAATACATCAATTTCATCACACTTGGAGTCTTTGGAAGTAAAATAAAAGTGATTTTCTTGACAGGAAGATTAAGTCACTTTTTGCAAAATAAAATAAATCCTAAATACTGTGGAACATATGATCTGTGACATACAGAGATCTGCAGTGAGGAGTCCATAAAAGCTCCCCTACAAAGGTCTCTGCTGTGACCAGGGCTCCTTCCTACAGGAATTCCAGGTGCAAAGACAGCAGTGCCCTCATTTTCAGAGGTCACTTGTGGAAGCATTTGTCACATTTTATAAACACACCATTATCTCTTCGCTTCTCAGTGATTTTCACAGCAAACAAGTTTCTGAGATACAGCACTGGCTAGAAGCCCCCCTCCCACAGTGACAAATGCCACTCAGGCAGCAGGGCCATCCTAATCCTGCACAGCAGCTGCTCAGTTTGCTTTAGCAAGAGAAGCGTGCAGAGCAAACAGTCAAATTCAAGGACACCACCAATCATCAGAATTTTTAGCCAGGTGTGTGAATATTTCAAAATAGATACCTTGCTTTCATTATGCATTATTCTGAAATCCCAGGGCAGAGGATCAACCTTGACCATTCCATCTGTATCTACTATTTCTGCTTTTGCAGCATGTTGCTGAAATTATTTTTTCAGTTGACTGTCTTTTTAACCACGGCACACACATATGCACACCCCGGCAGCACAGTCAGTAAAGCAGTGCTGTCTGATTTGCTACCTTTCTTTTTTTGTTTGGATGATGACCTGAAGAAGTAAAGTCCATCTGTTCCTAATAAAACAAGGGGATTAAAAAGCAGTATCTAGTTTAATCCCACAGAATTATTTGCATCTCTAAGGGGATCAGTTAGCAGTCTTCTGCTGAGGACTGTAAATGATACTTAAATACTGTCCAGTAAGAAAGAATATATGCTTTAAACAAAACAAACAAAAAAATTACTTGTTTCAATAACAGTGCATCAAATACTCAGTTTTGAGTGTTGTCTTCTTTTAGGTGAGCAAAAATGTAAGTTTTGTGCTATGGAATTAAACAAGCATAAGAAAGTTTACACCCACTGTAAGATTTGTAAATGCTGCAAGCAGTAACAGTTGGAGCTGCTTTAAATAAACAAAGAAAGTCTGATATATGTAGAGGCTCCAAAGGAATTAAAATCAGAGAGTAAATTTGCAGGAGGCTCCTTATTCTGCTTCTGTGTTAAGGCAGGAATTTCAAAACCATGTGCAGCACGGATTAACAGCTCCTCTTCCACAGAGCAGCACAACACTCCCAGCCAGACAGGATGGAAAGGTGCTCAACACACACTGTCACGGTGAGATTAAATGTAAATTTTATTCAAGTTCTTGTTACTATTATGTTGTAATTAACAACAACTTCAATAAAATTTACATTTAACAAAAGTCAACCAATGTTTGTGTTTATAAACAAAAAGTATGGACACAACAACTGAGAGTCCAACCTGAGAGCAATTCATATTTACAAATTTATTTCTTTAAGGCAGGCAGAGTGAGAATTAGAACCTGCTGGAGACCCAAGGTACCATTTAGAGCAGAACACAACATTTCAGTTGGGACTGAAACAACTATAGTGGATCTGGAGGTGGATACTACAGCTGCACCCTGAGATTATTCACCCATCAAAATACATCTTCTAGCAAGAATCCTGGCCATCAGGCAAAATTCTTCCAATGTTGGAAGGGTTTATCTTCAGCCTTTGTTTTTCAAACCTTTTACAATCCAATGGTTCATAAGCGTGTCTCCTTTCCCTTACAGCTCCCTGAGACATGGTTTTTGTGACTGCCTGGCAGGAATCACACTGAAGGAAGAACAGTTCCCCCCTGACAGTATGAACATAACACAAAGAAAGAGGAAGAAAAAAAAGAAAAAAAAAAAAAAGAAAAAGGAAAGGAAATTAAGGACTGGCAGCTAAAATGCATTCCCTGAGCCATGGCTTTTGCCAGCACCTCAAAAGGAATCTTCAAGCTCTGCTTTCTCCTAGTGCTTGGCTCCTGTCCCAGATTCCACCTACGAGCCTCCAAAAGTTCTCACCTTGCCATCAGAAAGGACACAAACTCTTTTGCACCCCCTCCTGCTGAAGTGCTCTGCTGCCTTGAGCTCCTGGACAAGCTGATAAAAGTCTGCAAATCTGTTCTCTGTCCAGATGCCACAAGGGACTGCTGCTCCTTCCTACAGCACCTCTGTGTTTCCATTTCCAAGTCAGAGAGATCCCAGCTGGTGATTCTCACAGATTTTTTCATCTGTATGAAACTTTCTTTTCCTACAGAGGTGGCCATTGCCATTCTTCAGGAAATGCAGCTTCCATCTCAACCCTTTCACATATCAAAGTGACAGATTACCTATCAATATTAATCTGACAGCTTTTACAGAAATCTTAAATTTATCACACAAACTTCAAAAGCGAGTAACACATGCTCTGCTGTTGAAAATCAGAGCACCAGAACTTGCTGATGTGCTGAATGCAGTGGGTCTGGCTAGGATGGAGATGATTTTGGATCTGATAACGTGGGGATATTTTAGCTGTGGCTGAGGGGTGTCAAAGTCTTCTCTATTTCTTATTCTGCTGCCCCAGTGTGTGGGCTGGGAGTGCACAAGAGGCTGAGAGGGGACCCAGCTGGGACAGCTGACCCTAAGGATACTCCACACTGTTTAATATCCTTGCTCAGCAATAAAACTGGCAGGCAGTCTTTCCAAAGAATCCTTGCCCAGATAGTCTGGCCATTGCTCTGCTCATGGAAGGCTGTGAGTAAATCCCTTTGTGCTAGTCAGTCTTTTTTCCTCCCTGTTCTTTCCTTCTATTAAGCCATCTTTACCTTGATCCATCAGGTTTTTTTCTTGCTTTTTCTCTTCCAATTCTCCCCCCTGTTCTGCTGCAGAGAGGAGACAGGGGGAATGAGCAAGCAAATGGGGAGGTCCTCAGTTGCTGGCTGGGGTCAACCCCTGACACTGAAAACAAAATAATGTTTTGTATGCTCTGTTTCACTCTCCTAATCCTCCCAATCAATCTCAGCTTCTCACAGGTCCCTTCATGCATGAAGATGCTATTGAAGCTTAAGTGAAATGCCCCAACAGAGACTTCCAGATATGATGCAAAAAACCACCAGAAGATGAACAAAACTATCAAAATTATTGAGGTTTTTTTCCTGTATACTCATTGCAGCTCTTATATCCACCACTTAAAGTACAGTGCAGCCTTAATAGCAGGTTAGCTCAAACTCTGCTGGTATGCTGCACACCATTTAGATAAAGGATTTTTCCTTTGTAAATTAAAAAAAAAAAGAAGAAGAAAAGAAGAGAGAGGATCATGGCAGAAGAAACTTTAGTCAAATTCTTAACCACAATCTATAGCAGATACAACCCAGAAGACTTTGATTAAAAGAAAATCTCTCTCAACACAAAGGCAATAAAGTGAAAAGCAGCACAGCATTTCTCCAATGAGAGAAATGAATGTAAGATCTACTTGCTACTAAAGCTTCCAGAGGAACAGGAACATTGATCCACAGAAACTAGTTATCTTCCTGATGTGTGATGTGGACAGATATTACTGCAATTCATGTTTTGTGAAATTATTGAATTCACCCATCATCAGGAACAGACCATGTTTCTGTCTTCAAACAGAGGTTGAAAGCCACTGATTTTATTTTCATTTTTGAAAGCATCCAAAACACCAGAAAACAAAAAGCAACATTTTAACCAAAGACTTTCAGCCAAGTCAAAAACTCTACCAGCCAGTACATGACACAGATCAGCAGGACTGTCGATTGCTCTGAAATTTGATGGCAATTCACATGGACATGGATTGAGAGTCTCCCCCAAAATCTGTCCTAAGAATCCTGGGGTGACAGCATTAAATACTTCTACACATCATCAAGCAGAAAAGCACAGTACTTAATTTACTACCATCTATCTGCATTGGACTGACTGTTGAGACCCTTTAAGAACAAATTGTGGCACAACCGGAAAAAAAAAAAAAAATCAGCTTGAGGCAGAGCAAAGTGCAGGAAACGTGACCTAAACATCCAGGGACAAAGGTCAGAGCTCGAGTTCAAAACAAATTTCCTCTTCAGAGGAGCAAACACTATCACTTTCAGAGATTTGTGCCAGGAGCTTCCCTCTGCTGGCTGTTTGGAACTAGCTGTCAAAGGAAGCGTGTTGTTTAGAAGTCAATTGTCAAATTAATTTGAGAACCAAAATGCTACAAGGATGCTGCCTGGATGGCTTCTTTCAGTGGACTCATTTACCTGCCTGTGAGCTGCTTGAGGTTTCCTTGGATTTGTTACACTGCAGTTCTTGCTGTGAATGAGGCATGTGAGCAGTGCAAAAATACACAGGCAATTTCACTTCCAGCTGCAAATCCCAGCCACGAGCGTATAAACTCAGTGCACAAAACACTCAGTCTTTCCTAATGCGCCGTGAGAAGACAATTTTAGCAACATCTTTCAGTTCTGTGCTGTACAATACTCTGACAATTTGGAGTGCGCTCCTGGTCCACCCCTCCTGAGGAATGAGGCTGCTCCACGCTGTGTCTGCGGCTGGCAAAGCCCCAGCACAGCCCCGGGACTGCTGCTCCTCTCCCCACAGGCAGAACTGCTCAAGGCAGATGGAGGAGCCAATGCTAGAACAACAGGTGACTGCAGGAGCCAAAACCCATCGCAGATGGAGAGAGCAGGACGCAAACGATGAAATAAACCCCATGAAAATGTGCAGAGAGCACCTTCCCTGGCGGTTCAGAAAGATCTGTCACGCAAATAGAAAACAGCTCATTTCTGGAAGGAAATGAGTGAAAACAAAGGGATTATTTGACACAGGAAAAAAGGCAATTGCAAGGAAGTTTTCACTATCAGACAGGCACGTTAGAGATAGTGACTGCTCCGGTCTGGCTTTGAGCTGAACTCGCGGTAACACCACTGATATTCCAGCCTCCTTTCCCACAGCACCATGGCCAGCCCTGGTGGCTGAAGGGCTGAATATTCATGAATCACCTCAGCAATGGGATCAAAGGCATAAACTTCATGCCAGGACATAAACACGCCTACATTTATGGCAGGACATAAACATATACACGTATAACAACAGCAATAATAAGTAGTAATAATGATAATGATGATGATTATGATAATAATAGCAGTAATAATAATAACAATTTAATATATAAATTAAAATATTTTAATATAAATAATGTTTTAATTATTATTATTATTATTAGCATTATTGATACTAATAGTAGTATTACTATTTTTAATTTTATTATTATTTAGTCTTTACAGTGCTTGGAAGGAACTGAGTTCAATATCAAGCAGTCACCTAGGAGCCCAAGCACCATTTCACTTGTTGATAGTCAGGGATAGGTGGCTCAGTCCAATGGACCCTCAAGTTTTCCAAGAAAAGGAACATTTTAATGGGGAAAATTTGCTGCTGACATCATGTTGTCCCATTTTAGTAAAATAAATTTTAAAAAAACAACCCACGGTCCATTTTACTTTTACAATAAAATTACATATTTTTTTCCCAGTATAAGTGAATCTATTAAACACGTGAGTTTTCTTTATTAACTTAAATAGCAGACATACATTTAAAATATATGTACACAACAAAACATTAAAAGAAAGCTAAGACAGCTTCCTCCTGCTTTATAGGATTTCAGACTCAATAATCTCAAATAAAATAACTTGGTTAGTAATTATAAATAAAATACTATGCAATGAGCATTTTCAACACAGTTTAACAATTCCAATATCACTCAGCTGCTTTTCAGCCCATTTGGGAGAGTATGCACAAAAAATTTAACACCACAAAAGAAGAAGAGGAACATGGGATGCAGCAGAATAATAACTTTGTTGCTAAAAATTAGAAAAATTGCCCTGAATTCAAGAAAGATTTTAGGTGGTTTAATTTTTTTCTCCAGCTCAAATATGTGCTGATAGCAACACCCTTCTTCTTTATGTATAAAAAACAGAGCAGAAGTAGTAAAATGTGCAAACTCTAGAAGTTGTGCCAATACATATCCACTTGGAGTTCCAAAATAACCGATCCTTCTATTTCATCTAGCTCCTGGCAACTGCAGCTAGCATTTGGTGATGTATCTGCAGCAGCAGAAGTGAACCAAGGACAACATTTCACTTTACAGGAACCACCACGCAGCAGTTTCATGGCAAGCGTTTTCCATTAGTACCTGAATTCATTGAAGTACTTTGGAGGTAAAAAAATACCATTATACACATCAAATTTACTCACTTGTCCCCATCTTCTCCTGACACATGACCATCCCACAGTGTCTGATAAGAAAAAGCTCAGAGAGATATTTTAAGAGCCCACAAAGATTAAAGGACACAGTTAAGACACTGATACTGCCCCACTGTCCAAACCATATACTCCTGAAAAATTATGATGATGACATAAAATGAAAAAGGAATCACAACACTGTCAAAGAAATAATCTGCTGAGAGTTTTTTTGCAATGTCTCTTGCTGGTTTCTGTTGCCACCTACTATTTCTGTCAACACTTGCAATCAGTTTGTTGAGTGAACCCATACAGGATGCAGAAATCACTCTTTAAAATGATCAGCTCAGAATTTTCCTCAGTTTTGGTTCCTGCCTTCAGCACTACATCAAGAAACTGACTTTTGCAGCATACACTAAAACAAAGTAAATTTGAACTTGCAATGATTCACATGCAGTACCATGTTTAGGTTGAATATTAGGAAAAATGTTTTCACCAAAAGGGTTATCAAGCACTGGAACAGCTGCCCAGGGAAATGGCTGGGTCACAATGCCTGGAGGAGTTGAGAAGCTGTGTTTGTGAGGCATTTAGGGACATGGTTCGGTGGTGGGCTTGGCAGCACTGGGTTAACAGTTGGACTCGATCTTAAAGGTCTTTTGCAACCTGAAATGATTCTAAGATTCTAAAGCAGGCTGCCATCGCTCCCCTAAGCTCTGAGCTCCCCCCCAGCCACCACTCCACCCAAAACAGGAGGGAGAGAAGATTACTGCTTGGCACGTTGCAGTTCCTAGCCAGGGCTCTGTGAGCTCCCCAGCGGTTAACCTGCAGAAGAGTGGCAGATGCACAGAGGGAGAGCTGGCCCAAGCCTGAGGGGTCCAGCACAGGACCAGGCTCTCAGGGGAAGCCTTGTCCTTCCAGTCTCATCAGTCACACTGACTTTCAAAAGAGCATTTAGCAGCAGGCACAGATTTACAAAGCAGAACTCCTCCCAGCCTCACTGCTGCAATTTCCATTACCAGCACAGCTATCACTGGGATGTATTCACAGTGGAGGAGGACAACCTGAAAATGCTGCAATTTGGCTGGCAAGCAACACGACTACATTTCTCCTGCACAGGGATTTGTTGTTGGGCTGCAGAGTAGTGTTTACAGCCAAGACAAACAGCAGCATTTGTAGTTGGTGAGTGCAACAACGTTCAGGCATTTGTACCATCACGTCTGACAGTCACAGAGCCTGCTGAAGACAGCACGCCAAGCAGGACTCCAAATCTGTCACACCAACCCTAATTCCCATTAAATCCTTGTGTCAAAGAAGAAGAACATTGTAAGTGCCTTTTCTGCTAGCAGGGGATGAAGCTGGGGAGGCAGAGGGAGGTACAGGAGAAATAAAACCCCACAAGGGTTTAAGCACAGCAAAACCCTTGAACGCCTTCTCCCTGGTGCATAACTTAGCTATAGGATCACTCTGAGTTTTGTGATGAATGCTGCCTGAAAGATGAGCAGGTGGGACCTTTCTGCTTAGCAAACGGAGCATTTTCTAATTAGCTTTAGTAGGAATAAAACCACTTTGTTTTTTAGTTCAGTTGGCAGACACGCCCATGTGTATGTACATACGCTTCCAGATTAACGTGTAAAATATTTCCACCACCACATCACAATCACTACTTAAACAGCAATTTAGCACAGAAATTTAGAGAGTTTTTGGCACCTTACCATAGAGAGCTTTTGCACTTGTTCTTGAATTCTGTTCCCTCTCTGCCTGAGCAAACGTTGGGGAGCCATAGCCACTGGAAGAAAACATTTCTGATTACCTTCTGTATAGATGCCTTTGGCAGACACCGAAAAAAAACCCTCCCCTTACTACACAGACCTACAGCATTAGTTACAGAGGGAATGATACTGGATATTTGTTCCACACCGTGAAGATGAGGGAGAATGTTTCACTTGGGCTGCAGGCCTTTCTGAGCTCTCTTTTGTTGCATTAATGCAACATCATGCACAACTGGAGTGTGGTATACAAATAAATACCACCTAAACTCCAGCAACAAACTTCACTGCAGAACTATAATAATAACAATAATAATGATAATGCCAAAGAATTGGGTAGGATTTGGGTTTTTTTCCCTCCGTACACAAGTGTTGATTTCTTTTAACAATTTTAACTGCTTTTAATGAAAATCTTAAAATTACTGTCATTATCTTACACAAATCAAAAGGTAATATGACTACAAGTGTTTCAAGAATGAGTGATATACGAGTTCACCTTACAGGGACAACAACATGGGAAGCAAAAGACACCACAGATGTCCTGCTCCATACAGGAATACCTGTTCCTTGGCATCAGATGGGTAAATTCTCATTAGTGTTGTGAGTGACTCTAGTGCCATGCCCCTGATACAGGGATCACCTTCTTATCTTAGGCAAGGTAACACGTTCAGGTAGCAGCTGCTCAGTTCTCTTTACTGGGAAACAGTCTGTTCTCACAGATGGGAGAGGCAGCCTCATCTTTTATGCATAAAAATCCACTCACTCAGAGCTAGCCTTAAACACCTTGGGCACACAAAGGCCTCTCCGAGTAACATAATAAGGATGTCATGGCTACAGCAATTAATTTTGCTGTTCCAGATGAGTCCATGCAGTAACACAGTTTCCCCTCACATCAACACAGCAGTGCCCGTCCCTTTGGTCCCACGGTTTGCAAACCCCTCACACTTCTACAGAAAACTCCTTTATAATTCCAGTGGGGCCAACTGATTATAGCTCTGTCTGAAATGAAAGCCTAAAGAAGGAAGCACACCACCTTTTTGTCCATAAGAGGCAAGTCAAAGGCAAAACCTTACTTCATTTGAGGGAAGTAACTTCCATATCCACCGGGAGGGGTGTTTGATATGTGTCCATTCATCCTCACTGTCACTCACTGGGAGAAACGACCTGGGAAAAGAAACAACAGCACGTGAACAGAGGTCTCCTAAAAGATGAAGGTTGAACACAGGTGCAACACAAACCTAATGAGGAAATTGTGGTTGAAATGGGAACGAAATTGCATCAACAAGCTCAGTTGTTGTTAGCTGCATCCCAGTGATGCCTCAAAGACCCGCAATGGAACTTCTCCCAGTAGCAATTTGATAGTTATAGCTTCAAACAATTTATAATCTTATGAACAAAGCTATTATTTTTGATACAATGGTCTTTAGGAATAGCTGTAGAAATAAAAGGCTCGCTAAACAAAGAACAAGATCTACTGCAAAATGAACAAGATGTTCCAAATGGCAACTTTATTACTCAAGCGTGCTTGGTTTCAGCCCTCAATTCATTTCTTTCAAATCCAACTTTTGAAATGACCTTTTGATACATATTTTATGAAACATATCAGCTGAATTGTTAGAAAGATGCATTATCAAATTAAAACACAATTGTTAACACAAAAGGAAACTTGGTTAGCTATTTTGGTACTTAAGAAAACTTTTTTTTGCGTGTGTTAAACAGTGCTTAACATCCCGAAAGTTTGGCATGCCAAATGAAACCTTTCCTATAAAAGCAGTGCTAAACAGGCCATGATAAAACAGTTTAAAAATTCTCCCTTTAATAACATGTCCACTGAAGTTAAAACTAGCTCTGGAAAAGTGACTTTCATAACCCTTTCATATTTAAATTTACCATGGGCAAATACTCTTTCATTTACATGTATACATGAATAAAATAAATTTGAATATTTCTCTACATTTCAGTCACACTGCAGAACAGCCAAAAGTGTATCAGATCAAATTTCTACCTACAAAAGCTTCATTTCCAAAGTAAGCACACCCTGCTCTGTTAGCACTGGAGCTGCCTTGCAGCCAGCTTATCTTCTGAGGCCCTGATTCAGCTCACCTGCCCCACATCAACTGTTCTCTTCTTGTTTTACAAAGAAGCAGGAGCTGCTTGACCTTCCAGTACCCACTGAGTGCCCACGTGTATTCTGCTGCTTCCTTCCTCCGTGCAAAAAGACAACCAACATCTGCGCTGAGCTCTAAATCCACCAGTCAGTTCCAATACAAGCTGCTGGTCTTTGGTGCTGAGGGCACAGTTTTTATACCTTCCTGAGAAGCAAACTCCTGGCACCTCCTGCCTCGGGTGCAGCTAGCAGAACTAACTAGAACAGTGTATTTGAAGGCGTATTAGACGTGCCAAGTGAAATTATGTATCTGTATTTGAGGTGTGTTTGACATGCCAAGTGAAATCGTGTGGAAGGGCGGTGCTGCTTTTAGTGGGTACATACTTGCTAATTTGGCTTTATTTATGTATATATATTATTGTTATTATTATTATTATTTTAAATTTATTTATCTTTCTTTTAAATCTTGGCTCTTTGCAGAACCTCTTTAGTGACACAAGCACATTTTGCCCCACAAATGTATCGCATATCCAAGCCTGTTTGGCTGCTCTAAAACTCTTTTTATGGAGTGCAGTCCTTAACAGCTGTCTCCAATAAATTACTACCCATGTTGAGTGCTGCTCAATTCATTAGCAATTACAACCTTTGGGAAGCATCCTGAAATCATCCCGTGACTTGAAAGGATACAACTATTCATTTTCTCAGCAGAATTTGCCAGCTCACTGTGCACTCCCTGTTCCGTTTCAGCGACTGCCTGGACCAGAGCAGCTCAGAGTGCTCCTCTCCAGCCCAGGCTGCCCCTGGGCTCTTCACCACTTCCTATCAGCTATTAATCCTTATCATCATCTGCAACCAAGCTCAATTTGCTGCCCTGCTTAACAGTTTCCCCTGTGATTAGCTTCCATGGAGTCACCACATCCAAAACACACAGATTATCTCTGCTGCTGTTTGGTAGCCCCACTTTACTTTCCATCCACACATTGTTTAAGATAGCATTTATTGAAGAATCCTGTTTGTCGTAATCTTTTTTGATTTGTAGTCTTTTTCATAGGCCTATTTGTAAGAAATTCTGCAACTGTCTTAAAGTGAGATCTGGGGGGGAAGTAACCCCTTGGTTTAAATCTCTCTCAGAATAATTCCACTGCTCTGACATCTTAATCTGACAAATACTTGGTTTGTATTTGTATTCACTCATTTTTATGGAGGTGGTGAAACAGATATTTTAAGTAGAAGGAATGCAATATATTAGAGTAGAATATATTAGAATTTCAAGCTTCACGCTTTGAAGTCAGCATGACACACTGAGTTTGAAAGCAGCAAGAAAGCTGAGCAGCCGATTTTCACACTGGGGAAAGAAACCATCTCTCATGACTAAATACCTGTCCACTGTAAGGCACAACACCACTTAAATACAAAAAGCTTCAGAGGTAAATTTTGAATAAAGAGATACTGAACATCTGAAGTCAAAAATTTTGACTATTAAAATAAAATTTTTAAAAAAGCAAGCAGTTTATTCTGCCAAGCAAACACAAAAGTTTTAGTCAGCTTTAGCTGATATGCAAACAAAACACCACTTACTATTAGATAGTTGAGTGAAGCCAGCAATACTTCCTGTCCCCCATGAAATTTTCCACTGCTTTTGAAATGCCAGGACAACTACCTTGACATGACAATTTCAATGCTCTTGCAATTTCATGCAATGCTTCTGCCACTTGGTTCAAGAAGCCTCCAGAATGTGAATACAAACAAATCCTTTACTATAATTATTTATAATTAGACCAAAACAGCATCAAAAAGCTACTTGTGACTCCCCAAAATTATCACACAATTGGATCTCATTCAACCTAAATGTTTCATTAAAAAAAAAAAATTAGGAAAATGTTTTAATTTTTTTAATTAAATGCAAGATGAAGAAAAGTGAAAACCCACAAAAGGGTAACAGCATGTGCAGGGCTTTATTATTCCCTTGTACAGCTTTCTCTGCTGTGTTTCTCATCTCAAATGCTCTTTCATCTCTTATAACCAGTCAGTCCTGTAGCAAAAGTCACCCCCTGCACACTGCAAAGCCATTGTCAACCAGGAGTCTATTAATAAACTCCACTTCCTCTTTAATCCTCCCTTTCACCTCAGCCCAGCAGTTCACAGCAACCTATGCTGGTGTCCCAGACTTTAAAATAAACATCCTTCACAATTAACTGTACAATCCCTCTTCAATTAGGCCTGAAGTATAAACAGTTTAATTGTGAATATGACCAAAAATGGTCATGTCTCAGGATCCTAAAAAAAAAAAAATCATGCCTGCTCTGAAAAAGAAATATTTTAAACCAGGAAAACCAGGAAAGCTAAGTAAGATTTCAAGAAGAAAATAGACATTATAATAAAAATAAGACAAATATAATTTAAGTATACTAAAATAATATATAAATATTATTTTACTATACTTAATATAAATAAAATATAAATAATTAAAATCAGTTAAAAATGTCTAAAAATATTTTATTTTGGAAAACCAGAAAACAATCCACAAAATTGTCTCAACAAAAACAACAAGTAAATCCACCTAGGACTTCCCTGCTGCCATCAGCTTTATTTTTGAAGGGATATTGATAGTCAGCAGCTCTGTAAACGACAAGGGTCCAGCCTTTACAACAGAGAAACCAATTCTGAGACATATGTACTTTTGTTCCTGAGCAGTCAGCAGTTACAGGTGGTAATCCCAAGCATGGGGAGAATCATGCCAGTGTACAACACGATGGTATCAGTCATGAGCACTGTTTAAAAAAAAAAAAAATCAAAATGTAAAATTCTCTTTGCCTTCCCCATCTTGTAGCACGGCAGCCTTGTGAAAACAATGCAATTTATGTGGCACATCGACAGCTGACATGTCCTGCCATGTCATTTCCTAATAGGAGTTTGAAAGCAACAAAATTCCCCAGTTTATTAAAAAAAAAAAAAAAAAAAAAAAACCAAAACAACTTTCCCAGAAAGGCAGAGCTGCATCATTAGAGAAAGTTAGATATCCTAGAGCCTGGTGCTCTTTTCCACTCATCCTGAAGCAATCAGCCCGGCCCAGTGGCAGATCACAACATCATATGGAAACCAAAAGAGAAACAACTTAATATTTTAGAAATTATGGAGGGGGAAGAGCTGAGGAGAAAAGGATGCCCAGGAAGGAACAGGAAAGCCAATAATGGCTGGAAGGATTATTGTCTACTAATTAAGACAATGTTATTGTCATCATGTGTCCCCCCAAACCTCTCCCCAGCCAGAGCTGAGGCTGTAACTCCAGCCTGAGCAGAAAGCAGTGGACATTACAAGGTAACACTATTCCCTGGTGGATGTAGCCGTGTCAGACAAGGACACTCTCTCTCCACCCTTCCCCTTTCAAAAGTACTACGGAAGAACAAAACAAAAGGGGGGGAAAAATTTTAAAAAAATTCCATGTACTCCTAGCTCACTGTGCATTCAGTAAAAATGCCTCGTAGTGCTATCCCTCAGCATTCAGCACTGCTGACCTGCAGAACGTACAAAAACTCTTTAACTTGCTGTGTGACTTGCCATTTTTCATCTGTTTCTTCTCAAACCTCATCCTCTTCACCCACACACAACTTTCCCTACTGGTGCTAAATTTTTAAACAGTATCTCCTCGTGTCTACCTTGTTCTGACCCACCACTCTCCTATTTGTATCTTCACTGCAGCCACAGATTTCACAACTGGGAAACTCCTGGCAGAAATACATCCCATGGAGCCAGCTGAAACGTTGCTGCTGCTCTCTGTTTTGGGACTTGCTTCAGAGAACAACCAAGAGCAAACATGAGTTCTGCTGGTTGCTGGACACCTTGCCTGGAGATAAACACCAAGATGCACATGAATGCATAAGTAAGTAATGCTTCTGAAATGATCCCTGGGGATATTCCAGCCTCAGTGCACTGACACCAGAATTTCTCTGAGAAAAACTGCTATCAGCTGAGCTAGCACAGCTTTGCTCTGCAATGTTTTCAGTTTCCTGTTAAGCAGGTTGGAGCATCCAAAAGCTGGTAGAAAAGATGACAGCAAAAAAAAAAAAAAAATCAATGGAGAAAATCGAAAGCCAGGCCTTACAAGTGCTAAGGTTTGAACTCAAAATAAATTAACTTGATCCCCCACCACTGTGGCTGTTGTCCCCTTTGCCTCTCTCAAGCCACTCTATAATATTTATGGGGGGGGTTTTGAAGCCCTCTGAGCTGTACATACTCCGGTATTCACTCCTGTGTCCCAGCACCAGGAAATAAGTTAATAAAATAATTTTGAAAATGCTGTTTCCTTCAGGACCTCTCTGCGTTCAGAGCTGTTGTCCAGCACGACCCTTAGCACAAATTACACTGCATTTTAGTTTATGCAAATCTGCACTTCGTTGTATCCTGGCTTTAGGTCTTAGTGCTGGACGCAGTGTTAACTAACTGTGGTTCCTGCTAAAGAAACCTGGAGGTGGGGAGGAAAGGACTGGATGTGTCTCCCTCTCCTGCCTGAATTTTACTTCTTATAGAAAGCTGAATTGCACCCCAGAATATTATTTAGCTGTTTGTGTAAGGGGTCACAGGGGTAGAAGCATTTCAAGCAACTAAAGACAGTGACAGACAAAAAATACCTCTCTGTCCAGGCAGGGGACAGTGACAAGGCACACACAGAGTGCCCAGGGGGGATTTGTAAAGGCATTCACATCCTTCTCCACAGTGCAGTGCAGCAGACGAGCTCGATCAATGCTGGTTTTGCCAGCTTCAGAAAGTGTTTTGATTTTCACTGACACTTTCTGAAATCGAGTACTCTTCCCTGAGTCCTTCACTAAGGAGGAGTATGCTAAATTCATTAGCAGCATTCCTTTCAGCAGGAGGGAGAAGATACATTTATTAGAGAAAATTTGTGGTCACAATTATCAACCAAAGTAGATAAAGACCTGTCTTCAGAACAGAAATTGCTTCCTAAAAGAGAAGGTTTCCATTGGAAAAACTAACAAGATAAAACAATGCCCTGGAAGCCTTTTTCCTGCTATGATATTTCCCAGTGATTCGCTGTTAAAGAAATATTCTAACAATACAATTAAGATGGCTCTCTTTTATTTTGAGAAAGGGGAGAAATGCAGAGAGCAACAAGAAGAACTGAATGAATAAACCTCAGATCATATTCATAGACTTTGCCCTTATTATTGCCACACTAATAAAGACCCTGCTTGAAAACAGGTTCTTATTCTGGCATGGCAACCCATTTCCATCCCTTTCACTCAGGTCTGGGCCATGATTTATAATTAACCATATTGAAAGAAAATAAAACAGCTTTACAGATACAAAAGCTTCAAAGACTTAAAATCCCCATTGCAACAAAGGAATGTTAATAAATATGCCAAGCACTGAAGACGCCGCTCACTGCTATTTTTAATTAGGGAATTAACCAGCTCATCTAAAGGAATGTGAGTATTAATTACCAAGATCAAGATCATTATGCAGTCCTTGCAGGATGCATCACCACAGCTGGAATATCTTGTATTAAAGAAAAAAGAAAGCATAAAAAACACAACCCAAAAATACAACAAAAAAACCTTCCGCACATACAGAGCAGTCTAAAGGGGAAGGGGTTTTCGGCATATGGAGGAATTTGTGGAGGAAAGTAGAAAAAAGGGATTATGATGTACCATAAAAATCAGTATTTTTGCTGAGTCTATGTCAAGTAGAGTAGAGCTGGAAAAAGATACCATTTTTACTCATAAATCCCAATTCCAATGTGTCTACAACAACTCACTCAGTATGTCCACTTGAAGAGAGATGTACAAAAACTTGTCCTGGTTTGGGTTTTTGGTGGGTTTGTTGTTTGCATTTTTTTTTTAATTTTTAATTATTTTAATAAAACAAAAACTGCTGACTGGTGAATTCTGCTGACCCTGCACAGAAACCACAGCTGTATCTCCCTTCTTCATACTCCCTGATTTTTCCCCCTTATTTCCTTCAAATGAGATCATTAAATTTCAAAAGAAGGCATTCCAGACACTACTTTGAAAATCAGTTTGCAGTATACAGCCACCTTTAGAAATGGAAACTTCTAAAAACTTCTAAAGTATATAATGGCTAATAAGATAATGCCTTTAAGTGTTGTTTTAGACAAAGTTTTCCTCTCATTCTGGCCAAAAAATGAAAGAACTTCCAACAGAGTTAAAAAAACTGCTGCAAGTTACCCAAATGAAACTGGCTTAACCACCTAGCCACATTTATTAGCCAGTTAATAACTGTGCCATGACACAGGGACAATATTAAAACTGGCATGTACAGCTCCGAGCAAAAGCTGAACTGAAACCATATAATGACATACTCCGACCAGACTATAAAAATTAACATGAAGGAGGAGGAGGAGGGGAAAAAAAGACAGGAACACTCTTCAACACCTCTCTAATTTGGTTTAATAGAAATGTGGCAAGATTTAAATTTCTGTTTTCTCAAATTTGCTTTCCTCAGTTTTGGTGAAGTTATTGGAGTCCGTCGGTTGCTCACATAGAAAACCAATTTCTGTGTCTGTAGCATGGTACAATTCTGAATTAAACAAGATAAAGCTGAGTAGGAGCAACACCCACTGGCTTCCAGATGATCTTAAACACTCAGGCTCCAAACCATTGTGGACCACCCACTGATGGCATTCCTTGATGATTTAGCTTTGTTTATTGAATTTTCAGCTCTTTCACCAGTAAAGTGCTCTGAATGCCAAATAACATGTATCTGGAAGGCCTCAAACTTTAGTATGACAAGGGTTCATGTTCCATGTCTTACTGGAAGATTTATATTTTCTATATGGTACCCAAAAAAAAAAATTAAAAAGGCAGTTTGCATGCAGTTCAGTGTAAACAGAAGAGGCTCTGTTTAAGAAAGGTGAACAAGTAGGCACAAATGAAAAGTTATTGATCAGACCACAACAAATCAGCAATGAGAAGGGGCCTAGATGCACAGTGTCCACATGGTAACAACAGGTCCATAGAGGCGGAAAATGGACCATTCTCAAAATGAGGCAGAAGACAGAAAAGGCAGGGGAAGCCAATAATTTTTAAATAAAATTGGAGGATAAGTTGCACTATTTTAAACCCTAGCAGTAGCAGTCACTGACTTTTACAAACAACAAATTTGTTAAATCTTCCCATCTATGAACAAAAGAACCCATAACACCATCACTGGACCAACTGAGATACTCAATTTAATGCAGTAAAAAAACACAATTATTTTGTTTTCACTGAAAAGTTTGCACTGGGAAAAATATTTTTCAATGGAATATTACCTTTTTTTTTTCCCTCTCCCTTCTGCTTGAAATACCTTCTTGCCACCAACCAGGAAACCCAAAACCATTTCCTACTCCACAGCAGAATAAAGTAGAGACATGAGAAGAGCTGTGTGACTTGCTTGCTCACACAGAAGAGTGAAGTCAAACAGCATTTCCTTGATGGTTTTTTTCCTTCTGGAGCATGAATCTGAAACAATAAACTTCAAGGACAGCTCCCCCTCACCTGAGGTCAAAACCAGGCATATGGCTGCAGTAGGGTACGTGACCTTGGCCGTGGTCCATGCAGCTCTCGGCACTTTCAGACATGCAATAACTCACCTGCACCCCAGTCATGCCTCAGGTTTAACTTTTACATTTTCAGGTTCTGTGCTGCTTTCGTGTGTGGGTCTGGGCTTCACACTAGGGGATGGTGAGCTCTCTGCACAGAGCAGGGAGACAAAACAATTCCTGCTCCAGCTGGGCACCAAGGACAAATGACCCAAATCCCAGCCCAGGAGCACAAACAACGTGGGCTGGAGAGAGAAAAACAAGCAGGATGGGACTGCATGGGCTAAAGCTGGAATGGGACAATGAAGTTCAAAATGGACCAAAAATTATAAAAGTGAGAGCCCCCGTGACCAGGCATCCACTTTTGTGGCCATTTTGCGTTGTGCTGCCCAAGGTGGATCCATTGAGGCCTCCTAATAAATCCTTACTTTATTCTTTAGCTCTGTCTAGTCTCTGTTCTAGGTCAGCCTTCACAAGGCATCAGCTGGAGAGGTTTGCTGGGGTCACCAGAAAACTTGAGCATCGATTTTTTTGTTTGTGTTATCGCACACATAACCCAAAAAAAGGGAATATATTGCAATTCAGCAAGTAAACAAAAGGCACTACCTTGTGCCTTTGTCCACATCAGGGCTGCAATTATTCAGCACAAAGTGAGTCAAGTGTAAAAGAACTCACTGAACTGAGGTCACAGCTGACTGAAGTCACACCCTGCCACAGTATTTACAGTGCACTTATGTAACTCAGCAATTGTTTCCTGGAGAAAAATAGGCTGAACAATAGCAGATCCCACAACCTGTGGGAAGGAAATAGAATTTAAACGTTTGGTGTTCCATTCCTCTGATTTTCTATTTGCAATCATTTATGTTTCATTGTACAGATACATTTTTCTCATCCATTAATCTGGGCCGAGCCCTTCCTCTAGATGTATTTCCATTCCAGAAACATATATTCAGCAAAAAAATCATATTTTTGATGTTTTGATTTATTTTAAATTACCTGAATCGAATGCATAAATATGATTATTTTCCAACTCAATTCACAGATTCACATTTTCAAAAGCAGTCTCTGCTATGAATGCCCAAGCTTGGCAAGTTCACGGCCTTAACTTTCAGAAGTAAAAGTACATATACTCTTTAAAATTTTAATGCCTTTACAATCACATATTTAGTTTCCAGCAAACATCCAGTGATTAAGGATAACAAAATTAGAAACCTTTATAAAAGATAAATTATAATCACTACAAAATGGGTTTTGTTGCAATTACCTCAAATTGAATTTCACAAGGAAATTTTCCCCAAGAATTTGTCACTGATGATTACCAAGCCAAATTTACCAAACTCTCACTAGAAATGGATTCTGAAAAGCTACAACAGGTATTTTATTGCAATTTGCTCATTCATTCAACTGAAAACATTTGCTGAGGCTTTTTAATGTCAAATTTTCTTAAAGCTAGCATCAGATAGTGTGGGACAGAAGCCCAAGATTCCTTGCCCCCAGGAAACCTCAGTGGAGCTATACTTTTTGGAAAGCTCCCACAGGTTTTAAAGACAGATAACTTTCAAAAACCTTTCTGAACACAAATTTATTGCTCTGCAACTGGTGCTTTTATGAGAAATAGATGTGTGTGAAATAAGTGTGGGTGGGAAGGAGAAAGGGAAGGAGCTAAAAAGCCATATGAGGTAATGCTTTTTGATCCTTTCCTGGCTGGGTGAGGAAAGGCTCAAAAAGGTGAAACGGGGGAGATTTGACTGTGCCATTCACTTCCAACCTCTTCCAGAATTGTTCTAGACGTGGTTCTCGTGATCTTGCACATTACTCAAGAAGCACTCATCTAAAATCTTCCTTCAGGTTACCCTCCTGCAGACCTCAGAAAAGTTAAATAGTTAGGGTTTTGTGTTTCAAGCTGAGTCACCAATTTATGGGAATTTTGCACAAGTGACCCTCACTGGAGACCCTGCTGCTCCAGGATGCTGCCAGGTTTTGAAGAACAATGACTCAACAACACAGTGAGTTACAGCTCCAACTGGAATTACCCATGGAGACAGTCCTTAGAGCAATGAATGTTATCTTAAAAACTATTTTCCAAAACGCCCTTATCCTCCTGGATACACCCATGTGGCTAGAAAACATCAGAGCCCTGCAAGAGATGCTAGAGGGGAGAGATCCATAGCTAATTTTTGAAGGACACAGCTACAACCAATACAAACAGAGCTCCCTCCCACATTCTAGGCAAGAATGATGCTGCTTCTTATAAAACTATACTAGCTTCTCACCAATGAGTAAATTTTGCTTATAGAGCTCTGAGTTGCCTAAGCTAGAATGCATTTTCTATTCTGTGGGATTAAGAAGTGAAATTTTCCCTTTTCCAGAAGGCACACTAGATAAACTTTAAACTTGTAGCCAGTTTCAAAGGAAAAATATTTGTCCTACACAAAGCCTCTATTCAGGGTCCCTGTTTTCACTACAGTAAGAAAAATAGCTGTGCCTTGGGTAATTTGTTCATGTATGCCAATAAAAGCACACTGGACCAGAGCCAGCACTTCTAGCAAGCTCCCAAAGACTTCTGAAGTCCTGTGAAAAGCAGAACTTTTTTTCTCTACTTATCCTTTTTCTATTTGCCATTCCCAGAACTTAGTACTTGTTTCAATTACATTTGCCTTTATGTTACTGTGAGAAGCAACTGAAAGAAAAAAATAAGACTAAAGAATAAACCCAAGGCTTTTAAAGAAGCCCTTGTATGAAAAAGAGCTTTCAGATATCTTCATACAATGTTTCAAATGTTAAGAATGCACTGTTCTGAGCTTCATGCTGTTCAAAAATTACAAAAGAGGCTAAAGTATATTCACATTTTAGACATGAAACTTATAAAGAATTAAGGAGCATACTGACATAAATACTTATATTTCTATGCATTTACGAAGGAATCTGATCAAGAAACTTGATGTTGAACTAAGGCATGTCTGTGACAGATTCAGGGTAAATAAAGAGCTCAGACCAAATTATTGGGAAGTTATTCAGAACAAAGCAATTGCCTGTTCATAGGTGCTTCCCCAAAACTCAGTGGTTTTTGAAACAGTTTCCAAAACAATCACAGAAATGGGGCCAAAAAGGAAGGAAGTCATCTCATAACCTTAAGGCAGGAGCAACTGTGCCAAGGTAATTCCCAAAAAGTAGTACTTCCCAACCTCTTCCTCGGGCCTCTAATAAGGGAGGCTATCAACCAAGCCTGGAGAAACCCAGGGCCTCATTAGCCTTATTCTGAAAAAGGCTAATGAGGCCCTGGGTTTCTTCTCAATAAATAATCTTAATCTAAGGTTCTTCTCAACAAATAATCTAAATCCATGTTGCAGTTTAAACTCACCTGACACTGCTTCTATCCACAACATGCCCAAAAAATGCACTAGATTCTTAACTTAAGAAAAAGGAAAAAAGTAACAACATGCATCAAATCAGTGTTAAACCGGGCTCATAAAAATATCCTATTTTCCTCTGTCTTGTTTGATCAAGAATAGTTGGCTTGCTGCTACCTCCCCTCTCTTCTAGAACTTAGCACTCTCATCAGCACTGCAATGGGCCCACAAGGATGTTGTCTCATGTGTATCATCTCATATGTTTTTCCAGCTAGGCAATCCAAAGTAAGCAGATGTCAACTCCTATTTTCCCTCAGGAGCCCACAGGCAAGTTTCAGGGGGAACAATATTGCACTTACTTCATCTATATATTATCTTTCATTATCTCAGTGTTTTTCTAAGCCGTATCCCTTTGCTTCTTGAACTTTGCATAACCTCTACTCTTTCCTCATATTGTTTAATGCAGCCTTATGCTTTTCTCCTCCTTTTCCTTTTTTTTTTTTTTTTAATGCACATTTACAGCAGACTTTCTGGAAAAAAATAAAGTTATTCAAGAAAAAATAATTCAAGTGTAGAGTCAAAAATAGTTCCTGACATTGTACAAAGTCTTTAAGATGGGGACTCTGGTTGCCATCCACCCTATGACTGTCCTTCATCTCCTGTTGGATTGGGTTGGATGATCACTGAGAAAATGAACACTGACAAATACAAATATTGCCTTTTCCAACAGAGACACCAAAAGAATTAGAGGTAGGATTTTTTTTTGTGGTAATTTATGTTTCCCAGCTATTGCATTAAGCTTTCTCAAAACTCATTCACAGACAGGTTTAGGTGAAATGGCAGAAGCAATTACTGCTCTAATTGGCTATGACCTCTTTCTGCCTTTCCATGGATGCAAAAACATTGACATAGAAATCCCAAGTTCTTTGTAGGTGCCAGTGTGAAATCCAGGAAAGAGGAGCAAGCTGCAACTTGCAGCAGTTGAGGTTATGGCCCAAAGAAGATCCAGCACAAAAATAAGGTGTTTCAGTAGGATAGCTGAAAGGTTATCAGATGTCCCACCTTTCTCCATCCATGAAGAGCCTAAACAGTGCCCAGACTACCCACATGTGTGGGCCTGGCTCTGGGTCACACTGAGCCACCTCCTCCAAGAACAGCCCCGTGGGCCAAACCATGTCACCTGCTCCAGGGATGCCATGGCTGCTTCCTCATCAGCCACACAGGAGGGCTGGTGGGAGCCCCGCCACAAACTGGGATGTGGCATTGCATGGTGGGAACACAGCAGTCCCCAAACATCTCCTGCCCGTGCATGAGGTCAGTCCTTCTCCCCAAAGGCACCTGCACAATTAATATCCAGTCAGGCTGGCCGAGCCACCTTCATGCCCTTTGTTGACAGGAAAACAGCACAGCTGCAGTGCAGAGCACTGAAGGTGACATTTGGGCAAACTACACATACAAAAAAATTTGCTTCCTTCAGCATTATTCAGCTTTGTGACTCAGATCTTTAAAGCACAGGACCATCTCAGTCAGTGCCAGGCTCTCAGGTGATGTAACGGGAGATATTCCCATCTCTTTTCTCTGAATGAAATATGAAATAAGATTACAGCTCTAATCACATTGGTGGGTCAAGATTTAGAGAAATTAGAGAGTGAGGAAGACACTGGATTCAGCTACAAACACATCCTTTCCAGTTTTACTGCTGGAGCAGTGCCTCTTGAAAATATTAACACCAAAAAAAAAGTAACGAAAAACCAAACAGGTGAGACACAGGATTTCTTCTGCCAGTAGAAATGCAATGCTGATGGCACAACAACGCTGCACTTCCCCTCCTGTCACACTTGCACAACAATCCTGTCACCCAGGGGTTTCTCTGGAACTTTGTGAGGGGCCCACACACCTG
Organism: Anomalospiza imberbis; assembly: GCF_031753505.1. Lineage (NCBI taxonomy): Eukaryota > Metazoa > Chordata > Aves > Passeriformes > Viduidae > Anomalospiza > Anomalospiza imberbis. Next base: position 71,694,597 of record NC_089685.1, on the reverse strand, counting down.
GATTGTCACACCCAGCTAAACCAAAGACAGCTTTCAGCTGTCAGTTTTGAGGCTTTCCAAAACCCATGCTTATCTGGAATATACTGAGAGCTTATTATCTCAGGATGGGGAGAAGATTCACACAGCTTCAGGTTCCAAAAAGGGCACTTGTGGTCAATAGTCTCAAACACCCTTATTGTTTCTGAAAGGTCAAGCCTTGGTGCCCCTGTGTCCTCATTGACTCTTTCCCCAGTGAAGGGCATGTACAGCTCTTTTTCTAAAAGTTCCCAGATTATCTGAATGCTTTTGCTTGAAGCACATTAGAAAAACACAGATTTTTGTAAGGGAGGGGATCCATTACTTTACAAGCAGGGAAATCCCAACAGATGTCCTCACATTTTTCCTGCTTCCCAGATCGATTGGCGAGCGCCAGGCGCTCCTGTGCAGTTCACTCCTGCCAAATTTCAGCATGACTTAGCAGAGGCTGCTTCTCAGCGTGCTCAGGGCTTTCCCCTCCCTGGCACTGGACGCTTTCACATCAGAAGTGCAGGTGCTGCTTGCCCAGGCTTCACCACCAGCTCCCTTCACTCCTGCACCGGCGTGGCCTCCCTCTCCTGCTCAGGCTTGGTGCAGTCTGGAAGCTCAAGAGATGCTAAACATCCCCTTTTCTTTCACTTGTGAGCAGAAGAGGCATTGCAGCCCTAGCACCGTGATCAGACAGCTCTGGTGGGGGACAAGAGGTACAAAGTGCTCGGGTAACATGAAACCAGTGGCAGCAATGGCTCTCCTTCAAAATTTGGGGCATATATTTGTGCAGCACCCTCGTTCCCAGTAATGAAGTCTTAACACAAAGAACTGGTGGCACTTGCTTCCAGTGGTTCCCAAACAAGACTTTAACCCCTGAAAATTGCCCTGAGTACATAAAATTAGTGAAACTTCTCAAATGATGGAGATGATACCCTCTTGGATGGCTCCTGAAATGGAAATATGCAAACAGTGATGTCATGTAACTTGCATTTCCCTAACAGCAGGTTGCTCTTATCTAGTGTTCCTCTCCTTCTCATGTTTTAGTGCACTCCAGGGGGATATTATTCAAGAGGATAATATACAAGATGCAGAAGACTAGCCACATGCAGTATAAAAACTAATGCCAAACTGACCATAAATGCTTTTCCAGAGATTTCCAAAACCTGTCTGAGCAGAGGCAAGGAGTGGAAGAACTCTCTCAGTCCTGACTCACGCTGTTGGCCAGAACACAAGAGGGTTTGTTACTCAGAAATGGCATTTGGACATCCCCCCCTCCCCAGGAGTAAAGTACAGCAGAGGAGGGAGGAAGCATCCACAAGCTCCAGATTTATGGAAGAAGAAAAAAAGATTGCACAAGACCTGAGGAATCTGGGATATGTTTCAAGCCACAAGAGTAACAAAGGAAATTGTGTGCAGCATAATGATTATTTTGTGTATTTTTGAATTATCCAGAGGGAACTGTATCTCCACAATCTTTTGCCTACTGTCCACATCCCAGAGACCTTGAGCCAGCTGTGCTGCTCTCTCACAAACACAGGAATGAGGATAGGAAGAAAACCTTGCTTCCATTTTATTTTTCATTTGCACTTTTTTTTAAATTCCTGATGAATTTTAATCCCCATCTTGTTGCACATAGAAAACAGACACTTTAATAGTGATTGCTAACACAAGAAGTATTTGGATCAACAGGTTTACATTTAAAATCAAATTACAAAAGCAGAAAAAGAAGTCCATGGGATTTACAGGAGACAGAACCCTGTCAGATGATGGAAATGACTTTTAAGAGTTATTTGGAAGAAAAGTGGAAGGGATAAAGCCACAAGAGTGTATTCAGTATGGGACTTCCTGGACACTGAAAAAGTTACTGAGCACAGATAATTAGTACAAGTCAACCATGAGATAAACTCACAGCATGGATTAGAAGGGAAAGAAACCTCTAAAAGAGCATCATGACATGCAGACCAGTCTCTCTCCAAACAAAAGCTACAGTTTTCAATATTTTTTCCCTTTTGTTGCAGAGATATTTAGGGGGAGGGGTTGAAGGAACCACAGAGCAGCCAACTGCCCAGCTTCCATTAGTCTCTTTTAAATACTGATTTTGGAAAATCCTACACCCTGAAAATCAAGGTTCTCCCATGCACCTAGATGATTCTCAGAAGAAAAAGTAATATTTGGGTGTGCAGTAGTGCACCCAGCTGAATATTTTTGTAATCTTTAGCCCTCACTTCCAAATACCTCATTAATTTCTTTCACCACAATATGCTCTCAGGACTAAAAATCACACTTTAATTTGAGCATTGCTGTTCACAGAACAGTCTGAACAATATTCCGAATGCCCAGAATATAAATTAGCCTTTCCTGGCTAAAAAGCCTAAACCACGAGAGACAGCTGGCACTTTTTGAATGGCCCAAATTAAAAAAAAAAAAAAAAATTAGAAAGGATATTTAATATTTTTAGAAATTTACAATCATCCACTTCATCAGCTAATATTGAAAAATTGCATCTTCCCCTGTTTCCTTCATAGTCCCTTTTATTTGGATATGAAGTAAAAAAAACCTCAAATCATCAATATCAGGTTGGCCAAGAACAAAAGTCAGACACCCAAAGTTCATAAAGCTTGATAATCTTGAAGAAAACCAACAGAGAATCAATGAGCTTGAGAGCCTGCTCCTGTTTGGAATTGCTGGGCTAAGTTGGAATTCACACATGGCTGCTCTGCAGTCACACCAGCTTTTGTGTTTTTGACTGCACAGCATTTATCATCTCATGCACATAAAAACAAGGTGCGCATAGTTTTTAATTTTTGGGGGGTTTTTTGACCATGCTACATGACCTCAGTGCCTGGGAAAGAAATTAAAAGGTAACTGTTATAAAAGTACAGCTAAAAACAGCCCTGGTTGAGTGAGGGTTCCACAGAGGTAAAGCTTAATTATTTACAGTTTAGGTCCTAAGAGACCCGGTCCCAAGGTCATTTATTACCAGGAATGAACATAAATCACTGGTTTCTATTTTTGTAGTGCAATCGCCAGCACTCAATAAGAGCTATAAGGTAAGAGGAGACACCCACCCTTAAATAACCCTATGGAACAGACTTTATGAGTGAAAAACATGACAGGGGGTAAAAATACGTGCTCAAGAATCAGGGAAGAACAGGAAGAGCACACACTCCATGAGCCAAGCGAATACAAGGGTTTCAGAAGCAACACACCTGGAGCAGACACAGCAATGTGGGCTTTTGCACCAACAAAAAAATCCCCAGAACTGGGAGGTCTTGGCCACAGGCGGTCAGTGCACCCAGTAGTGCAGAAGGACCTCTGTGCCACAGGAACCAAAAGATGACTGTTACATTCCACAGCTTGGACTAGATTTCATCCCAGGTACCTCCACACTTGCATCTTTATTGCAGCAACCATCACAGCCCTAAAGGTAACTCTCACTGCATGTAGGAGGCACGGCTTGGGACCACTCTCACAAACTCCCAAGGCTGGAATAACTTGCAAAGAGGATCCTGGAAATAAAAAAGCCCAGGTGATTTGGGAAGCTGTAACTTTGCAGTGCAGTTATTAATCATACAAAGCAAGAGAGCAAAATTTTCAGTCCCTGCCTTCTGAAAATAGAGGCAGCTTCAGGTAACTAAGATTGAAATGACATGATATGAAATAAGCACTAATTCTTGTGCTGATCTGACTTTCAAGCAGGTATTGGTGCCATTTAAGACCAATTATTGTTCCAAAAGCATATAATTCTTCTACTTCAAGGAAAAAAAATCTACAGTATGCACTAGGAGTTAAAGTACACTGGAACACAAATCACAAAATGTAGAATAAACACTTTGGGAGGGCACATATCATTATAGCTGAGAAATGGTGTTTGTACTTGTGTGAATGCTTGCAGTAGCAACACAAATTCTTAGTTATATGAGGAATTAAAGTTCAATGATTCAGTAATGTATCATGTCATCTGCAAAATTAATATATACAAATGAATCAGTAATAAAACCAATCATTGTAGGAAGTTTTATTTTGGTGAACAGCTGGGATCACCCTGCTGTTACTGAGCTGTTTTCAAAAGGGTATAAATGAATAAAAGTGTGTTAATAACCTATCAGAGGTGGAAAAATCTACAAGTTAATCCTTCTTTTATAAGCTGATTCCCCTGCCACTTGTGTAGCCTAAGCAGTAAGCATTTCATGTCTAGCTCTTTCTGAAGGAGAGTTAAAACTAAGAATTTTAAACAGTCATGAAAAAAATATATGCCAGACCTCTATTTCAGTGATCTATCAATTAGATAGTGGATTGTCAAGACTAGCCAATATTTGAACACCAGCCTATGGAAATATGTGGAGTTGCAAAAGAGAGATACACACTGGACTTGCCTCTGTTTTTTTAGCCCATGAATCACCTTTTGTTTCCGAATCCTGAGCTATGCTCACCAGCTCTTTACTGCACCTTCTGCTCCTTATCTGTACTATGTTTAAATAGCAGTATAAATTGCAGAACAATTTAGGTTGGGAGTGAACTCTGGAGGTCATCTGATCAAAACAACTTGGAAGCTAGACAGAGATAGAATCTGTAATCGTGTACAATAATCACAATTATTTCTCAAGCCACCAGAAATACAACACAAACAGCTCCTGACCACAAGTACAATAAATTCTCCCATTTTGGTCCCATGCTCTTGTCCTGTTACATCTGAACGGGATCAAGAACACAAGTAAAGGTCTTGGCAGGAGCATGGCTGCCAACCTGTGACTCAAATGCAGCTCAGCAGCATTTTAAGAAACATGGTGTTGAGACAACCAGGCTAAGGAGGGGCAGCATGTCAAGGACAGAAAGCTGCCAGAAGCCAGAGGAGCAAGGAGGACAGCTGTATGGGTGGAAGGAAGCAAATCATTTCTCTGGAGGAAAGAAGAACAGCTCAACTGGCTAACCCATGGAGAGGCTCCTGAAACCCATTTAGTATGGCTTGCACGGTCCCTGGTGTCGTGGTTTAGTGCCAGATCACAACCAGGTACCACAGAGTTGCTCCCTCCCTCCCTGCTCCGGGTGGGACGGGGAGGACAACCAGAAAAAAGGTAAAACACATAGATGGAGACAAGAACAGCTTAATAACTGAAACAAAGTATCATAGTAGCAGTAGCAATAATAAATAATAATAATGATAGTTTTGCAATGAAAAGTTAAGAGACAAAGAAATAAAGCTCAAGAAAGACCAGCACTGCACAATGCAATTGCTCACCCACTGCTGACGGATGCTCAGCCTGTCCCCGAGCAGCCATGGGCACCTCCCAGCCAGCTCCTCCCAGTTTATATACTGGCCATGACGTCCTGCGGTATGGAATATCCCTTTGGCCAGCTCGGGTCTGCTGCCCTGGCCACACTCCCTCCCAGCTCCTGGTGCCTCTCCTCGCTGGCAGAGCATGAGACACTGCAAAGTCCTTGACTCAGGGCTAGCACTGCTTAGCAACAGCCAAAACATCAGCGTGTTATCAACATTATTCTCAACCCAACTCCAAAACACAGCTCTGTACTGGCTACTAGGAGGAGAATGAGCTCTATCCCAGCCAAAACCAGGACACCTGGTGACCCAGAGATCTCACTGCAGGAAGGCACATCTGTACTGGGAGCAGCCTTGCTGCAGCTGTTTATACATTGCCCTTCACCACGGCCTCACTATGGGGCCGCGGGGAGAAGATGAGATTGAGTTACAGCAAGCTCCGTCCTCTAGAGCAGGGAATCAACATTTCCTATCCAGCACGGACAATCTGTCAGGCTGTGATCTGACATAATTGCTTGGCATTAGCATAATTCCTATATACATACACACAGACCTAAAGAGGAGCTGTAGCACCTCCGTGTGCCCCAACAAGTCTGATTTTGTCTCTTCGTATTTGACACACACATCCAGGCTACAATAAGGAGCTGTGCCAAGTGCAACAGGCTGTAGATTATTTAATGGTTTGACCATGGTACAGCACAGTTTGTCATGGTTCCCATGTGCAGAAACAAGCCCTCTTAAGTTAACAAGCTTGAAAATGGTCACTCTGGTGCTGAAAGCGGTCTGCGTTACGAGGTGTGTCCAAAAGAGAGGAACAAATTTTGCTGTTCACACTTTGACCGTACTGGAAAATTGAATAACTGCTTCTCTACCAGCAATAGCACCAACAAGAATGTTCTGAACAAATTCCAGGTACTTTAACAAATCACAGTTCTTAAAATGACCCACTGCTCAAAATCCCTTGAGGTTGTAGTGGTTCCTGGCAAACTGAAAACATTTTTCCTTCCACGCTTCCTCTCTGCAGTACAGCTGAGTGACCTTGGTGGTGGGAGGAGGTCAGAGTAGATGAGAAAAGAGTCTTTAAAAACACTGTTTGATTTTAAGTACTAAACTCACATTTTGAAGACAAAGCCAACTTAATTAAAAACATTTAAGTCTTGCAACTTAAAAGAAGTTGCAAAAGTTCCAAGAACAACTATTTGAGACTCCCTGGCCCCCCAACAATCCCTTCCTGCAAGTTAAGGAAGCAACATCATGAACAACCTCAAAACCATCAAATTAGGGAAATAAAAAACAAACCAACTAACCCATAAAAGGAAAGGGGGAAGGAATGGGATGGGGAGATGGCTTCTAACTTCACACACCTCCTCACTTTGTCCTGTAGATTAAACACTGACATAAACCACTTCAAGCTTTTGCAGATCACTCTTAGGATTTGCTTTGTTTGTATTTTTGTTCTTTCCCAGTCTCTTTTTGTCTCCTGTCCTCCAAGAAGCAAAAATTGACAATAGTATGCAAGTGAGTTCAGACAGCTTCTCCGTACCTTGTAAGAGGTGACTTACAAACTTCTGCACAGTCAGGTCTCAGCATTCTTTTCTTTTTTGACAGACAAGCATCCTTACCTTTGCATTGGCTGCTTTACCATTAAGAGAAACAATCTCAAGCTAATTTTAAGCAAAAGTTTACTGTATGACACGTGTGCCATCTAGACCTGGGGTTTCTCAAAATGAGAAGCTGGGCCAGAAGACATAGAATATACATTAAACAAAGGAATACTTATCCCAGACACTGCAATCCCAGTACTCAGAGTCGCTCTAGCAGCCTCCCAGGAAAACCTCTGCATCAACCCATGCCCACCTCAGCTCCCCTCATTACTCTTGAACCTGTTTCTTTACCTCTCTCTGCCCCCACGGGTATCCTCGTGTTAAAACACGTATTTAGAAACTGGTAGCAATTATTCTTTCCAACAATCAACCTCAAATCCCAGACCTCTTACATCATCCAGAGAAAATATTACTCTAGTGTAATTAATTCCCTCTATTTCCTCTTTCCATCATAACTTGCTGCCTGTTTACAGCTGAGTTGCATCTTCTCATGTGCTTGCCAACAGTACCAACAGTCTTCTTGTACCTCTGGCCACTAGCTAAATGATAAAAATAAAGCCCAGAAAATTAACATGCACAAAAAATAGCAAAGCTAGGAATAAACGAAGTGTCTGAAAACTCTCTGCTGGTCTTGTGCTATGCTCCAGCTTGCTTCACTTCTAAGCAGGCTGATGGATATTTTAGCACAGGCACTTTATCAACAGCTCTAGGGTGGCATAAAGGTGACTTAAACAGAAAGTTTCTTTGAAGCTGTCTGATAAATATTGAAATAATGGAGGAAATAAAGGAAGTAACTTCTAAAAGCAGGCTTGAAGCACTTTTCCCGGATGCTGATTCTCCTCAAATAGGTTTCTACTTTTCTCCGGGAAGAGCACCAATCCCCAAAATAAATAAAGTAAATGCTTTGAAAGTAAAGTCAGTAGTTCTGGTCTGATAAACAGCAACATAAAAATGGTACCTTTGCACTCAGCAAATCTGCTGCTGGTGTGCAGTCAGGAGTGATTGCTGCTGACTGGTGAGATAAACAAGGCTCTACTGCTGCCATGCCTGTTTGAGACAGGATATCAGCGCTATCGTCGTGCAGCAAACTGAATGCTAGTGTCTTCCATAAAAAGCTAAGCTCCTCATTAATTTTCAATTACATATCTGGACACTTCTTGCTGCCTCACTCAGGAACAGGTAATGGGATGCAGAGACAATACCAGAGCATGCTTTGCTCTGCACGAACTTTATGATGCGAAAACGCTCAGGAAGGGAGATGGGTCTGAGAGATTGGGAAATGCTTCATGAAGAGCCAAGCAGAAATTCCTGCCTCGTAAAGCTACTTTTAAACAAGCATTTTCCAGATTCAAGAGCTGCAGTTTTCTCTTTGTAGAAAGAAATCAAACCAAAAAAAAAAAAAAAAAAATCAGCGAGTCGGTGAAAGAGATTAATCAAGCAATTTTCACTGCCAACGTTCAAGGTCACATGTGTGGGCTGTGGGTGTAGTACATAAAATAAACAAAATTTGTACGTGAACACCAGCTCATCATTTCAAGGAAGAACATAGGCCAGAAAAAACGATTTGAATTTATCATCCTACCATAATATGACTAAATTTTAATTTACACAGGAGTGGTTGGTAAGTGATAATAAAAAAGCAAATTCTCAGCATTCAAACCTGCAAAGCTTACAGAAACTTAGGAAAGATATGCTTGAAAGTGAGGGTCTAAAATATTTTGGAGTATATTTTCACAGTACTTAAAATAATCAGTAATAGAGTCTGCTCTTTAGAACTTCAAAGTCTTAGAGATAAGGATGCTTCTGAAAGAAGAAACAGATAGGAGAAGACCTGCTCTCAGAGCTGCCCAGGACTCACAGAAAAATACATCACCACAATTTTTTTACCATTATCTGACTTGAAGCTCCTGAAAACGAACTACTTCTCTTAATTCAGGGGCAGCATACATTGTATTTCCATCTGGAAGAGCTTGCATCTTTCTTAGCATCTCAGTAAGCATCATGTAAGATGCTATTTCACGTCACACTGGCTTTTTTTTTCCTACAAAGCCCACACAAAAATCATTACAGCAAGCCTGAAAATTCTTATTAAAAGCCAAGAGGTATTTTTATCTTCTAGCTAAGAAGTTCTGCCTCAAAGAAGTAGTGAGGGCTTTAATAAGCTGCTTGCCTTAATGAACAGAGACTGAATTAGTAGGCAATGTCTATTCTTACTAAAACCACTCCATTTGTGCCAGTAACTCTGTACGTGCTGTTGATATGTCAGAGACATTTCATTTCATGACACAAAAGAACAAGTCAAGAACTTAGGGCAGGGAAGAGAAACAAATACACTGAAAGTTTCATGTTGTTACTGAAAATCAGAGCTTTTCGTTCCTTGCATATTTCAGATTTAAGAGGATGGTACAACAAAATATTTTCTTTACATTGAAAGACTCTGAAAATGGTGCCAAAGAAGATCAGAGGGACTTTCTTTTTTGTTGCATCTTGAGGTCAGACACTTTAAATAGAGTTTTTGGCACACAATAAAATAAACTAGATCAGCTTCTCTCAAATTCCTGGCGGTTTATAACTCAAGCTGCCAAGCCTTTTAGTTATGCCAAGCTTCTGCAAGAATGAAATACTGCTCAAGTTAACCTGGCACGAAAGGCTGAGTGGTTATCAGGTGAACATCAGCAGAGCTGTCAGGGCCCGAGGCTCACAGGAGCTGTCTCTGGGCCAGGACTGAGCCCTGCCAGCGCTCACCTGCAAGCCAAGGTAGCTCTGGGGAGCAGAGGGAGGGCCTCTCCCACTGGCTCACCTTCCTGCACTAATTTATCACTAGTGCGACGTTCTTCTTTACCCCAGTAACACCCTGAGCTGTTTGGGCTGCTCAAAGATGCGCAAGGTGAGGCTGTGCCGCAGGGAAGGCACGCAAGGACGGCTTGCGAAGCATCTTGATCCCATCACAGGCCTGGGGTGCATGGGAGAGATTCTGGCTTTTTGTGGAATATTTGCTTACATGTGCTCCAAACATTTGCACACCAGAAACATTTATAGCAACTTATTTCCATGCATTTCATATGGTGGTGCTCGGTTTAAAAATAAATGAGCTTTTTGGTGAGAAACTGCCATGCAAGCAAAACGTATCTTTAGCCTACGATTTCAAAGGTGAGAAAACCATTTCTAGCTGTGCCTCCCAAGGCAGGCTTGGGGTTATCCCTGCTCCTCTGAGGCCCCACACCAACTGCAGCTTTGTTAGTCTGTGTGCTACATCCCACCCTTCTGAAACATTTCACATCTGGCTTCTTTTACACCTCCTCAATCAGGAAGTGCAGCACATCTTTCACCACAGGGGACAGACTATTTCTCTCCACTTTACTTCCTCTCGCACAAGACTTTGCTAGCATGTGCTCTCAGTCAGCAGGCAAGCATCAGGCTGGCCTCAGGAAAACATCCCTTTGTGTCCCTGATAGTCCAAGAGCAGCACACTGTGTTCTTGTTTCACAAGGAACCATCAAGATTTATACTTTTGTGCCAGTTCTTATGACCCAGGGGGAAGACAGGAGCAAACTTTCAGAGTTTATCAGCAGATGTTCCCTCAAATTTATGAACTGTTTCCTTGTTTGGGCTTGAGGAGAGAAACTTGATAAGTGCTGGCATTTCTTTCACCTGCTCAACAACCACAGTTAGCTCTTGTGTCTGTGCGTGGCCTTCATTTGGATCACACGCACATGAACTAATGGAGAAATACATCAGGAACCTCTCACATCAGCCTGTCCATCCACACAGCACCACAGTGAGGTTCTGTTGGTCCAGTCCTAAAAGCAGCAATGCCTGAGCACTGCTGCTTGTGCTGGAGAAGCTTTTAGCTGTTAGCCTGTGGCTGCACACATTGTTTTGGCAAATGTAACAGAATCCCCTTGGAAAGGGACCTGCCTCCAACTCTGCAAACAAACACCACCCACTGCAGGAGCAGATGGATGCTGGCTGGACGGGTGCTTGCCAGAGGGCATTGGTGCCAAACCCTTTGTTACAAAGAGCTTACACAGAAAACACAGATCAAGAAATCAAATTGTTGGATAAACCTAGCACACTGCTGATCCAGCTTGTTAAAAACATTAAGGACACCAGCAGTTCTGTTTCCACACTCCCTTCTAGCTCCCGGCCAGCATCTTCTGCACCACTCCCCTAGGCAGCTCCCTCTGTCATCACCTTTTTCCCCACTTGCCATGGGCATGATGAAGCAAGGCATTACACATGCAGTAATCATCCCTTCGATGCCACCTCTCTGGACTTCAAAAGTCATTCTGTCACCTTCATTTCCAATCCTCTTCTGATTTCTGCTTTCTGAAATCACAAAGTTCTGTGTTTCAACAAACACTTCAGAAGCTTTGCCCTTTGCTACTCTACACAATCCTTTAGTAAATCTGGGTGCTGTTTTGGAGAAGTGATTGTCCCCTCACCCCACACCACTGCAAACAGATTCTCCAGGAGCTTTGGCTCTGGATAAGCAGCTTCTCCATTTATCACAACCACTGATATGCTGCAATGTATTCATTTTGTATTTCTGCTTAAAAAGTTTGAAAGACTGCGTGTTCTAATTCATAAGCCGTGTGATAGCTTGGATTTGTCAAGCATTTTTTACTACAAACAGAATTAAACCACATTTAAGCTCAGCTGTAAACAGAGATTTTAGTAGATTCTGACAACTCAGGTAGCAAAATAAATAGCAATACTTTTTCTAGGCTAACCCTGATGTTTGGACAGTCATCGAGGATTTATGTAAAGTATTCTCATCTGTGCATGTCAACTGTCACCAACTTACAGTTCTTTTCCCTCTCTCCTGATTCAGATAAAAACAGGAACAAAATGGTTCCTTGCAGTTCTCAGAGCTATCTCCTTGGCTGATCACAGAAGCGAATAACCAGGCTGATTTTCTGTTTCCAGCTGAAAATGTGTAAGTGATTAACAGCCCCCTGCACTTTGATACAGTGCTGAAAGATCTCTCCTTCTGAAGCAAAGACAGACCTCCTGTTTCTTTTTACAAGCCAAGGGGAAAAAAATAAAACCAAGGAGGAAAAAAGGGATGGGAGGAGAAAGGGTGTTTTCAGTTTTGTTTCTGCATGCCTCTTTCTTGGCAATTTAAATTTGCATACCTGACTTTTCCTGTGAAGAGAAGGGGTGACTGGAAAACCACCACACTGTTACATACAGAGGAAAAAAAGGTAAAAAGAGGTTAAAAATTTAATCCTAGACTGTCTAACCAATTCCACTCCTACAGAAGCTGCTACAAGTCAGACTTCCTCAGTGCTCTTTTCATGGCTGCATTGCTGCACTTTCATTCCCATGGTTTCCACTCCCAGCACTCTCCTTAAATTACGAGTAAAACTCAAAAACTGAAGGACAGCAGAGGAGGTTTATGAACACTGAAGGAAAGAGTCCAGCCTGGCCCCAGCTGGGAGTGCTGGCTCCTGGGGAAGAGGCAGAGACTCATTCCATGGCTTTGCATCCCTTGGAACTGAAAAAGAAAAATAAAACTCAAAGAGATGAAATTTTAAAATCTAGCCCTTTCTGTTTTGCTCTCTTTAATTACGTACTGAAAGGAATTCAGACCGGATGTGCCAAATATCAGTGTAAAGCCCAGCATACAAAACGTGGTAACAAGAAGGAAAAAATTAACCTTCAGAAAGAAGGGGGAGAAAAAAGAAAAAAAAAAAAAAAGAAAAAAGAGTCAGTTTTCCCACATGTTGAGGTCCTCAATTATTATTCAGCTACTTGAAAGCATCCACTTAGCTCATGGTCAGAACTTGTCTTTGGAAGCTCAGCAAGAGCTTTAGCAACACACAATAAATAATACACACAAACGAAAATGAATGAAAGTTCTCTTTCTAAAGCAAAATAATTACAAACGCTGCTGCAAAAAGTCTGATGAACTCTAAGTAGCATTATTCCTTCACACTAAAGAAGTATATACAATTTTTTTTTTAATACAGAGGAGTTGACAGTGTCTTTTTCAAGACAGGAGGAGAGGGAGGCTGGGTGCTGTGGACAAGGCAATTGAGGAATAGAATAAATCCAAAAGTAGGACAGCCATCAGTGCTGCATCTGAAGTAGTCATCACTGCTCACCAGGCTGCTGGAGCCTGTGCACCACTGTAAGTGAAATCATATTAAAAGGCACTCAGACCCAGGGAAGCTGCACCAGGGAATCCTTAAATGTGGCTCAGTATGCACAGCCCAAATTCAGGGCGTTTTAAAAATACATAGAAAAATTCTAAAAATCCTCTCACGCACATCAAGTAGGGCTGTTTGCAATTTCACAGTTCTGCTGATGAGAAAATATTAGCACTCTATTTAGCACAAATGATGCAAAATAAAATATTAAAGTATCAATATTAAACATATTTAACTGTGCAAAATAAATCAAAAATAAGTATATCAGGGTAAGGTGACTAAGAACAGTTTTCTCTCCAAAAACTGGGGGGACATTCAGGCCAACTTACAAATTTGTAAGGAACACTTCAAGTTAAATTCTACTACAACTTATTGTAACCTTAAAAAAAAAACAAAATTTGTAATTTTAAAACATTTCCCACTGCTATCAACTTCACCTCTTTTATCAGACCCCCAAACTTCAGAATTCAAACTTTAACAATATTGTCCAAATGCCAATGCGAGGTCTCCTGAAGAAATCATTCTACAGCAATATCTTTGAAATATCACATCAATATTAAAAAACAACACAGATCATGAAAAGTAGACTGTGAAATAAATGTGAGGAGGCATTTCAAGTGCAGTTTGCACCAGATTTCGGGTATAAGGAGTTTGAGCAAAAAGCCACTTATGCTGAATCACACTGCTCATTCCTGGGGCTGCCTGAACATGGGAGGGGAAAACACCTGCAGTTGCTTCTGCAAGCACTGGGATGTCAAGTGCTCCATATTTAGCATCATTAGCATTCAGAGTTATTTCTTAGCAATTTGGTCAAACACAGGCTACGTGGGTCAGCCCCCTCCACAATGAGATGACTAATTCTGAAGATCAAACACAAGGAACAGGACACTGACATCCAAAGGATGCTTCTATCAAAAGAACTGAGAGGTCAAAGGGCAGGACCTTGTGCCTGGGGGGGAAATTATTAAAAAAAAAAGGGCAATTAAAAGTGCTAATGCCAAAGCAGTGGAGTAATACTGCAGCTCAGCTCAGTGTGTCTCTGCTAATTTCCAGTGGGCTGATTCCAGATGGTGGAAAGTTCCTACCCTTTTTGCCACCTTCTCTACATGGAACAGGGGAGTGAGGAGCATCCCTCTGTCTCACCTCCCTGCAGCCCTCCTTTCCCTTTTCTGATCAAACAGCCTGGCCCTTGCAGCTCTCTTTATTCCCAGCAGGACCAAAGCTGACAGGTGACAACACAGGTGTGTCCATCCGTGAGCCACTGCCCTGTGACAGCAACCACAGAGCACAGAGGGACTCTCAAAGCCATAATCTCTGGACTGCCCAAGCAGTTACTGAACCCAACATCATCTTCCTTGAAACTCAAGCATGATTTTCTCCCATCCCGTGACACCCTTTTTTTGCTGTATGATTTTCTCCCATCCCATGACACCCTTTTTCTGCTGTATGATTTTCTCCCATCCTGTGACATCCTTTTTTTGCTCTCCTCCCAGGCAATTTAGTTGTGTGAGGAAAGAAGCAATGGTGGGTAGCTTTGTTAAATTAACCCCCATGTTTCCTCCGCTGCAAACAGTAAAGAATATGCTGCATGAGACAATCCTCAAAGTTCAGTTCAGCAAAAGAACTTTAAAAATCAAACCAAACCTAAAACTTTCAGTTTTTAATGAAAATGACTGAGCCAAAGATAGCATGGTTACAGATAGGTGAACCAGCCATAACCTTGTCTCTGCCACTCACAAGATCAGAGTTCAAAGTTCCATACATTCTGGAAAGAGTTTGTGTTATTGGAATACATCAAGATATAGGATGAGCAAGGTGTCATAAGTTACCTTGGACTCAGGCCATTCATATTCCTCAATAAAATATGGATAAGCACTGGAATCCAACCATTTCCAGTTGAAGGAGAAAAAAAAAAGGTAAAGATTAAGGTAGAAACATAAGGTTTCTTAATGAGAATGAATGTGGTTAGAAAAGATCAAATAATATCTACATATGTAAAATATAGATTCTAGTAACAGTCAGAGATCCAGATTAAAATTTAAGTAGGTAATTTTAGGAATTTAGGATCCAATACAAGACAGACCTCTTCAGAACTGCTTGAGAAAACATAATTAGAAGCATTTGCTCTATTTATGGAAAATATCCACATCAAAGACAGAAAAAATTAGAATGGGATCTTCTACAATACTTTGATTTTCTGATCTTTGTTTTATTAGACCTTGGTTAGTAAATGGCATGGAAATATGTTAATATTGGAATAGTTAAAGCACAGCCATGACTGTGAGTAACGTGGCAGCTACAAATGTTCTGAGGGGAGAGCTGGGGCTGTTCCGCTCGTCCTGACTGTGATGGCTTAGGCAGCCAACAATTCACTCCAGGTATGGAATGGAACACACAGAGTAATGGAACGAACCAGTTTGAACTCATCGGCTACAGTTTGAACCCTCATGAACTGGTTGCAAACAGCTGGAGCCAGTTTGAACCACTTAAAACCCACCTGAACTGGTTGGAACCAGTTTGAATGAGTTGGAATCAGTCTAATCCATTCTGAAGTGGTTTGAACCAGTTGAAATGGGGCAAACCACCCAGAAGCAGTCAGAACCAGTTTGAACTGGTCAGAGCTAGGTTGAACTAGTTGAAACAGGTTGGAAGCAGATGGAACAAGTTGAAACTGGCCAGAAATGGTTTGAACCAGTCAGAAACAGCTGGAACCAGTTTGAACCAGTTAGAACAGGTCTGGACCAGTTGGAAGTGGTCAGAGCTGTTCTGGACTGAAGTGGTCGGAACAGGTTGGAATCAGTCAGAACTGTTCTGACCTGGATTGAACCAGTTGGAACTGGTCAGAAGCAGTTTGAACTATTTGGGCTGTGTTGTAACAGTTTTGGGCTAGTTAGAACCAGTTTGATCCAGTTTTAAGCTGATGGATGCAGTTTGTGTCTTCTCTTTTCATGCAAGAGGATTGCCCCCTCCCAGCTCCCTGTGGAGGACATGCATCCTCCTGGGAGTGCATGAATCCATGGCCACTGTGGAGAGGCTGGAAAGGACAGCTGTGCTCAGGGAGCCACTGCAGCTGGAGCAGATCAGAGTGGTCCCACGCTCATCCAGAGTCAGGGTGTGCTCCTTTCCAAGGGGCACGGTGCCCTCCCTCCTCTCCTTCCCAATCCCTCCCAGGCCATGGCTCCACATCACTCCTCCTGACCTCATGGCTCTCCTCAGGACCTATCGCCTGATAAATCCTACTGAAAGGCTGAAACCAGCAGGAAAATATGGAATTGTCCGTCAGACTGAAGAAATGCCCTCACAGCAAAAGCCCTGCATGCTCCTGTGGAAGTTCCACTGAAACGGGATCGGCGCCGAGCTGGAACAGAGGCTGCTCCTGCAGCCACAGAGTCTCACATGCCGGGGGCACAGCTCGACAAAAGTGCAGGACTGTTAAAGCAGTCACCTGGGAGATGCACACATCACCCCAAAACCAGATTATCTTCTGTAAAAAAAATAATCTCCCAAGAGAAGCACGTCTTATTCTCCTCCTCTGGTTATTTCTGGTCAATTAACCAGATTCACCATGGATTTTCACTTACTCACATCTCAATATCTCTTTTTCCCAAGCCTTAAAACTAGGAACAAGCTTGTGTACCCTCATCATACCTTCTCTCAATGGTTAGGACAATTCAGAGCAAAATTAGCACAGAAACATCACTTTATTTTAGAACAGCACTCAAAACAAGAGATTCTACACCATTTGAAAACAATTTCAGTTTGATTACAAATTATATATCCACCAGCCAAAAAGAAAAGAAAAAAAGAAAAAAAAGTCTAGGTTGCATTTAAGCCAAGCTTTTTTTTTTTTTTTTTTTTTTTTTTTTTACTTAAATACAAAATTTAGTTGTTCTACTGCAGCATCTGCTGGCAAATCTACACTGCCCCTAAGCAAATGCTGAAGGTAGGTAGAATTAGCACCCTTCATAACTTCTGGCACAAAATCCTAACACTTAGGAAGGAAATCTTTGGGATTAAGATTGTGTTCTCACATATAAAATCAGCATGGACTCTACTTTATTAACAAATTGAAACAGAAGTGTGTAAACTTTGTAATTCAGTATCAGTAAAACAACTACAAATGAAACCCAGGACGGTTGTGTTAAATCACAGTTTTATCATCCCAGAGCTATCAGATTCAGAAGGTCCACCCTGCACTAACTCCAGTATCTACTCTGACAAACGACAATTAAAATAAATAAAATCCTTAAACAGCAAACAACACATTCCTTCATAGTTTGTAACACATTCTTTCAAACCTCCACCTCAAAAAAAAGAAAAAAAAAAAAAAAAGCTTTATAACACAGCCAGGCACTACTGACACTGGAGATGCTTTACCTCTTCCCTAAATGACAAATGACTTTGCATATCAGCAAAGAGATGTCATCTCCTCTGTGAGTAAAGTACTGTCTGACGTTCCTTGAGGAGTTTTCCTAGGGGGTTAAAGGAGATTTCTTCCCTTTGTGAAGCCAGGGGTTGCCTTGTTTCTGTGCAGCACCTATCCATTCCATTAGCATTTTACAGGGTGGATACCAGTGCCAAAGGGAATAGGAGAATCGGAGCAGGGCTGCCCAGGGTGGTTTCACTGAAGGCGCCATGAAGTCACTATCAACAGAGCACTAAAGCACCAAATATTTCAAAGCAGAGAAGGTCGTTTTGCAAGGTAAACATCTGCACTTTTACTGCAGTCTTTTCAAAGCCCCCAGGACCGAGGTCAATTTTATTGTGCTGTCATACCACAGGAGATAAGGACTTTGCAAAGGTATACTTGTCTACTTATTGTAATTTTTAAAGCATGTAACTTGAAAGAAAAAAAAAAAATCTAAATTTACAAAGTAGTGCAGAAACAGTGAGAATTTCTAGCGACACCAATGCTACTTGCAATGTTATGCTTACCAACCCAAACCTCACTGAATATATTTTGAAACACTGTTTACAATGAAAACCAAGCACATAAAATCACTGCCGTGCCCCATTTGCAAGAACCCCATAACATTTCAACCACACCTATTCAATCCCTACCAAATTTGTCCAAAGGTATGGAATCTGCAGAGACCTACAGGAGATATAATGCAATAAATAAATATATCATACAATAATGTCATATAAAAATAATAAAAGAAAACACAGGAGACATAATCTACAGGACACGTATTGTCATGCTCTATTATTTCAACAGCAAATGTAGCACCTGACACCTGAGCATGGGGCAACTCAGACCAGCAGTGACAGGCTGGGATTATTCTGGATGGCAGACAGGACACAACCCCGCCACAGCTTTGCTTTGCCAGGTCACCCAGGTCTTGCGTACCAAGGCAGGAGACTAAAGGTTAAAAACACCTGGGGAGCTGAGCTCACCCGTGCAGTTTTGAGGAAAAGCCCAGAGCAGACCACAGCTGCTCAAGCCAAAGCTGGAGTGTCAGAGCAGCAATAGGTTTCAGGAACTCCTCCCACTTGCAATCACCTCATCTCTGAGGTAAATTGGAAATAGCACCTGGAAGGTTTTGCTGTTTCAATAGCAAGGGTTTGTTTAACTGTAAGGAATGGACATAAGCCCAGTGAGAAGAGGGCAGAGAAAGCAATTCCCACTCACAGGTGCACAAGGAGCACCAGGAAGTACAGAAAGCTGGAAAAGATTGGGGAAAAAGAGTAGGGGAAAGCAGCTTGTGGCTACAGCTTCTTGGCTAATTGTGCTTTTCATATTGATAATGAATTTTAAAAGCATGCTTAACTCTAAATATTTAAAGTGAGACACTGCTTTTCTAAATGGTCACATGGTGGAAAAATTTTTGAAGGGTTTTTTTTTTGTTGTTTAGTGGGGTTTTTTGTTTGTTTTGTTTTTGTTTTTTAAGTAATGATTATAAAGACATAGAAAGAGTTCCAGTCTGAATTCACTCCTCCAAACAAGAGTAAGAAGCATGAGAAACATGAACCTCTAGAAGGAATATTCTACCTTTTTTTCCTTGAGTATCCAGAAATTATTTGCAAGACCTATAAGAATAATTCATTTACATAAAAAGGAGAAGCCACAGTTTTATTTGAATGAGAAAAATTATGGGAAACAGGGAAAAATGAGTCCATCTTTGCAACACATAACCATAATGACTCATGTTTGATCCTTTGCTTTCTTATTTTTGTTTGGTAACAGCCAGAGCTCCATGATCAACCACAACATAAAGCAGATGTGATCTTTGCCTAGAATTTTAGACAGGTAAAGTCCGTTCCTAATGCTGAAGGGGGATCAGCATGAAAACCAAAATAATACCCTCCTTTTTAAAACAACGTACACTTTTAAGGTAGGGAATAATAATAATAATAATGTTAAAATACCATTCCTCTTTGAAGCCTTGAACTGGTGCTTGCAGTTCAGTGTTATAAAACTGTACATGTGTACAAATGCCTTGCCAGTATCCTGAACTTTTCCTTTTCACAGAAGGAATGTGCATTTCCTTCTTGGCTAGACAGTGAATTTTCCTGCACTTCACCTCTATTATAGGAATTATTAGCTGCAACCAGCTGCACCTTCCTCCAAACAGGCAGGTGCCAAAGATCCTGGTTTCCTGAAAGTCTCTGGGGAGCACACCACCCTTCCCAACACAAGTTCATAGGAACGTGTCAGTACTAAGATGAATCAGATCCCTGATTATCAGCAATTGAGTCTACCAAGAAATTAGCAGAGCAGCCTCCTCTTTTGTCCAAAATAATCAGCTTTTCTGCTTACAGCACACACAGTGGTGCCAGACCGCCTCATATTTCAAAACAGGTTGTAAAAGCCAAAGGAAAAGAACTTGGATTTAAAACCACATCACTTCATCCTTTATGATCAGTACAGTTTAGAGAAGGTACCACGAATTTAATTCCTAATTCCCTGACACAGCAGCGCTGCAGCAGCGGGCTCGGCGTGCCCTGCCTGCCCGTACTGAACATGGGGCATTCCACCTGAACACGAGGAGAATCTTCCTGACTTGTGAGGGTGGCAGAGCCCTGGAACAAGCTGCCAGAGAGGGACGGGAACCAAGCAATTTTCAGTTCACCAAGCATTCCCAGAGAGGAAGGGCAGGTTTGTCCATGGGCTTGCAGAGCACTGCGGCTCCACACACCTCACTGGTGCACAGCTCTTGCTGCCTGTGAGGTTGGATGTCGCAGGACTGAATGCTTACTCTGCATCTGCAGCTCATTTACAGATGGAAAATAATGGTAGAGAATGGTTGTAATCCACAGCCCCAAGTGGGTGATCAAATGACTGCCAGATCTTAATAACTGTATTTTAACACTCTTAAGTATTTTAAAGGAAGATAACAAGACACTGTTAAGCAATAGCATTCCCCTGCTAAGTTCCTTCATTCAACACATGCAAGAAAAACAATGTACTCCACAGGAAAAAAAGTTTAAAAAATGTATTGACTCCTTCTGTTAGCCATATTTTCTTACTACAAGCCAACATCAATCAATGAATCTCTTCACTCTCAGTGCAATTCTCACCTCTCTATGTGGAACACGTTAATGAGTTTCCACTAAAAAAAAATCATCTATATTTACCAGGTACACAGAAATAACAGGCTTCAGTCTTGCTTTCTCAGTGTTAAAGAAAAGCTAAGAGTTCTTCTCTTACCATAGGATAACAGACACAAAACACAAAATACGAGCTCCCAAAGCCAGCGTGGGTGTTCTGTTTTGGTGCATTACTTTTTTTTTTTTTTTTTTTTTTTTTTTTTTTTTTTTTTTTTTTTTTTTTTTTTACCCTCTCTGTGCTTCTGCCAACTCTGAATTTAGTGTTAATTGAAAAGTGCTGGCTCGGCCCCGCACCAGGAATGCAGCAGCAGTGCAGCTGCACTGTTGAGCTGCAGTGCTTGCAAAAAAGTGAGGTGGAGAAACTTATTGCAGGGAAACATGGGTGGGCTTCCCCCCTGCGGCAGGTCTGCTGCAGGTGACAGGAGATGTGGTCACCAGCAAAGGGTGGGCTCTGCAGCTCTGGGGACCATAGAGCCTAGAAATAAAACATGGCCCTCCTGCAACTTCAGTAAAAGTTTTACAGTGGCAAAGGAAGCTCTGCTTCTCCAAGAGAAGCTGCCTGTCTTAAAGTGAAATGATGTAATGAAGATTATATTTGTGGGTGAATAAGCTGCTGGTAACAAGGAATGCCTTTCCCTAGAGCAGTACCCACAATCCTCAGGAACACAATCCTCACCACAAAAGCCTTGGTGAAGAGCAAACCGGGAGAAGGAAACCAAGAGAAGTTACCCCTGGATAAGATCAACATATTTCAGGCCATGAATCAGCTGGCTTCCATATCCAGTGTCCCATTTACAGAGAATATTGCAGACTGAAGCGTTCACTTAAAATTATGAGAACAATTATTGCAATCAGGAAACAACCATTTGTTGGGCTGAAATTTTGCCTTAAATGCAGTTTGCAAAACAGATTCAGGAGATAGCTTTTGCTCATCTCTACTTGTAAACAAATATAAAAAATTATGCATACATACTGGGGGGGAAAAACAAACAAAAAAGCAGTGTGGTCTCCTCTTGCTGATTTGACTAAAACACCTCTTCTCCTCTTCAGCTCATCCTCTGAAGAAAACTATACAACCAAAAAATGTAAAGAACTGGTGATGAGGTCAAAGGGTCAGGATTTAAAACCAAGCAGCAACCAGCACACATGAGTTCTACAAAGCTCACTGCAAGTCAGCTCCTAATTTCAGTCTACATCTGAACATCTCTCTGCATGTCAGTGCAGAAGTGCTGCTTGTAACCACCTTGCTCTCCTCTCAGCAGGCTAAGTCACAGCTCTGCAGACGAGGCCACAGGGGCATCCCAGAGCCCATCCAAGCACTCTTCATTTAGATTTGTCCTTTTCCTTTTGGCAAACAGCACCTAGATACTGCTCTGGTGCAATCAGTTCTCCTGACAATGTGAACCTCACACTTTAAAGAGCCCACTGACAGATGGATTCAATTTAATGTATGAGTATGAACAGCTGCTCCTGATCACCAGCTTGTACAGCACGCTCATTCATCACAAAATATTTCAAAAGGCTGAGCTGAAATGGAACAAATGAATTTGAAGGAGTATGGGAGGTACTATGCTAGCCTTGGAGAACATGTCAGATGTAAAAATCACGGCTATGGGACTGCCATTAATTCATTCCTGTAAATGCTGGCTCCGCTCTTAGCAGCATTCTTCAGATTCTCCAAAATCCAGGAGGGCAGCCTGAATAAGGTATTAGAAGGTGTAATTAAATACTCCTTACTGAAGGTGATCTTAACTCAGTAAGCCACTAAAAGGAGCTGACAGCTTCAAGATGACAAGCCTCAAACAACTGCTGAAAGGAGAAGAGGTTATTTCCCCAATG
This sequence comes from Anomalospiza imberbis, assembly GCF_031753505.1. Classification (NCBI taxonomy): domain Eukaryota; kingdom Metazoa; phylum Chordata; class Aves; order Passeriformes; family Viduidae; genus Anomalospiza; species Anomalospiza imberbis. The sequence goes on along the minus strand of NC_089685.1, from coordinate 71,672,164 downwards.
CCCTAACTCAGAAAGAAGATCCATCAATGATGCAATGGAGGGACATGGGCCTGCCTTTGCCACCTTCCTCTTAAACACTGTGACAGGCCTCACTGCTTTTAAAAAGTTTTCATCTTCCTCCTCGGTCCTTCAGTGCCAAGAAACAAGGCACAGCCTGACAAATGAAGCCACCCATTTTGAAGGTCTGTGAGGAGATAGAGAGATGACACCGAGCTGAGTAATTCACATTCTTTTTTTTTTTTTTTTCAGGAATTATGCAGCAAAAATAGACATTTTAAACATCATGGTGTTTGTCATGGCCACTGGATCATCTCTGAGTGACTCCATTCCTCACAGAGCACTTCCTATGAGTTGTGCGCAGGGCAGCTTCACAGATGTTGGGAAGAAGGGTGATATGCAGGGAGGAAAATTCTCCATGAGTTTCCTCAGGTGGCAATTCATTCTTGCCAATTCCTGCTAGGGTTTTCTAGGACCGGGGGGGAAAACAAGTTTTGAAGACCTTTTTGAAGGCAATTCTTATCTAGAAGTGATGCTTGTAGCATCTTCAGGCACCTGTATCGTCCAAGTATACTTGTACTTGTGGGAATCCATGAGGAAAGCATGTAATGCTTATGTGGAATTCCAGATTTCACACACTTTTGTATCACTATGCAGTTGTTAGGTCAGATTTTTGTGTCTTAGTATGAAAAACACACTTCTATTTTGAGCTGCAGAGAGTTTAACAACAATTTGTTGTAACACTTATTGATAAATGGGGAGTAAAAAGAAACAAGTTTCCTCAATATAGAATATGTAATCTTTGCAATGGTGGTGGGGGGGGAAGAGGACTTCTGGATAATAACATTTCCCTACCGAGTACCTTTGCCAGTCTCTTGCTCTATCTACTCTCCTTCCTCAAGGGCAGAGAGGGAGACAAAGTTCAGGTATCATAAGCTTGCACAAATAAGGCACATCAGCTCCCCTGCCACGCACGGGAACAAAGCCACTGCTTGCCATCACCCAGGCTCCTGCTGCCTGCTGGGAAAGCAACCAGGGAAAGTAGTGACTAGATCTCTACCGTGTCAACAACCAGCTCTGAGACAGCAGGTTTAACTTATTCTGGGAGTCCAATCCACCACCAGGGTACACACTCCGATTTGGGGTGAGAAGCCGTGGACTTTGTTTGATCTGCCAGAGCCAAGGCAGGAGCACACACAGGCTCACACACCCTCTGCAGAGGTTATTCATCACCACAGCAACCTCCAAACAAAGGTGGGAGCCAAGTCAGACTGACTGGCTGCACCCAGCCCTGTCCCTCTGATGACAGAGGGCAAAGGTGCTCTCTGCTTGCACCCTGCTGGGGACTGAATTGCTTGGGTTTGTTTTTATGTCACTGGATCTCACAGCTCCAGTTTGAGCATCCCGGCGTGCACACCCAGAGAGAGAATGGCCACACTGATGCATTAAACAATAACACTCTTCTATAACCCCAGATAAAAGGCGAGGGATCACAATTCCTTCTTGCCACACGGTGAGCAAGTGCCATATTCCATGACACACCACTGTCACCCCACCCTCTCCACGTGTTCCCCTGGGTACCAGGAACAGCTGCTGTAAAGTAAACACCCCACCTATACCCAAGAAAACCCCAATCTGCTTAGCTACCATTCTGTCCTTCCTCTCCCTTCTCCACTCCTTTTCTTCACATCCTCTCTCACTCCACGGGAGATTAGTGAGTTTGGATATGCTACGAAAATCCAACCGGGACAATAAAATAATTGGAAACTCAGCACAAACGAAAAGCAGAGTGGTTTTCTTTCCCCTAAATCTGGAAAGAACAAACCCTGATACTTCCCGAGTCACTGGAGGAAAGAGATTATAGTCATTTCTAAACCTTTTCAACTACCAGCCAGGAGGAAAAAACAGAGTCTGTAATGACAAGCTGTCAACACTCGGCGAGCAGCAGGGCTCTCGTTTGTGACACTGAGCTTCCTCCTGCAGAGCCGGGCTCGTGGGCACCAGCAGCCCTCACCACATGCATGACAGCCCTGAAAATGCCCAGATTTCTCTACCTGTGCTAAAGCACATCCCCCACCTGAGCAGCCAGGTCTCAGGATTTAAAAGATAGGGTAACCATTTGTTTTGAATTACAGGACTAAAACAAAAACCCAATGGTTCTGAGGAATTTTATTTTTTAAATCAAAGCCACAGGTGACTGGTGCAGATAATAAAAACTCATTATCTCTCATTTACTCCTGTCAAGAAATAGAAATTAAATTGTGCTGTAGTAAAATCATCAGAAATATCTATCCACCTTCAGTAGTTTTAGATCCAAGCAAAATTTATGTTAGCAAAAGAGTGGTTTGATTCGTACCGATGGCTTAAGCTATCACTTTTCCTGAGTTTTACAAGAGTCATTGGTAGCTAACCATTAATCTTTTGCAGGCTTACGATGGTTTACAATTTCTGTCAGTGTGTCTCAGCATCCAACCACCTGAGGCAGGAGGTTCATTTACCTGATTCTAATATTTCTAATAGCCAATCATTTCAGTGATCTGGTACTTCAAGGGATCCTATAGGAACGATGAGGAGAGACTTTTATCAGGACCCACTGCAATAGGACAAGAGATAATGGTTTTAAAGAAAAAGAAGGTTGAATTAGAATGGAAGTAAGGAAGTTTTTTACAATTAAGGTGGTAAAAGAGGTTACCCAGACAGGTGATGAATGCCCTATCTCTGAAAATATTCATGGCCAGGTTGGATGGTGCTCTGACAAACCTGGTCTGATGGAAAATGTCCCTTCCCATTGCAGGGGGGCTGTACTTGATGGCCTTTAAAGATCCCCCCAATGTAAAATATTTTATGATTCTACGATAATACTGTTCTGATGGTATAATTAAGAAGAACTAGTAATTTTTTAAAAATTAATGAAAAAGCGTAAGAAAATTCATTTTCCAGATGAAGGTTCAAACTGTATTTTCAAAAGTCTCCACTGCACTTGCAGGTAGCAAACTGCAATGGAGCAGAATTGCAAGCAAGGTGCAAAACAGCACCCCAAGGGCAGGACACTCCCCAGACACCCTGCACTTGAACTTCTATGCTCTACAGTGCTCTCAGAAATAGGAGTGGGGGGGAAACCCAACCAAAGCAACAAACTGAAAACCTGCACTTGAGTTCACAGTCATTTCTTAAGTGCAGCCACAGGCAGACCATTGGAACTGGATGCACTCAGAGCACTGCGATTTATGCCACAGCACCATCACCACCTGACCTGATAGGCAGGCACTGGCTTGACTCAGTCCTCAGCTGTGAATAAAGTGAATTTTCAACGCACCTTCCTGGTGATCTGCAGTTTCAGAAGGAACCTCTCCACACGGAGATGGTTTCCCACCCCTGTTACAAGGGAGCAAAGGTTTTTGCCTTCTCCCCCATGCAGGCATTCCATCCTGTGAGTCAGACTGACACCTCAGACACAACACACAGACATTTGTCCTAAACTGGTGTCCCCCTGACCAAGACACAGATGTGCTTCTGCTGGAATTCTCTGGCTTCTACAAGAATCTGTGGTCTCTAAATTTTAACAACTTAAAATATTTACAAGCAAAAAAGAAGAGCGCCTACCCAAGTGACAATGATTTTAAATAAAAAAATGCTTGGTACTTCAATATCTACCTTGCTTGCTTTATTTCTACACGGCCTGAAAATCAACTGCAACAATTTGAAAACCTCTCTCCTCCAAAGCTGCTGCTGTTAGCACTAAAGTTGCTGTATTATTTAAGTGCTGGGGTTCAGAGCTCTCCAGCAGCAGAAAGGAACTGCATCTACCTTCAGTGTTTCCAAAGATAGAGCTGCTACACTTGAACTGAGGCAGGAAGAGCAGCAGCAATAAAAATAAAGGAACTTAAGGACAGGTAAGCTCCAACTTGTTATGTGACAATAGCACCAAATTTGTTTTCCTAAACTTTCCACTAATTAAAGCCTACTTATTTTAGTCTGGCTTGGTAGGCTACTGGACCTTGAGACAATGTACTTGTATGCCTTGCTCTGCCTTTGCCCCCTCCAGCATAAAGCAGAATTACCCTCATAATTTTTCAGGCCAGGGTAATTTTCCAACTCTGTTGCTAATCAAGGTAGCATGTACAGCTCAGGACAGCACTGACCTTCAGGTTTTTGTCCAAATATTCCAACCAGCCTTTTTAACAACATGGCAAGAATCTGAAAGAGCCAAACAAGTGCCCTGGATGCATTTTACCCTTCCTGCACCCATCCTTACAGGGGGCTCCTCCTGCTGCTCCAGAAGAGACCCTCAGGTAGTTCTGCCTAAAGCACAAAGCCCCTACTCTGATATTCACAGGAAAATTCAGCACCTGATGCTGAGCTGTGTGTCATGCTGATGCTTTAATGGGATTCTTTCTCTGTCTAGAGGGGCTATCTCCCCCAAATTCCACAGAGAGTTTTAAATGATTAGCTATAGCTAAGGGCACATATGTTGTTCTTAATAGCAAACGTGTGTTTTACAGACCAGGCTGCATCTCATCAATGATTCCTTGGTGCCACACTCCCAGGAAAACAGCAGTCACCCCAGCACGGCTGTCTTAAATAAAGCAAGGTGTTACAAGGTGTAAGGCAGCTCTCCACACATTTGCTGTCGAAGCATCACAGCGTTTCAGCTGCTGGAAGAAGGAGATTGCCATTGTTTTATCAAGGAAAATCACAGATTGGAAAAACTGACTAGAAACCACCTTCCCCTAAAAAAATGAATGGTTAGCTATTGCCTTTTGTAGACAGCTATGTCTGGAACTGAGCTGGAAACAAGACCACGCCTCAGAGGTCAGAACAAGCTCACTCTTTTCTTTACACAACATCTTCAAAAGGAAGCTGGGGATGAAGTTTGTCTGCACACAGCCACACAGATTTAAACAGGAAAAAAAACTCCAAATCCATGCACTTACATAAAAGGCTTTGGGCAGTTTCATTTTCTATTCAGCTGGAAAGGGAGTGAACCAGCACACACACACACATTTTTAATCACCCTAGTGCTGACAGCAGCCAGTCACTACTTCTGTTATCAGAACCCCACAGCTTGGATTTCCAGGCTATGAAGCACTAAGGAAGAGGGTATAAAACCTCCTCTGGTTAAAAAAGCACGGTTATATCATCTAATTCAACACACAAATGCTATAGAATTGAAGTTTGGCCTCACCAGGACATTACTCATTCCGTGGAGGGAGAGGGGGAAATAATCCATAAACATACAAACAAATAGTAAGGATTTCCTAAGATTAGCTGGTAACCTGGATCACTCTCATATTGTCTAAGCCCATCAGTCACACTCTGGGAAAAACAAGCGAGGCAGGCCAGTCTGTGCATCCAGAAACTCAGAGTTTGCAACAGATGCCAGTTGCTAAAGAGACAGAGAGGAAAGAGAGAAGCTGTGCTCGTGTACAACTCACCAGTGATCACTTGTGCAAATGCCACGTGCCTGGGCTCAGAACTTCAGCCTGAGTAGATGCTGTCCCTGCTACTGCTTAATTCAGCTGGCTGGCATCTCTCCAGAGGCACTCAGAAGGCAGCTGCCCAACAGGACAAATCACTGAAAACCAGAAAAGAAACAGGTTCAGCTTTGCAATTCCACTGCACATTACACAATGAGTTCAGCTTGCTAATCCCTGACTTCTTAAAATGTGATTTCCCTCAGTGCATGACAGGGAGAAATACAGTTCTGGTTAGAGTTCATCCACTACTGTCAGTGTGAGTTTCCTAAATACCAGTAATACCAAAAAGAACTCCTCTGTACAGCTAACAGGAACCTCACGGTCAGGATAACTGAACAGCCTCCACCATAAACCCTTCAAATTTTCTTACCCATCAATTTTGAATCTGACATTCAAGAGTTAGCCCTTTTCTATTTCATGGCTGTATTCATTCTAACTTAGGTGTAATGGGAGTCATTTCCAGCTTCATAACTGCACTATTCCAGGCACTGAACAGTTCTTCGAATTTTAGCAAATCTGACCAATTTTCAGCAGAATTTTCTTATGAATTACTCTCTTTAGGCCTTCATTTTGGCATTATCCCAGTCCTGTGGCTTCTATGAGAGGTTCCATTTCCTCTCCCTTACAAGGCCATTTACAATAAATCCAATTAAAATTAATTAAAACATACAGATCAATTTGATATAGCAACAGAACTAGGAAGAAGCAGGACCAAGTCAGCTCATTGATAGGACAAGTGAGAATAGGTCAATTCAGTCAATCATAATTGATCCAGTACATTAATGCACATTAATGTAAAAATGCAGTAGTATATTGTGCTAGTTTTTATATTAAACTTTATCAATCTGCTTACTAATATGACCAGATTCTACTGGTGGTTTATCTGTTAATCACTTATTTCTGTTGAAAATGTAGCATTTTAATATTTGAAGGGGAGATGAACAAATAATGGTTTTTTTTTTCTAACCAGGAAACCCTCACAGAAGAAAGAACAACACATGGGCACAACCTTAAGGCAGCAGAGGTTGCCTTCCATTCGTGAGCCTCAGTGACCTCAGGCAAGACTCTCCATGCTTCCATGCCCATTTCATTCCCTTCAAATCATGGATAAAGTCCAAGAAAGATCAGGAGCTACTGGAGCAGCAGAGGGACATAGTGATGATGAGGGCTCTGGAGTGCCCCTCTCTAGAGGAGACTGTGGGAGCTGGGCTTGGGTAGTCCAGGGAAGAGAAGACTGAGAGGGCATCTCATCAATACACATAAATATGGCAAAGGGGTGCCAAGAAGGTGGTGCCAGGCTCTTTTCTGTGGTGCCCAGTGACAGGGCAAGGAGCAGTGGCCATAAACTAAATCACAGTAAGTTCCACCTGAACATAAGGAAGAACCTGAACATAAGGAAGAACCTGAACATAAGGAAGAACTTTGCACTGAAACAGCTGCCCAGGGAGGCTGTGGAATCTCCCTTTCCTGGAGATTCCACAGCTCACCTCTTCTTGTGTAACCTGCTCTAGGTGAGCCCTACCTTGGCAAGGGGGCTGGATGAGATGATCTCCAGAGGTCCCTCCCAAATCTAACTAAGGATTGTGTGTGATTCTGTAAGAAGAAAAAAAAGAAGAAAAAGGACAGACTACAGCTCTTTCCAATAGCAACTTATAATCTGAGTAGCTTCTTACATAGAAATGAATTCTTCTCAGTAGAATGGAAGACTAAAGAATTCTGCTAAGAAAAGGAAATAGCAAACAGAAGCACACTCGTTGTTTCCAGGCTCCTCATCTCTGAAATTTGTTACAGGTTTTGGGATTCTCATCTGAAAGCCAATGTAAAACAGAAAAAGAAAAAACAGATTTCACTGGTGAGTTTCTGAGCTCCTCCTTGCTAATGTGATTCTTCTGTTTGCTGCCCTGGACATGAACACAGTTAATGAATAATGACTGTGCAAACAAAATATCAGACAATGATGGGAGGGGGAGGGAAGGGTGAGATGATTGTGTGGGAGGCTCAGATTTGATTTGGCAACAATTAGAAAAATTGATGCCTTTTTAATTATAGGAAAAAGCTTTGCTAGAAAGATAAGACAGACATGACATTCAAAATACTTTAGTCTTTGGATTTAAATGTATGGAAATAGAAAGTTCAAAAGGTTGGGGTTCTTCATTGTATTTTCCTTTTACGTTAAAAAACATAGCTCTTACATACAAATATATGTGTAAACCTTTAGCTCAATTCAAAGCTGTTATGGGACAGATTTGATTTGCTTTTATCACTCTCTAGGAATATTATTTACTACATGCAGGACTGCCTCCTACAATGTACAGGATATCTGTGCTTTCCCTTGCAGTAAGAGCCCAAGCCAGTAGAAGTTACAGACACTTGAAGAATCAGACCAACAACTTATTAACATCACTTAAGATCCTCCCCTAGCTGGTTCCTCTGAATATATTATCAAAAGAGGGCACCACAGATTGGTCCCTGTTAGACTAAGGTTGCACATTTCCTTCTCTGCTGTTACTCCCAGTTCTGGAGGCTCCTGCCAGATTCTCACATGTGAGAAATGCCTGCTACAAGCACATGAAATGCATTATCCCAGTTCTCCTTTAGTAGCACAGAGTAGCTTAATGATATCCTTTAAAAAGTTAAAAGGGAAAAGGACATTTTTCCACAAAATGGAGAAAACTCACACACAATTCCTCAACTACAAAATAAATAAAAAACCTCTTGCAGTTTTACTCTGTGCCACTACAGCTCTTTTTCCTTAACATCATATTCTTACATGATCATTTCTACAATGATCTATAACCACTTCCAAATAAGTGCTATTACATAAACCACATTTACTATCCTAAAATTTATAATCACCATTTCCATTATTCAATATCTTTCATCAGCAGATCTCAAATAGTGTTTAGAAGATTTAATCGCGTGAAACTACCAACTACCACTGCAGATGTGACTTCCAAAGCAAAAGCACAATTACACAAGGCAGGATTTATCCAGGAAATATGGACTGTGATACTTAATCTTGCAAAATAGCAGAGAGATAATTTAAAGTAAGGTATCTACAAAGAATAGTGTGTGTGCCAAAAGACTGTTTGTATTGGTCTTACAAAGAGTGGACAGAATGTTCTTTTCCAAAGGACCACAAAACAAACTTCCTGAACCAATGTGAGTTTTCTTTTCGCTTGTATTTAATCCAAGTAAATGTGGCTCAGCCAAACTTATTAAATAAGAAGGGGAAAAAAGAATCAATTAGTTTGGCATAACCTTGTCTTGTAAAAGTACAGTCACACACTTCAAAGGGAGGGGAAGTGGTGACCTGAACAGATCTGGAACCACTGCTTCTCTGGGAAATTAGTAATAATAGTAGGGAAGGGGCCTTTTTGACTATTTTATAAAACATTTCTTCCACAGCACTATAAGCAGCTGTAATTAAATCTCTCCTTTTTTTTTTTTTTTTTTTTTTTTTTTTTGTCTCTTGATGCACACCAGCAGGGTTTGAGGATGTGGAAAAGAGAGAGGCAGTGTGTTGAGATGGCAATGCAGCACCCAGGAAAAAGAACTTGAAATCATCACACAACAGTTTATTTAACATAATATTTTGTTTCTAAATCAGTCATTTATGTAATCTAGGAAAAAAAAAAAACACAGAACTAAAGAAATCCAAAATCAACAAAAAGCCTCCTCCAAGTTCAGCTTTTACCTCTATTGGCCTTCAAGGAGGTGATGGGTGAGTGCACAGAGAAAAGCCTCTTTGCAAGGCACAGATAAAAGCATTATTGGAAAGGTCAAGAGAGACAACATATCTTTCAGTGTGATGCATTTGTAATCCCTCTTTTAGAAGCACTAATGAATTTAAAACTAAGAGACATAATACGCACCCTCTCCCCTGTAGGGAGATACTGAGCCCCCCAAAAAACTTCTCAACGTCTAACTCTGCAGCAGGTCTGCTTACACGTACATTTGTGGAAGTTCCTTGGCTAACAGAAATGCTCATTTCACCAGACACACAATGCAACATCCAGCATCTCTAGACGTGCAGGTTTTCCCAATGTACCACAGACAGACTTGTCACACTTGCCACACAAACGCCCATCCCTTCTCTCTGATGGGCTAACATGCTGCATCATTTAGTCAGAATGCCAAAAGAAAAGGAAGCCTCCACACCACTCATGTACCAGTCAGACACTTAAAAGATTACATTCAACAGCATCATTTCAAAATGCTGCACTATAATTCCACTATAGAATAGTTGCCCTAAAGAGATGAATAAAATACCACCCAAGAGTGGGATGGCTACAAAGAGAGACAGAAATCTGAGGGGAAGACAATAGAACTGCAAAGCGTGACTCATGTTACTCATACTGATGCAAAGCTTTGTAAATCCAGTCTGACGTCTAAAAGTTGTCCATCTCCATTGCCATAGGAGTTCAAAATTACTGTAGATATTTATTATTATTGCCACTTTTTGAGTGTTTATACTTTCCTTGATTCCACACATCAATGTCAGACCTGGTTTATTCACAGCCAGATATTAGATTTCAGTGGCTATTGTCACAAGCTGTTTCCTTGCTTACTTCTGCATTTTTTCAGCTTCAGTTTCTTACAGAGTAGACAATGAAACCTGGTTTTTCTTTTAGATTCCTCCTGCCACAATGTTTGGTTTTCAAACTCTGCAAGGATCAGCTATAATAAATAGAAAATCAATGAGTACTATTTCTATTTTGAAATAGGAGACAAATTATATTAGTCTCAGGTATTATAAAAATTATTTTCATAAATTCAGCTTACATCCACTTCTGAACCTTAGTGCATTAAAGTTACAATGTCAAATACATTCATATGCAAACTCTTATTCTACCTGCTAGAGGCATATCTTAGTGGAAACCCTACAATTACTATTTTTTCAATTGAACCAAAGAGAGATTATTAATTAACAAAAAACTGCAGAGGCTAAGTTTCTGCCTTCCTGAAGTCAATACACAGTTGGTCTTACATCTCAGCAGACCTGGGATTTCTTGCTAGCACTACAAAAGACAAACCTGTCTCTTTAGATATTGCATGGGGAAAGCAAACAAAACTGAGAACAGGATATTATTTAGGAAGATTAGATTATTGTCTTCAAATACCAATACAGACTGAAAGGATGAGCTCTGCAATGGGAAACAGACACAGGGTGTTACTGGTGTGCTTAAATTCACCACCCACACCCACAAAGGGACGTCATAAGATTGGGAATTCTCTCAAAAACTGCATCAATTCCCGTACCTTTGACATGGGCATCTGTAGCTTAAGAGATGCGTGGGAAGCATCACATGTGGTTTCAGAAAAAGTGGTAAGAAAAATAATTTGGGTTTTGGAAAAGAGCAGGAGAGTGCAAGAAGGGGGTGGTTTCGTACTAGTCACTCTGAAATGTGAACAGAAATGCTCAGCCCTTACTTCTCAGGCTTAGCACATTTGGTGGGACTTGAGGAACGTCCTAAATATCAATTTCTAGAAGACTGCCATCTGGCAAAAACATCCATCATATCCCTGCTCACCCTTTGCATTCCCTCTGCACCACCCAAAGGCACTGATTTATTTCAGGGGATTTCCCATCCTACCACTGGCTTAGAAGGGGAGGTTGTTTGCCACAGGTGCTCAGAGGAGAAACTAGGCTGTGAAAAGTAACAGTGCTTGTTCTTCTAGCTGACCTTTTTTGCTCCATTTTCCTGTTCAGCAAAGGGTAAAAAAAAAAAAAAAAAAAACACCACACCACCAAAAACACATGACATTCCACAGAAACAGCAAAACAGAATATGGACAGACCAGCATAAAGCAACATCCATCCTCGGCATATCCCAGCACTAGAGATTACCAGAATGTCCACTGTGCTCAGTAATTTCCCAGCTGCCTGCTATCAAGTCCTTCCTTTGCTGGCCCTCTTGTAAAGTGAGAGCTGAAATAATCCAGGCAACTGTCCTGTTGTAGCCTGAAAAGTCAGGATCTCTTACTTTTCCAGAAGGGCAAAGCACACCATAAAAAACGCCCAGCATTCATGTGAAAATTTAACAAATCAAGAAGCTTGTTTAAAAAATATGCTAATCTTGCCTTCTGTAAAGTTATTTGTTGTGGGAGACTTCTCAAGATGTGGAAGAAGGAAGCCAGAAAACAGGAATCCCTTTAAAAGAAGGGTGGGGAAGCAGCACGAAGGAACAGCGACTAACTCCAGGGCCAAAAGGTGAAGGACAGAACATTTGGTTCAGACTGGTATAAATTTAATACTGTGCACAGATTAGCAACCTGGCATTTACCAGCACTGGGAACTCTATTATCAGGAAAATCTTGATTTTTTTTTTCCTGTTTATTAAGGAATGAAAAATTCAGGCAGCTCTTTGAAATCCCTTCCTCAAAGGAGAGGAGAGGGGTTTTCACATCAATACACCTACAGACATCCTCCACACTACAGCCACTGTGGTCATAAAAGTTATTTTAAGCATGGTCTGTAGTAATAAATTAGTTTCAGTGCCAATAATTTTCTCTTTGTAGCTGAGGAGGAGGAGGAGTTTCCCCATCATGATGTCATCAGCAGTTACTTTGAAGCTGTATTGAAATTTGGATTCATTAAATTTTTATCCCAAGAGAAGACAGAGCACACCATGGGCACGGCCTCTGAAACACCCAAAAACTTCTACCGACCTCTTAATTTTTTTTCCTAAACTCCCACACATCAAGTCACATTGTTTATAGACAGTTGTAAAAGCAGACAGCCTTGAGCAGTTCATGCTATCCTTTACCTGGGAATCACAAAAGAGTCACGGTGTGGAGACATCTGGATGCCAGAATTTTCAGTCCATCTCTTCGTTTCCTCAAATGCCATTTCTTACCTTTGCCTTTGCACTTCTCCCCGGTCAGAATCACTGGCTAGCTCATGTAGCCCCCTGGGATCAAAGCACTGCACTCTTGGTGACGTTTTCCAGTCTCTTCTGATAGTGCCCATCAAAGTCAGAAACCTTCTGCCCTGACTCAAAGCAACCTGTGACAAAATTCAGCCTCTGTGACCTTTCTTCTTCTGCTCCATCATTACTACTGACCACAGCCCTGGAACCCCTCATTATTGACCTCTTCTTCACTAATTAATGGTTTATTATATTGCAATGAGGCACGTTAAATCACATGCCAAGTTAAAACCACCTTAAAAAAAAAAAAAAAATCAATGCAACTATGAAAAGCAAGGTTTGTAATAGCCTTTATCAGTGTAGCAATGAATGTAGGGGGAAAAAGGGGAAAAGAAAAAGAACAATCCTCTTTTCAGGCCAATTATCAGGTCTAACAAAAAAAGGGACAAAAATGAATCAAGAATCTAATAGTCTACAAGGACAAGGTGGCAGTTTTCTCAGCTGCTCTGTTCCTTCTAAAGAATCTGCAATGCTCCCAATAGAGCATAACCTGTAATTCCTATTGCAGTGGGAATAAATCACATTAAAAGTGGTAGCAAAGTGGTAGTGATAAGAACTCTAAAAATTGGTTTATTGCTTAAATGTGGGGTTTTGGGGGGAAGGGTTGGGGATTTTTTGGTTGTCTTTTTTCCTTTGGTTGGCTGGGTTTTAAAAAATGGGCAATCCAATCTGGAGTAGGGCTCAGGGCAGGACAGTCTGAAAGGCAAGGATTCCTGGAGACTTTGGCCTAGATATTCTCCTCAGAGCCTACATGTGAAAAACAAGCATGACAGCCCCTTTGCTGTAGGACAAGGTCCCTCCCTCAGTGTCCTGTAGGTGATGAAAGGTACCAAGGATGGCCAAGTACCCATCAGGAGCCCTGCAAAGGTCAACTACAAAATAATATTCCTTTCATCAAGTCTGATCTAGGAGTCAGCTTTCTAAAAGGTTCCAGTTCATAAAAAAAACCCAGACGAATGACAAAAACCACCACTTACCTCTATAAAGGTTTTCTTGTTAATGTTTCTTTTATTGAGGCCTATTAAAAAGTAATGCTTTCAGTAATGTCTCACAGTAATGCACTTCTAAAAGTTAAGGGTGCATAAAAAGGAAATCCTCATGCTTAAATACCTTCCAACTTTTCTAATTATCTCCCTTCCTCTGTTTTATAATTTTGGAACAAGGGTGCTTGCCCTTGACCTGATCCCAGATTCTCTTTGACTTCCTTGTATCATGTCATTTCTGCTTTTATTGCCTTATTAGTAAGGAGCCGATTCTGCAACAGGGCACATATAAGCACAGAAGTTCATTAATATTCTTTGTAGGCCAACAACAGGATTTACACCACAAACAAAAGGGCCTAATCCTGAGCTAACAGATCATACAGAAAAACCAACACAAAAATGCTCAGCCTCCCTGCAAACTGGAAAAACCCAAAAAAGCCCCACCAAGGTTACAGGGGTACTTCTCTGCTCTGTATTGACCATTCTGCACCTCTCTCATATTTCCACACTACTTTTGCCTGGTAATTATGATCAAAACAGAGTAGCTCTAAATCAACATTGCTAAACAACAAAGTGAGGACATTAAAGAAAAAGTAAAAGCCTTTAGGTTTCCCAAGAATGCCTACAATTTTTGCTTGCTACTATCAACAAAGTATTTCAATTGTGTTTGGTTTTGTTCACTGCATAGAGTCATTACCAATGCTGAACACACTCAAACATAAAATCCCTCTGAACAAACAATTCCTAATCCAGTGTTTCATCATGTTAATCATACCACCAGAATTTTTCTGGGGAAAATAAATAAAATCAGAAATCTGCTCTTGTTTAAAACATTCAGTACATTGTTATTTTATGCATTCAAAGCTACTTTCAGACTTGCAATTCTGGCCATAAAATATCAATTCATGGTGATGAATGAAAAGAACCTCAAATTGGAAAACAAAATCAAGAAAAATGTGAATAAAACACTGCTCCTTGTAGGCTGAAAGAGGCTATTCCACATCTTTGCATGAAGGAATAAACTTGGGGCCAAATCACAAAACTTTAGATACAAGGTTATAATGGAAAAGCAAAACACATCTTACACACCTGTATTATGAGGCTTAGGGAAAAAAATGGAGAAAAATTGAAAGTGGGGACAATCTTTTTAAGCCTAATGAAGACAGCAGCAGTTCCCAGCCTAACTGGTAGCTGACCTTTCCCAATCCTTTGCAGGAGATGGGATGAGGTGAGAAACTCTAGAAGTGCCTCCAGTCTGTCAGGTAACCCATGCATTATTTACATTGCCCAAGCAGTGTCATTTGTCTTGAACTTCAAAACAATTTGTGCACCCTTATTAGAGTTTAATAATAAATCCACAGTGTCCCCTCTGTTTGCTAGGGTGAAATAAAGACTGCTAAAATAAAGGAAGGATGTGCATGACAGACACATAGGAAACAGAAGACAGAGAAAATATGTATAATCAAAATCATACTCCAGAGGAAATATTTTCAATTCCCAGGAGGTTCAAAACACTGCTGGCAGTGTCTTGCCATGCTAAAATACCCCCAAACATAAACCAGATACTTCATGTTGCCCACCTAGGGCATAAATGTATAAAACATATCAATTATGTATGTGGATTGCACCACAAACATCCTGTGCTAAACTTCCTGCAAGCTTCAAGGACTTGTTTTAAAACAAGGTGGACAAAAAAATAGACCAAAGGAAGTAGTAAATGACAGCTCTTAACAAGAATGTTTCTAGAAGACCAAAGCCAATACTGTCTTTTAGATCCCTAAAATACTGAAAATGAATATTATGGGAAAAAAACTCATTCTGGTGATGTTTATGTGTACACAAGTTTTGTTATGAGACAAGAGATAAGAAAGAGCACTGAATACACACTACAAAATAAGAAATGGAGAGATGTTTTGTTGTTTTACAAGAGGGTGATATTAGCCTGATAAACACAAATATTAAAAAAAAACCAAACTTGTGTTGGATTTGAATCAAAAGAAAAAGCTTCCTCAGAAACAAGAAATAGACCTCAAGATGCAAAACTGACATCTGTTTTTATTAAAATGCAGACATCCTCAGGAGATTAAGTAATTCTGCATGATCTCACACATCTAAGGATTCCTAGAGCAGGATTTGAATGGAAGATTTAAGTCAACTTGAGAACATAAGTATGAGTGGCTTCCATCTTTATCACTTTCAGCTTTTTCTCTTTTGAGCAGATAGAAACATCCACCATAGAAATTTTGTTTCTAGTATTAATATTACTATTTAGAGTCACAAATTTCATCAAAATAATTTACAGGCTTAGCATGACAAGCCAGGTTTTATCAAAAGAGCTGTCAACCTATTGGTCTAAAAAACAACCTTCCCATGAAGACAAAAGCACAGCAGTCACCATATTACTGAAGTCTAACTCCAGTGTAAAAATGAGCAAGTTAAAATGTATTTACTGGAATTTAATTTAAATTGCATTTACATTTTAATCAGAAAAAATAAGAGTCTGCTTGTCTAGTGGCTCTTTCAAGCTTTAAACTCTACAATATTTTTTTTTCCCTCCTATCGCAGCCTTAAATTTAATTAAGATTAATTTGATCTACTGGTCCTCTAGGAATTGGACAAACATAATTAATACATTAGGCTGAAAAATCAAACTTCTATTAATGGGCTCAGGCAACTCCACGGGGACCCTCAAGTCTTTTAAAAAGTTAATCCTCATGTAAGCCTTGTGTCTTCAAACACTGGGCTTTTCTGTGAGAACAGTGCAGAACCCTTTCCCTGCCCTAAGGAAAACAAAGATGTGGTAATTCCCCCCAAAGAACTACCAGAACAATAGCTGGACATACAGTGAAAAGGCTCTTTGTCTTGAAAGGCACAGAGGCATCTCCCTGCATGAGAGATGACTGTGCTAACTGGAGCACTGCTTATTCTGTCACACTGAATATTGCCTCAGGACCTCCACCAGCCACCTTGGCAAGGCTCTGTGCCCATTGATGCAGTTCCTTCCGAAGAACGACACTCAGGCCAGGACCTCGAAGTTCTAAATCTCTCCTTGTAGGAAATTATTGTGGACACAGGATGACTTGGGGTGCAGCTGCAGAACAAAGCTAAGGAATTCGGTTTGTGCCGGTCACCTTCTACTGAGACTGAGGCAGCCCTTCCCTGAGAGAGGAAAAATCCACTTACAATGCAAAACCTTGCCTGTAGTAGCTCAAAGTTTTATCATCTATAGCATCCATCAATCAGCTCAGGAAATATCTGCTTAGTGGTGATGCTGGGCACGCGCCTTCACAAAATCCCTGGACAGACCCTTGTGAAAGCAGGGAGATGAGCACACTCCCCAGCCTGTAAAACAAACAACACTGGAGCTGATTCCCTCGGGAAAACTAGGCAGGAAGATGAGGTATTTCTAGAAAGGGGTGTCACAGCCACTTGGTTCCCTTGTTTTCCAGCCACTCATTATTCATACTGATACTGGCAATCATGGTATGGCTGCAGAAGGGACCAAGAGAGAAAGTTTTCACCGCAGTGCTGTCAACATGAAACTGGGGATTTAAATACCTCCTCCTGCAGTGAGTGGCAATGCTGTGGCACAGCTTTGTCCCCAGAATGCTACAATTGTCATGGAACCACCAGAAATGAAGGCTGCGTGCAGTGGGCAAAACCAAACACAGTGGGCACAGATGGATTAGAAAAAGAAATAGCTATTATCAAACTGCAAAAATGCTGCAGTAACAACACAGGAAAATGAGAATATTATGTTCAGTGTTTCTGAGAGAAGTAAAAATGTTTTGCATACAAGGCTTACTAGGAGACATAACAATTCACAGCATTAAAAACATGACATATTTTTCAGCCTAATTCTTATCTAGGTACTTGAAGTGCATTTTTCTGACCACTCAATGCTGATACATCAAAGAGCCTGTCAGTCCTGTAAATCATGTCTTTAAGTTCCAGTGAGACATGATTATGTGTTATTCAGGTTACATGTGCATTCTTCCTGACAGCATGAAAGCTGGCAGTCCTCTAGCCAGGTAAGAAAATAATTATTTCCCCATATAACAGTGCTTAGACTGTTCCTAAAACCCTAACTTCAGCTTGGCATATTGTTTTTTTTTTTTCCAGAAATCTGCAAATCCATTGCAATTTGACAGCTTCCAGTACTATTTTCACAGTGAATTTCCTAGCAAAACCAGTGCTGAAAGTTATATTCCTCTGCCACAACCTAAAGGAGAACTTTTTGCCCCAGCTGAGCATTTCCCAGGGCAAGCACTGGGACACAGCAGCAGATGCAGGAGCTCTCTGGTTAGCTTGTGCCCAACAAGAAAGAAAAGATTGATATCAAAGTGTCTGTACTTATTTTTCTACACATTTCACTGCATTGTGTTCCAGCTTAAGCAAAACAGCAGGACAAGGAAGGAGCTTGGACAAATATTTTCCACTGAATTTGCAAGAGGGAAGGCAAATATCTGTGGCCTTGCACAGCCATCCTCAGCCAGTGTCCTGGGGGTATAAACTATATCTGTCCTATCAAACTGGATGTTTTTTGCATTCCAGTCAGGACTGAGATGCAAAGCGTCAAAAACAGATTTCTAATAATAAATATGTAAAATTGTGGGTGTATGTAAAATAAATATGTAAAATGGGGTGATACCCCACTCCCAAGTATCAAACATCAGGAAAGAGAAGGGAAAAAAAAAGAACTGTGGCCATGCATAATAGCTCTCTTCTCCACCTCCAGGAAAGGCAGAAAGTTGACTACAAGATTTTGGGTTTTTTTTAATACTTTACACTTGCCTCCTCTTCAGGGAGATTTACAGAGGAAACAAATTACCCAGGGCTTGCAAGCTGGTAACAGAGCTGCTCTGCAAAAATGTCTCAGCATAAAGTTTCAGGTCACCATCCTAAATTTCTTTGTATCTGTAGCCTTAGGCAAGTTCAGCTTGTTTACCAAAACTGGCTCAAAAAACCCCCACCAAACCCACAACAAAACAAACCAAAAATAACCCTCAAAATCTATAGAGGAATGTTCTCCAAGGGCAAAGAAGAATTGGCAGGATTCGTTGAGGAGTAGGTTCTCTCTTGTGCTTCTTAGGGAGGGAGGAAGAATCCCCACCTCACAACATCCTGGCAAATGGAAGATAGAGAGTTTCCTACCTCCTGAATCAGGAAAATGGACTTCTACTTATCAAAAAGTCAAAGGAATGCCACCATGAGCAGGGCCCAAAGAAAGATCCATCTGGTATTTATTTGTTACCCCAGAGGCACCAGAGCCATCCCTCAGTGCCACCGCTCAATGATGAGAAGTGGGCAACAGGAAGCCAACAGCTGGAACTGAATAAGGAGCAAAAAAAGAAAGGTACTAAGAATACCAAAAGGCTAACAAAAGCTGAGTGCAGGAAGCTAGCAGGACCTGACCATGGTGAGAAAGACCCTTTGAAGATTTTTTGGCAGTCAGTCCAGGCACATCTCACCACACATGCACACAAAGTACACCAAAAGCAGGGGTTGCCACCCCTCCCAGCCCCTCTTCTCTCTCACCCAAATGCACTCCAGAACATGAGACCCGCTGCTGTCTACAAGCAGCTCACAGATGGTGCTGAACCTTCAGCCAGATGGAACAGAAACCTAAACATAATTCACTCCAGCTGCAAGCTCAGGGAGGCACTCAGCCTGTGCTCCGCTCCACTGAGTGCGTGGGGGCACCAGCAGGGCTGGCTCACTGTCCTACCACAGGATGAGTGGTAAAGCAGCACCCAAAATAAGAGAGAATATCTTACACAGAAGGAGAAAGAGAGGAGCCATCACATTCTTGCTTGTGGGAGATGCTGGCTTCCTGAAAAATCCCTCTGGATTAGAGTTTGGCAAAAAAAAAAAAAAAAAAAAGCATAAAAATCAAAGAGAAGGGTATAATTCTCACTGTATAATGTAAAAAACATTTACACAATGGTTGCTCACATTCCATCCCCACGAAGAGTTCCTTCTTTAAGCCCATATGCAGCTCCTGCTGTATTCTTAGGAAGGGGTGATGAAGAGAGATGTTTGAACTGCCCCGGACAAGGTCCAGCCCCCAGAGCACTAACTCTGAAGGTCAGCTCTTACCTGTGTGGTGCTTCAGAAGGAAGCAATGCCCAGGCAGGGCACAGGAGGCCAGCTGCTTTTGGGTAAGAAAGCAACTTCCAGGAGCCCAAACCCAGCGGTTCAGAGAGGAGCAGCCCCTGCAGGCACTCAGCTGGGTGTCCACGTGTCAGGCTCAGCTCCTCAAGCGTCCCTTTCCCACAGGCAGGGCACTTGGAGACCAAGAGCTTGGACCAGCCCTCCACCAGTGCCCATCAGCATGCAGGAAGCTCCAGGTGAGCATCTGCAGTTCCTCACCCAGCACAGAGTGAGGAGGAAACCACAGACTGCAGCAAAGGGAGGCAGAGACAGGAGGAGGGATTCCTTTTCCTTAGCACACCAGAAATGATGTTTCAATGATGTTCCCAGACCTAAGACATTTGCAGAGAAACGCTGGGAAGGTAAATGGGGTGTGCACACCTAACTCAAGCCCCCAGTGGGATGTACAGTTACCATAGCAACTTTCAAGGTCCAGGACAAACCAAATTTCTGATGCTCCACACTACTGCAGCTGTGGGAACAACACAGACAAGGACCACTATTGATCCATTGCTATGTTAAATACCAGAAAAAAACAAGCAAAAAACAAACCAAAAAAAGGAAGTAAAATATTTCCCTTAGGATCATAACCCCAATATTTTTCTCTAGGAGGCCAAGAGAAAACCTTGTGCACAACAGATATTCAGAAGCACAGTGAGATGTGAGGGGGAAAAGACGTCAAGGAGAACAAGTCTCCAGGAGCTTAAAACCAGACATCCAGCACACCTTCATTGTATGAAAGCACATCCTTCAGAAATGTTATTGAGCATAAGAGTTGTAAAACTCTACTGCTTACTGCAATGCCTCAAAGGCTGATCAGGTGAGAGCCTTCTTTAAAATTGGGCCACTAGTTCATACAGGAGAAGTGACTTCACTTGGAAGAGATCTTTCATTCACTAATTAGCATTAGTACCTCAGTAAGAGAATATTTCAGTTTTAGTCTGAGCCAGTCTCAGCACTGTGCTATAGAAATCAGATTTGTTAGCTGAAGCAGCATTCTCTTGCACTAAGCTGCAGGCTAATTGTTGCAATGGGAATGGCTTTCCTTTATAAGCATTTCTGCAAATGTTCAGCTTCATTATTTATGCCATGTCTTTAAGAAATTTCTTATTCTTTTATTCAACTGATTCCTCATTTCCTTTTATTTGATGTTCAAACCTGATGTTGAGAGTTTCCATTATTAATTCAGAAGCATCCTCATTTTACTGAGGGATGAAATTGGGTACTATTCCTTTAAATATGATTGCAATACTGAAGTGTAACACCAGCAAAAAAGCTGGCAAAATTTGCCTTCCTTTGGGATAAATGGAAAAAAATTGTATCTTGTTACCATGTCAGAAAACTGATGTTCCTGTAAATTATGACTCATTGAATATTTTGTCATGTTATTATTTTTTTTTCCAAGGAATCTTAGCAGCACTTTTTTCTTCAGGAAGTTTAAGGGTTGCAAAACTTCCTTTTCCTCACAATATTATTATCTGTCAAGAAAAATTCTCCAAGCTGTTGCATGGGAGGTTGAGAGAACTCTAAGCTTGCTTTAAAAATGCTGGTCTTTAGGCAAAGAGCAACAACTCCTAGTTTGCTTCAGAGAAATAAATGGGTTATTCAGAGGCACTATGGAAATCACAAATTCATTGGTAAAATCTGGTCTGTCCTAACCATTCCCATCACCTTGAAGGTCGCCTTTGCACTCTGTCAGCTTCAGACTGCTGAATTTCTGCTGCAAATAAGACAAAAAGAGTTTAATCGAGATTAGTTTATGACTATGCTGTTCCAATTCTCTTTATGAATTTCAGAACGTACCAATTTCAGTACTCTATAGTTCTCTACAGGTTGCAGAAATGTTAGCCAGTGACATAACGTGACAGATCAGAATCAAGACACATCTACCACTTGCTGAGAGAAGGGAAGAGTAAAAAAAAAAAAAAAAAAAAAAAAAAGGTGTCAGCACTGCTCCTTTAAGGATGGATGGAGGCTCATGGCCTCCACTCCCCAGCTCTGGGGTTTTAAGAATCATTTTGCATACCTTGGTTGTTCATGTGGACTCTCAGAAGCTTGGCTTTGAGTCAAACTTTGCACCTGCCCTCTTTAAAGACTAATTTCTCAAGTGCTCATTCCCCCTCCCCAAAAGGAGTATTCCCAGCTTTGGTTCCTCTTAAAGAAAAACTTTGTGTCTTCCACAGTACAATCTTCAGCTAAAGCATTGTATCCTCCCATTAAACTCTGATCTTAAAGCACAGTAATTTCTTGAATCATCCAAAAATGCCACAATCTGCTTTTAGCAACCTGTGGGCAAAGCTCCCAGAGCCCCTTTGAGCTGCAAGGCAGCTCTCACCCCTCACTATCCAAGCTCTCCTCCTTTCCTCATGGGAACAACATTTAAATTTGAATGCTGGTGCCTCATGTTTCACCCCCAGCAGATGAAGCAGCATATCCATTTCCAGCACTAATAAGTTTCAATGAGTAGTGACAGCTTCCAGTCATGCAGAAACATAGGCAGACTCAGATGTCATTCTCAAAATGGTAACTGATTTGAGAGGGAGGGTCACAGTCAAATGGCCAAGACAGACCTCTGCTTTTAAATGACTCATTAAAATCCAGGGCAAATCAAAGCTCCTGATAGCACAAGGATTATTAGAACAAAAAACAAAAAAAACCCACCATATTTAATGTGTTAGCTAACATGATAGAGTCCTCAAGAAGTTAAAGCAATTTTTTGTTTCAAAGAAAAGTACTTATCTTTGTGAGAAAAGACAACTTGTTATTAATTCAAGATAAAAATCACAGTACTGGAGGTGAGCCAGTTAATTGTTTTCACAAGACTTAGCAGACTGAACCAAGATAAAAGAAGAATCCCAGGGCTTTGCAAAAGAGGGATGTGGCAGCATCGATATTCCCCACTCCAGACTGTGTTTTGTACCACTGCCATAGGCTCACCAGATAGCATCACTGGGGACTGAATTATCAGGGGTTTTGGGGTAGTAGTTTTGGCTTTCACTGTCCAGTACCTGGCAGTGAGGTATATGGAAAAATATATGGAAACAAGCCCTCCATCCCTGCAGTGGGTGCCATGAAAAACACAGGGCTCATAAGGAAGAAAATTAGAGATGTTCATTTCATTTCCCATTTGGCTGTTAGCCTTTAGGGGTAAGTCTAGCTGAAGAATTGAGTGAAAACACACCAAAGAGCCTCCTGGCCAGGAACCCTGGAAGCTATCCTAGCTCTCAACAGTCAGATCCTGAAGATTTTAATGGAGATGAAGTGAGTCCCCCACAACACCATCCTGCTCATTTCCCAGTCCACAGCCCAAATTTCCTCATCTCCACTTCACTTGGCACTGCTGATACATCCACCTCCACAATTCCAGCACTCAGTTGTGTGACAGCTTGTTCCACAGCCTTGCAAGTGACAGGAAATTGTGACAGATTTCAATAGAGAACAGCTCAGGAAAGTTTACAGTAAGCTTGCTCAGCTTTGTTTGAGGCAGCACCAAGTAGTAAAACTGAGGATGAGCTGTCAAGTGTAATTAATTAGAAGTCCCAAAGAGCCAACCTTGAACACAAGAGATCTCAGCTATGTGCAAAATTAACAGCCCCAAAAGCAAGATGTAAGCCCTCAGGTTTACTTCAGTGAGGTGCAGGAAGCATCCACAAGATGTTATCCATCATTACACACTCACATCCATTCTGAATTTCCCCCTCCCATCTGAAACCTGAGAACAGAGAAAAGCCAGATTCAGCCTAGATCAAACAGTGAAATGCAGCACTTTCTGCCTCTCTTCACTGTACAGGCTGAACACAGTAGCATTTTGAGATTTCTTTGTAGTACTACCCCAGTGACATACCAATGAGATAATGCAAGTCCTGAGGACTGCAGAAGAAAATTTAGGAACATAAAGAGAGAACAAAAAGAGACCATTAAGTTGGTTTAGATGCTCTCTCTCTCTCCTTTTCTTAAAAAAGTCCTCTCATGTCAGATAAACAGAGGATTTTTCTTAGTTTATTTGCTTTTATGTCTGGATTTAGACATTGCACAGCAGAGTTTTCATGAAAACATAATGCCTGTTTAAAATAGTACACACTTCAAATAAAAAAAAGTCTCACAGTAAGATGAGGACAGAAAAAAAATAACAAGAATGGTGACAAATTCTTTTAAATTGTTTCCAAATGATCTAAGTTTCCTTTAACGAAACAAGCACACAAATTATCTTGGGGTTTGCTTTGGTTTTTTGTTGTGGGTTGTTTTTTTGAGATTTTTGAGCCTCAACCTCAAAATCATTAAACAGGCAGACAACTTGTTCTATTAATATCAGTGGGACATACAAGCACTTAGAGATCAAGGTTCTGATGCTGCAGAAACCCTTTCACTCACAGCTGAACAACTCATGAACATCACTACCAATCTTTATCCCTGGGCTGAAAAACACCTTCAAACCCATAAAAGGTAAATTTTAGCCAATTTTTGGGCTTTTTTCCTGCTTTTTTCTTTCTGTCAGAGCAACAACTGAGTGCATTTCTAGGAGGTCTAGGGGGAATATGGTCCAGAGTGGAGAGTGCACACTTGGATCAAGACTATTAAAGACATATGGTTTCTAATCAGTGTATCACCATCCCAATGCCTATTACAAAAAAAAAAAAAAAAAAAAAAAAAACCAAAAAAAAAAAAAAAAACAAACCAAAAAACCCAAACAACTGTTCCACAGAAGTGACCCCAAGCTCCAGATATGCATCATTTCTAAGGTCAGCTGGTCCCTGAAGGCGTATGTCTATTGCAGGGCAGGAACAGGGGAATAACTGCTAGTCTCTGTTATTTTATGTCACCCTGGCGAGAACACTGCCTCAGAACATTTCCTCATTACTGGAAGCAAGAGTCCCATGCAGGGAGAGCATAAAGAGCAAGGTCATCTGTAAACTGGCCACATTTTTTCCTTTACATCCCAAAGTCTCTGCACTAAAGCTCTGCAAGGAAGGTTTTGAAACCAAGAAGGACTCACGTGGCTTATGACACATTCCCACAGAAACCCAATTTTTGGACTCCATTTACTAAATTGCCTGTAGTGACATCTGTAAATCTTGTTTGATAGAAGCCATGAGGAAGACGTGACAATATTAAAAAAATGTTACTGCTGCTGATGCCTTGTGCAGGCTGCCCTAGAGCAGAGGCTGGACAGAGTTACAGAACAAAGCAGGGATTTGTGAAAAGGATCTCCTCCATGGATCCACCTTGGGCAGCACCAGAGCCCAGCCAGGGCTGCACCCAAGATGAACCCAAATGGTCCCAAAATGCACGAGCGCTCCCGGGGGCTCTCACTGTGATCAGCTCTGCTCCATTGGCACACTGGAGTTCATTGTCCCATTCCAGCTTTAGCCCATGCACTCCCATCCTGCTTGTTTTTCTCTCTCCAGCCCACGTTGTTTGTGCTCCTGGGCTGAGATTTGGATCATTTGTCCTTGGTCCCCAGTTGGAGTGGGAATTGTTTTGTCTCCCTGCTCTGTGCAGGGAGCTCACCATCCTCATGTGAAGCCCAGAACTGCACACTAAAGCAGCACAGAACCTGAAAATGTAAAAGCTAAATCCTGAGGCATCACTGGCACTACTGGAAATACTAGCACAGCACACATCTGGACATCCCAGAGTCTGTACAACACACTTCCATGCTCTAGGAGGCAGGAAGGCCACAAATCTCTCAAAAAATCAAAGTGAACCTATCCAAAACTTCCCCAGTGCTCCCATGGACTCCCCACACAGGCTAACATGGCCTTAAACTCCTAAGAACTGCTGTGCAAACAAGAGCCTCAGTCTGCCACATGAGCAAAAAGTGATTACACAGACAAGCACACAGTGGTTCACAGAGTGATGTGAGTTTACACAATTTATCCTGTGAAGCATGAAGGACAGAGGTAGAGACTCCAGGATCACCTGCTTTTCGCCTATGAAGCTTTTGAGGAAAAGGTGTGTGTGTATCTAGAGGAAGAAACCTGGATTGCATCTGCTATGTGCCAAAGTAGAGATAGAATCAGATGAGATATATATATATATATAAAGTGTATATATATACACAAAGTATGCATATTATATCTATATACAAAGTGTATATGTATATAAAATATATATATTTATTTATGCATATGTATAAAATTTTTATATATATACACAAACAACTGCATCCAGAGAGTTGCACCACGTTCTGGCATTCACATGGTTCACACACAAAGAACCACTAAAAACTCACTAATGTACTTAGTGAAAAACACCAGTGTTTGCCAGGGGCAGGTAGTTTAAATTACTGTGTCTATCCTCCTCTGAGAGGAAAGCCAAGGAAACTTGATTAATATTTTTCTAGCAGAAATAGAAGGGCAGAAACTCTCCTCCTTCGTACACTCTGGAGGTCAAACTAGATGATGTAATAATCTCTTGTGGTTTAAAACAGGTTTTATAGATTATCTGACTTGAAAATAGACACAATGTTTAATTAATAACATTCTCCTGAAATTGAGTGCCTGGTACAACAAGCCTCCAGTCACTGGCTAAGACCTGGAGGGACTGCGACCGTACAAAGATTTGTAATAAAGCAAAGGGAAAATCCTAGGTAGATATTCCAAAATTGAATACTATGGACTCTCTCCACCTGAAAAGCAAGTGATACACGCTACCTTCTGCACAGCTTGCTTTAGCTAGGTGCAGATTTCCATAAAATCCTGCAGATGCAGGGTGTGTCTGTAGTGCAGAGCCATACCCAGGTTTGGGCAATTCCGCAGCAGCAAGGACCTCCATCCTCAGCCAAGAGACACAAAAACCACTGTGTCCCATGCAATTGGAGCCTGTTTCTGGCTCAGTGGAATTGTTCCTTGTCACCTACACCCCTGCTTAACTTGCCACAAGCACAACAACCCAACTCAGCAAACCTCTCACCGACTTGCATGAACTGCCTGGAAGTCCACTGGGTATCCCTTAATCCCACGAGCCACTGAGTACATGAACAATGGGAATCAGATTACTTTGCTCCCAGGTTTTGACAACAGCAATTTCATTCTATTTATTATGGTAATTCATAAAGCACCACCAAATGCAGTGCAGAATCTCTTATGAAAATAATTATAGCCTAGTAATGCAGGATCTCGTTGAAGCACACCATTAATTCCTTGACAGTTAGGGAACAAGCCAAAGACTTTGTGCAAATGAAGGATTAGCAAGGTCTCAACACACACATTTCCTTGCACTTAAAATGTGCAAAGAACAGACCTTATTAAATGAGCATTTCAGATGTTGCTTTAAAATGATAGCCCCCAAGGCAGATTTTTTTTGTACTTCAAAAGGCAGTTATCATACTACTCTGTGTTACAGTCTGGGGTAACAGAAAAACAAATTCCTATCTAATTGTTCTACCACTGTATAAAATAGTTGCTCTTTCCCACAGCTGTCAAAAATCCCCAGACTTTTATTCACAATGAGGTGTCACCAGTCTCTCACAAAGAGAGAGCAGCTCCAGTACAATGCAATGAATTGTCTTCCACTTAGCTACTGAAAATATTTTGAGCACTAACCTTTTCTGAACCTACCATTCAGCATTTGGGTTGTCTCTATGTACCTCAGGGCTATACTGCCTGCCTCTGTGTGTTTAAAGTGCTTCTATTTCTATGCAGAACAACTTTGTGGTTGTACATTTTATGGTAGTTCTAAAAGTAAGATTTGCCTAAAACTGAAAAAAAAAAAAAGGGGGGCTGTGGACTTTTCTTCATAGTGTTTAATAATGTTCAAAGTTGTCAGAAAATTTGCCTACCTATAATCAAAAAGGACTGAGTAAGCTCCCTGCTTTGCATCCTCTCTGTTCTCAAAGTCCTTGCAGTACAGCCACTATGAAATCATGACAGCCATGATTCACATTTGTGGGATCCCTCTAGCACCTTAACTAACTCAGGTCTTCATAGCTAGAACTGGTCCAGAAGCTGTTAGGAAACATCCCTTACAACTGAAACCAGCATTTTACTAAATATTAAAATATCATTAGAGACATTACTTGCTATAGGTCGTTTGACAGCCCAACTTCATAAATTAGAACCCCCTCAACCCCACCAGAAATACCTGCCAACGTTCAAACCAAGACCTCATAGCAAACAATTAAGAATGCTGAAAGAACTCACAGAAGTTGTTGCATTCTTCCAAACTTTTTCATCTTATCTCAAATGTTTACAGTAAAAAGAACAGAGAAGTTTTCTTCAAACCACAGTTTTTATCAACCCTCTCCAACATTGAAGCAGTACAATATTCTTCTTTTAATGCAACCAAGTAACCCCCTCTGAACCTCAGGAGATGTTAGCAAAATAATTGTTCCTCCTCACTGCTCCTTTGTTATTACCTTATTTTTTCCACACTTATTACTTCAGGCAGAAATAACTTAGAGATATTATCATCAATTTACCAAAACAGAATTCCCCTGAATTCATTTTCTTTTAAGTTAGTCTTTTACAATTTAATTGTACATTAGAGCTAAATCTAATGATTTTCAACCAGGCTGAAACTGATTGGCTCACTAAGTCCACAGTTTAATTCTTCCCCCTCTCTCATTTTGCTAACTAGAAGAGAAATGAATCTACCTTCAAGCCTGTTGGAATCAATCTTCTTTTCTCTTTCTCACAATTTATAAGCCAGAGGCTTGAAAAGTGTTCATATCCGCTTTTAACAAGCTGGTTATGTGAGATAAGCACAAGAACATTAATAAAAATAACTCAGCTTTAAGTCATGAATGTTTTACAAAAGTAGGCCTTAAAAAATAAATTGTAAAGGCTAATTGTGATTTATAACATGTTGCTTTTCCTATACTACCCATTATCAATCATCTCTAAAAGATCCCTTCTTTTATATGCCAGAGTCACAAATGCAAATGCTTCCAGCTCATTCCTAGCCAGGGAGACACTGCACAGCACAGACAACCCCCAGTTAGCTCTGGGACCTCTAAACATACTGCAGGACAGGGTTTGTTCCTTTCCAGTTGTGGACCTTTACTTCTTTATTAAAAGGATTTCATTTTTTCCAAGTCCTTCACAAAGGTTTCAGAGCTGTCCCACAGACTGCATTTCAGCATGGTCTACACCACCACTTTCTCCCCATCCCCAATGTCTCCTGAGTTCCCAAAAACTGTATTTAGGCAACAGCAATGCAACCACTGGCACTGAAACTTTTATTACTTCAATTATGACAAAGCAGCTGGTGGTAATAATAACACTACTTAGCATTTATATGCTGCTTTATATCTTCAAAAGCCAGTATAAATATTTGTTAATTAAGCCTCACAAAACTCCTGAGAGTCAGATATGTTTTTTGGTTATAAATAGGAAAATTGAGACAGAGACAAAACAGCTGTTTCAAAATTGAGATTTTTTTTAGATTATTTTTTTAAAAAGGGAATGGAGATGTCTGGACAATAACTTTCAGAGTTATAAAAGGACAGCTTAAAATACTCAAAGAACCCAATGGAACATAAACGCTCATGCTCTAAGCATCCACCTCCTCCAAAAAAACTCAGTGTTGTCCCTGGGAAGACACAGCTCCTTGCTGACAGCTGCCCTAAGCCACTTGCATGTCAAAAAAGTGAGAAAATCTGTAAATTCTAAGTAGAAAAGAACTCGTTTCACCACGTATGGTAGGCACTTCTGAGAATATCTTATAGTCATATTCAGTAAGACTCTTTATTGAAGAGGCTTTTTTGATGTGTGTTAGACACCTCACTCACATAGGGAAAACAAATGCCCACACACACTCTTAACACCTCCCTGTAAGGTCTGGAGCTCTAGAAATGCATGAAGAGAGCTTAAAATCACTGCCCTGACAAAGTGCACAGCTTTGTAGGGAAGACATGACTATCCTTATAATTTCACATACCACATTTCCCACTGAGAACAGTGGATCTGAAATGCTTTAGAGAAGACATTGGAATAAATAAAGGACACAAAAGGGGAGAAAGAATTGGGGTTTGAGTATGCAAAAGCTTTACTGCAAGAAGTGTTCACGAAGCTGAGCACGGAGCACCATGTGCAGTTAAAAGAGTGATGTAAAACAAAAACGGTAGGGAAAATAGGGGTGAAAAAAAGAAACAGAAGAAGAAAAAATAAACAACAGGAGACTAAAGTTACACCAAGACTCAACAGTAGGATGGACCAGAATATGGATGGTGGTGCAGAAACATGGCTGAGGCAAGTGGAGAGGGAAGGAAACCCTGAAGAGTTCACCCAGGGGCCAGGCTGAGCAGGGAGAGGCGAGCCCAAGCTCAGGGCAAGGCTCTCAGGGCAGCAGCCCTTTAGCAGCAGGGCAGGGACACTGACTGCAGCGGAGAAGCCGCGCCTGTTTCTTGGCAGAGGCAGGACATTTGCCACCCAGGGGTGACTTACCCAAGAGACACCGAGGTACAAAGTCCAGATTCCTTGCATTGTCCTGCCCTCCCCACCAGAAATAGCACCGAGAGGCTAATTACCTGTTAGCCCAGATTTATTAGCCTTAACGAAGTTTGCTGCTAAAACAGAAACAGATCCCATCCTCTAGCCCCCAGCCCTCTGCCCTGGACAAACTTTATCCCTGAACACAGGAAGAGAAGGAAACAAAGTTGAAACATTCACTAAGGGTTGTGAGAGCACAGGAAGAATTGCAAAGCAATAAATAATGCTGGAAGTGGAGCAGAGAATAAATAATTCCACTTTGGGAAAAGCAAGTCTGAGATGAGATTGAAGGGAAGAAGAAAACACATGCATTTCATATGCAGCCTGTTCTGAATGTGAAACACAGATGTATATTTTTATCTCCAGCTGAAGGCACTACAATGCACTCATTGCCTTCTCAAGACATGTTGTGCAAAGCTGAAAATTACTTTAGAGTCACAAGTATAAATGGTTGACTTTTCCACGCCATTTTTTAAATGGCACAGAAGATCATCAAGCTAAATTTTATTGCCAATTGATATCACAGACTCCTCATGATGTAACTCAATTTCCTTGCATTATCCTTGCCAGATCATTGAGTTCTCCATGTATCTGAGCGCATAAGACAATGTACAAAATGAATGTCTCACTCTTTTTACAAAGGTCTCACATTCACATGCTCTGAGTAATAGAACAGCTCATACAAAAATATTTTTATGATGCACACTGGGATTCTCACAGACATTGAGCTCCGAAGCAAATCCCTGCATTAACCAGACACCTAAAACCCAGAAACACCAAGTCGGAAAAAAAAAGCTTTCTTCAGGCTAATTACTTCAAAATTATGTTTTACATTGGAAACAAAGAGATCTTTGTCTCAGGAAATAAAGACTACACCTCAGACACAAATAAACAAATAAAAATATCAGTGGCCTCGGAAGAAGGAAGAGTACATTAGAAGGAAGAGCAAAGTCCTCAGTTTTCATGAAAGGAGCATTCAGAGGGATGAATTAAGCCCTCTCAACCACCCCAGAATGAAAGAATGTGCTCATTAACCCAAGATCACATTTCAGGTGAAAGACAATTCACTGGGACCTTTAACAGAACAAAACACGGCAACATCGAAGTCTACCTAAAGGCAAAGCATTGACAAAATTGGGATAATCTTGTATCTCACCAGGTATCTGCAAGTATTGAGGAACAAATGAACTTCTGTGAGCTCAGGTATTTCTCATGTGTTTTAGAACAAGTCTGATGCAGCTATTTTGGGGAGGAGGTTTTAAAAACCACTTCCTAATGGGTGTGGACTTATCTAATGGACAGCAAGCAGGTGCTGCTAATACCTACTTTCAGCTCCTCTTTGCACTTGAGACAATTTCTCGAGGGGGAGGAGAAGGGAGAACTGATGGGAGAAGCAGCAATACTAATGCCTGATTTTCTATTTGGTCAAGTCTGTAAAAATGCTTTTACATGTAGGAGCAGAAATCAAAGTAATCCGCCAGGAGTCACTTCTTTATTTTCCAGTTACAAACATTGCTGAGCTACAGACAATAAGAGAAACTCTTGTAGTACATTTGGTCTGAAGCATCCAGCAGCTACAGCAAACTCCAGCCCTAAGAACCAGCTCTGGCAGTTTCACAATTAACTCAGCTGAATGCAGCTCCCCTGCACTCATGGGAAGCTTGAAAGGAATCAAGTGTTCCCTTATCTTCAGGGGTAATCTATAAAATCCAGAAAATCCATGAACTGTAACATTTTGGATTATTAAAAGACAAATCCTCTCTCTCATGTAAAACCAATGCATTCTTGAAAAGGAAGAAAAAAAAACCCACCAGAATAAGATCAATAATGAAACAAAACAACAAAAAGACCAAAAAAACCCAACCAACCATGTTATCTGTATGAAACCTTTTTTAAGTTACTGGGCATCCATAACACCTACCTTCACTCAACAGATACCATTATTTAAATTATGGATGTTTACTAATTACTCTGCTGAAACACTCTAAGTTTTCACCGTATTCCAGGAGAATGGTTTAATCGTGTTTGTGTTTATATTGGTGGTTTTTCTATTCTTTTTTCTTCTGTAGCTTTAAAGAAAACCCAACAATTTCCATGGTTGGTCAAAGTGACCACATGAGTGAGGCTTTGAGAATAAAGGCAAGTAGAATCCCGTCACACCACCACAGTAACAGAGATGTCTTTCATGCATCAGAAAATCGCACAGAAATGGACAACTTCATGGAACACACTAACTCTGCACCTCTGAGCCTAGAGACATTGCTAACTTTGTCTGTTCAGAGTGCACAAGGTTGCTGAAGTCTATTCATCAAAAGACAAAGGTAATAAATGCAAAGAAAGTCATTGGTAATTTGCTATTTCCATGTCAGATCTTAACCCTGTGGAGATTCACAGCATGCCTGTCTTTAATTACTGAGACAGCGGCATGGAGAGGGAAGACAAGACAGGAGTGGAAGCGTTCAACCAGTAGCAATTCAAGGCCCTGAGTTGGCTAATATTTAAAAATGTTACTAAAACTGATGTTACAATCAAAGGCGTGTGTTAGTGATGGCAAGCTCACGGCCACAGCTCAAAATGAAACAGATCTTAAAAAGCTAATGCTAACAGCATTTCCATTTGTGATTCGTTTTTTATCCCCCAGTGTCAGTGACACAAAACTAGGAGGGAAAAAAAAGAAAGAAGAGTCCCTCCTCACAAAACAGACGTGGAGGCTGCTTCTTCCCGCACCATCCTGGTCCTTCCAAGAAGGCTGTGACTCTCCCAGTGTCAACAGCTGTAAAAGACACCTCGTCTTAACGACCCCCTTCAGTGACTGCAGAGCATTGTTTTGTAAACAGTTTTGCAAATGTTTTCTACACACGCCCAAAACAGCGTCACTGACTTAGGTGAAACTTTCAATGACTTTATCCTAAATTCCTCCACGGGCACAACAGGGAGAAACGCCACGGCGGATCGGGACTGCACTAACAGCTGGAGTTCACGGCAAAACAAAGTTCAGATGACAGCCATCATCTAACTTGGAATTCAGGGTAGAAAACTGAAAATCCGAGGTATCAGAGTTGAAGCAGAAAAAAAAAAAAAAAAAAGCTGTACGAAACAGAATGGCATTGTTTCATATGAATAAATTGGCAGAGTCCAACTCTGGAGTTAAGATAAAAATGGCACCAGTTACAGCCCCTCCCCAAATGCAGGAATTCTAGTTTCTTCTGGTTTGAAGCATTTAGTAATGGAAAAACTAGAGAACTAGCACTAAATACGGGAAATGAGCCTCTTATATACCGAATTTTCACATCCAAAAAATATACTTTGAATGGAGATAGAAGGATCAGGCCACACACGGTGCACTGCAAGCAACAACTCCAAGGTGTTAAACGTCTTTTCTTTCTGGCCACCAGCCCCACAGCAGAGAGAGGAGACTGGAAGGGCCACAGACCACAGGGCTTCCTCTTTCTATCTGGCATAGTCAGAAAAAATCCAGTGCATTGAGCAGTCATTCAGTGTATGAGAAGAGATGCAGGAATTGTAACCAGGAATGTAAGAGCAACAAGTGGTAGACACTGAAACCAAAGCTAGCAAGTGCTTTATTGGTGCACTCTTTGTCGTGTGGACTGCAAGTCTTCTCTTATCTGCCCACAGTAACTGAAGAGCTCTTATATATTTAATCTATTTTGACCCTTGGGGCTTCGATTATTTGACTTCAGATGTTAGATTTCAATAAGCAGTCACCCACAGGGGAAAAAATGCAG
This sequence comes from Anomalospiza imberbis, assembly GCF_031753505.1. Classification (NCBI taxonomy): domain Eukaryota; kingdom Metazoa; phylum Chordata; class Aves; order Passeriformes; family Viduidae; genus Anomalospiza; species Anomalospiza imberbis. Next base: position 71,638,446 of record NC_089685.1, on the reverse strand, counting down.
TAGTTAATGTGACTGATTCACCATTTACAGCTGGACTATGGACAGAAAAAAAATCAACCCTATTTCAAGAATTTAGTTGTCACCAAGTGGAAAACTTTTTCCATCTGTGCATTTCACAGCAGAAGTAAGTAACTTTAGATTAATCTTGCCCTCTCCACTACTGCTGTATATAACTAGCACCTAATCATTACTGGGTGTTGCTGCTCATGGGGTGTTACCTCCCTCCAAATAAATCTAATGGGACGCTTTGTCTGCTTTCAAAATCACAGAATCACTCAGAAAGAAGCATTCAGAGCTAGGAGAAGGCAAAACTCAACACCACAGCCTCCACGAGTGCGTGACAGCACAAGCCAGCTGGACAACTCAAGTCCAAAGGCACTTCCATTTCCTTTGCCTGCCCAGTAAAAGCAAGCAGCAGCCACAGCCTGCTCCCGTGGAGCCTTGAGCACAGTATCTCCTTACCCGAGTGCTGATAATGCTACACTCCCGGTGAACTGTGACTCAGGAGGAGATACGGGGCATCTTCCTTACACCTTGGAAACTCTGCAAGCTCTTTGCAGTCCCCACCGCAGCTCACCGAGAGGGAATCGCCAACTCACTGCAAGCCTGGCCCAGGAGAGGTTTCTTCTCCTCAGAGGGCAGGAGCAGAGTTTCCATGGGTATTCCAGGGAAAGGAGACCGGCCACACGATGCTGACTAAGTATTTCCAGTTGCTAACAACAAAAAACGGTCACTTTTATGTTCTCCCATGCAAGCAATTTTTGTAGCTGACATATAGACATTGCACAATCACAAACGAGAAGGAAGACAGTCAATAGGAAGGGAGGAGGACACATTTTTCATGATGAAGGAGAGGAGTAATTAAAATACGATCCATGCTGCGAAAGCATGCGAGATCCATCATTTGGGTTAATATTTCAGCAGACACCATGCGAGGAGCAATACTTTTACCTTCAGTACTTCGCCTCAAGTAAACAAAGCAGACTCCACCAAAGGTCACACCATTCTGGAGGGTACAAGATCCACGAGGCACGGCAAAGCACAATTTCTGAGTGGGAGGATTGGTTCTCAAACAACATCCTTGAGAAAAACCTGTTCCACCCTTTCTTCTATTGCCTGCTACTAGCTAGCTTGAAACCATGCTTTGGTGAAAGCTGCACCATCTCGCTTTTCGTGGATACAATGCAGCCCTACTGAGGTCACGCTGGGGGGCAAGAGCACCTTCAATTATTCCTCAAAATGCCTCTCACCTGTTTTCAAGGTGTGCCCAGGTCATTGGCACGCAGGCACCGCGTGTCATGGCGATGAGAGGGGCCGGAGGAGCAAAGACACCGGGGAAAGTTACCGGAGAGAATGAAAGGGCTCAACAGCGAGGGACATGAAACACAGCAGGGGAGAGCCCCAAACAAACGCGGGCATTCAACAGGATTATCCCGCCCCAAAGCTGCTCTTTGCCCGCTACCAGCTACAGAGATGGAAAAGCCAGCTGAACCACCGGGGGAAAAAAATACCCCAGTAAGGACTGAAAGACGAGTCACCTGGCAGAAGGTGAGGCAGGAGGAGGGCAGCGGCACGGACGGAGCCCTCCGCGGGCTCGGGCGGGGATGCCCAGCCCGCCGCCCCTGCGAGCCCGGCGGGCGAGGCGCGGGCAGGTGCGGCGGCACCGCAGCGGCAGGAGGAGAGCACACGCACGGACACACACACACACACACGGAGGGCTTCGTGGGCGCACAGCCAGGCGGGGGAAAAGCTGCAGCAGCGGCCACGGTCCCCGCGGAACCCGGAGGGATTCCTCAGCCCCCCTACCCGAGCGCAGGGCGGCGGCGGCAGCGCCCACGGGAGCGGGGACGGGGAGGGGGGCAGCGCCCCGCAATCCGCCCCGCGGCGGCTGCCCCGGCGGCTTTTGGGGGCGCGGAACAGCCCGGGGGGATACCCCATCCCGCCCCGCCAGCCCCTTACCTTGCCCCGAGTCCTCCTGCCGGCCCGGGGGCGGCGGTGGCCGCGGGCGGGCGCGGGGGCTCCGCTCCGCGCCGCCAACAAAGTGCGGGAGCGGGGCGGGCGCCGGTCAGCGGAGCAGCCGCGGCGAGCGGAGCGGAGCGGAGCCGAGCTCCCTCTGCCGGGCGCCCGCCCCGCCCCAGCCCCGGCCCCGGCCCCAGCCCCGGCCCCGGCCCCGGCCGGGGCGGGCCCGCGGAGGGGCAGCGCGGAGCTCCCGCGCCGGCGGAGCGGCCCCCGGCGCCCTGCGGGCTCTGCGCGCCGCGGAGCCGCCTCCCTGCTGCCGTCCCTGCACGGCTCACGCCGTGCAAAGGTGCTGAGAGCAGCGCCCCGCAGCCGGGCTGAAACGTGCGAGTTTAAAGTCATCGTAAAAAAAAAAAATAATAATTAAATACAAGGCCACGCGCAAAACCTACCACGACTCCAAAGCAACATCCTTCCCCGAAGAAGTAGGTGTAGCTAATCCACCTTTGGAACGACTGGTCTACGAGAACAAAAATCTCCCGTCTTCGCTTGAAATGCTGGATGAAATCTGCCAGCTATTTATATTGTTTCCACCTGGCACCAATTCCTCCCCACTCTAACAACTTACACGTGGCTGCTGCTCAGCGCAGGGGAATGGTCCCTATCGGCACGCTTGCAGGTAGCCAAAGTCCTGCTACACTGTTAGCACCGTCAGGATTGCTATAAGGAGCCGCTTCCTCTCCGAAAACCCGGCTGTTCCGCGAGAATCTCTTTTCACTGATTTCTCTTTCAAATAAGTTTTTGCCTTATGTGACTCCAGAGAAAAGCTAGAAAGCATAAATCTTATGACAGCATCAGACATATGAAAAGAACCTCTATTCAGGTGGTGCATAGGAGAGCTAATCTAATTTTTGAGGTTCTGTTCCTGATTTTTGATAGGATTCAATTGCCAATCCAGAAATAATTACACACCTGCTTAATTATGTTCTCGAGGCTTCTTCCAGGCTTCACCAAGATCCCTTAGGAAGTTCAGAATCATATCTGGACCAAAGAGCTAATTCCACAGCCACGGTTATCAAAACAGAGCAACAGGTCCTTTCTGCGACAAAGTTTCTGTGATTCCAGGCCCTCTCCAAGAAACCTGCAGAGGAAAAGTATAAACTAACCAAGGAGCAGCTGCTTGCTGAAATTTCCACTCAGTTCCAAGAAATGAGACTTGGCAGGTCCTTGCTTTTTATAACACTCCGTGACTCATTTGCAGAAGCAGGTGAAGTCAGAGCCATCACTGCCAGAGTCCTGCCCTGACGGCTTCTCCAGGGAGAACATGGATTTTCCCGATTTTGGAAAAAAAAAAAAAAAAAAAAAAAAAAAAAAGTGGAGAGGATGATATTGCTCAGCTACTGCTTGCAGCAGTCTCGTTGCTGAATCTCTTCTCAAGTGGTGCTATTCCATCCTTGACCTGATGCTTGCCAGCAAATCTTCCTGAAAGAAGGTCTGGACTCTACAGAGTGAGTTATTTTGCCAGGCTCTGGCAGGTTCGAGCTGAAGGCAGGAGCAGCAGGCAGGCGTGAAGCTCACTGTGGGCTCCTGAGAACCAGGCAGGAGAGAGTAACCCGAGCCTGCAGATCAGGCTGGGAGAGGTGGGGCCTCTCTCCACAATTGCTTAGGAGTTCACCTTAACCCTGCTTAAAAGGAAAAAAAAAAAAAAATGGAGAGGGAGAAAGAAAGAAAAGCAGTTCAGCCAACTCCCCCTTCCTGGCTCGGAGCTGGCAGAGCCCCTTGTGCTGCATCTTCTACCAGTTCTGCCTTTGCTGTTGTTCTGGTCCAGAAAGTCCTCCACAAAACAGGATAGCACAAAAAAGTGTGACATAAATCCACTTCTGTCTACCCAAACAAGCATTGAAATGTGCAGATACCATCTGCTTCCCTAGTTTGTTTCCAACAAACCTTCAAATCTCAAAGAATCTGATTATGGAGAGGCTACCTCGGTAATTCCTATGAATGAAGCTTACAGGAACACTGACATTTCCAAACTATGCCAGATGCCATACACACACTCCCTAGGTAAATAATAACAGTAATTGATACTTAAAAGCGCTTACCCCATGAGAGGTAGAAAGAAATACGAGAGATTCTCTTAAAGAAAAGGTTGGGGATGGCTGCAGTCCTTGGCAGAGACACACAGTGCCTCTCTCCCCCCTTTTTCCTGGACAGAAGCCCAAGCCCACCCCCTGCTCCAATTCCCCTTAACAAAGGACAGAACACAAATGCAGAAGACCATTGTGGGCTGATAATTTTGTTGGGTTTCACTTGGAAAGAAAACATTTTAAAGGAACAGAGACAATAAAAAGGAAAGGAAGTGGGATGTGAGAATGAGGGGAGGGAAACCAGAAGGATAAATGGGAGAAAGATTTGGGGAAGAATAAATTCTATTTCTGTTCTCTATGACTTTTCTTCGAGGTGTGTACAGTAGGTATGGACATTTATAGAATTATTTGACATGAGTCTGAAGTAAATATTGCTGCACAAAGAAAGCCAGAAGATTGTAACACAGGGGATGAAGAAGGCATTTCACCAATGCTTGGGGGAAAAGACAAATCACGCCAAAGAATTTCCTTCTGTTGGAGATCAGCCTGAGGAGACTCTGGGCTGGGAACCTGCAGGACGGCTTACACACCACGAGCGTTCTGGCAGGTCCATCAGAGCCTGTTTGCCGCCAGCCCCTTTCCTGCCTGGAACGCGGCCGGCCGCGATCCCCTCCGCAGGTGCACACGCCAGGGAAGGCAGGCACCGCGTGGAGAACGCGCCTGCAGCTTCCCGGGAGCACCTTTGATCCACCTCTCTTGGAAAAAAGGGTTCATTTTGTGCGGTATTGGCTGCAGCAAGCCCAGAGAGTGAAGGCTACCTGCTGATACTGGAGTTTCCATGCTCATGGAAAACAGACACCGCTGCATCCATAGGGTTTTCAGAAGAAAAATATATAAAGCGAGCCTGAGTCTTCTATTGACTTTAAGGCACGTGCAGCTCAGTGAGAAACAACAGAGTTGTTCCTGATTTAGGTCATAAAAATGCAAGATAAACCCAGAATCAACAGCAAACGAGAGGAACAAAAGAGACTGGCTTTTGGTCCATGCTACTTCATTCTTTATGCTATGAAAAACAAAAGCGGAAGAAATTGCAAGTACAGAAAATATCTGTTTGCTGCTTAAAAAAAATATTTATTTGTGGCTTAAAAATTATAGAATATATTTTGCATCATGGCTAAACATAGTACTATCTATAAAACCATGCAGGTAAGAGGATTTGAAGAACAACCATAGAGGTTGTTCTAGTCCCAAAGTAAGTTGTAGTTTGATTGGGAGCTTCTTTTGGGTAGGTCTGGTTTTAAAGTATTCTGCTCAAATATGTCATCCTTTGTGCCATACATATATATGTACATATATTTAGACCATTTATAGAAGACACTAAGTGAATGTGATTAATTGTTCTAAATTCAGGTCTACTATTTATCTATGAGTAACATAATGACCTCATAATTTGTGAGGTCTAAACATGCTCAGGACATTCTATACTCTTCTACATTTACTAAGAATTTGGGGTCTGCTACCCAAAAAATTACCTTTGGATAAACCTTCTAATGTGTTTAAGTTTGATCCCCCTGCCCAGAAGAAGAAGAAAAAAAAAAGTAATATAAAAGGATTATAAAAAGACCTCTTCTCTCCTCATTAGTCAATTCCTTTATTGAAAAGATTGTGATTAGTTGTTTAAGATGATATTACAGAAACTATTTGCAGTTTCTTGAATAGCCTTTCTAAGGAAGGCTGGTTCAGGCAAACAAAGTAAAGCAGAGCAGAGAGCTACCCACAATCCAAATGTGAAAAAGAAGGAGGAACTCAGTGTGCCTGAAATCCTCACAGAAACTGAACTCCAGACTCAGTTCTGAACCAGAGGGAAAATGTCTGGACTGCTCCTGGCTGACTCATACACTCTATCCCAGCTACAGAGCCAAAGCAGCACAAAAAAATTCCCAGAAGTCTCATTTCCATGCAAGAAATGAGTCTTGAGAAGAGCTTGGGGATATGGCAGGTTTATATCAGGTGAGAGTGAGGTGTCTGTCAGAGTGCAGTCATGGCAGGAACTCCATGGAGGCTCCCAGTGACTGTGACAGATAAAACTGCCTCAAAGAGCTGTCGTGAGTCACTTTGCCCAAGTTATAATGAGGGACCACTCTGTAGAGCAGAAAAGTTCAGTATTGTTCCAGAAAGAAAACTCTCAACTGTTTGGTCATGGCCCTTATGGTGCCTGCATTCCCAAGTCAGGGAACATGGAGTTACATCTCCTGGGTGTTCTGGTCTCTGTTTAATGTTATTTGGAGTTTTCATCAGTAAATGTACACCTTCCATATTTGTCCCTTAGTCTAGCTGCTAGGGGTTCATGGATTTTTATTCCTTGTTCCTAATTGTTGTTACAGCTGTGCGGGAGATTATTTGACTGAGCTGACTGAGATAAATGAACAAACTCTTCATCCTGAGCACAAAACTCTCCAGCCTGAAGCTGCCTCCACTGATGAGTTAAAAACTTGCCATCCAGCTGTTCTGACTACTAATGCATCAGTTGCAAACCGTGTAATTTATGACTAGGGCTGAAGCTGAATGTGTGATGATAAAAAGCCTTGCAGTAAGACAAGGGCTCCGTGACGTTCTGAATTCTCTGGCAGCTCTCTCTGCACCATCCTGGGTGGATTGCAATCAGCCAGTGAAGTAATGCAGAGGACCTTTCTCCCTCTGGAGCCACGGGGAGTGCTGCCATTTATTTCAGAAGGAATAGGATCAGCCCCAAACCCTAAATTTGTGCATTACTTAATCTCTGTACTACAGCTGATTGGCTGACACTTGGATTTGGAAGTCAAAGATTCTCTCCTGAAAGAAACCAGAGGTGCAAGAAACCTTTGCCATAATTTGGGCAAAGCTCAGCACGTTTGTGATTGCTAGAGTTTGATCTGTCACCTCTCAAGAGCTAGACTATTTTTGATAAATGAGACTCTAATTGAACTCATGCAAATAAATTGCAGGCTACAAAGCAAACTGAAATGTTCTTGCACATTTTGACGCTTCCATATTCCTACCTTTCAGAGACAAGAAAGAAACAAGACACAGACAATCAGTCATTTTATATCCACGCTCTGCTTTTTATAGGAAAGCATGACAGGTGTGTTTTATTACAATTGGATGTTTATTGACAGAGAGCTAGAGCATTAAACCTACCATATTTCTTTTTCCTTGTCTCTCATATTCATAAGAAAGAGGGCGGGCACAAAAATATATATATGTAACTACTAGAAACAAAATCATTTGTTTTGCCAGAACTTATAGAAGTTTCTGGTTTTTAGTTTCTCTTCTAGGATTGTGAGCTCTACTTCTGTGTTGGAGGGGGAACAGTCTTAACCATGTGGCCCATCCCAAAGCCTTCAGAGTTCTTGAGTCAAGCATTTAAGATCAATACATTCCTTTAATAATCACAAGCTGTTGATAAAAAAGACACTGACATTTTTATTTGAATTTAAGGTTCACAGATTTCATGTTTCCTAGCAGAAATGAGGGAGGGAGAGGCTTTCTTCCTGTAACAAATGACAAGGATTTGAGGCATTCACAAGATGAAGTTCAGCTTCTGAGAAACATATCAAATATTAGTACCAAAATAATAAAATCATTAGACTGAACAGAGTTACATTCTAAACTGTTTGTTAATTGTGCAGAACTTTTATTTTGCAAATACTCATCCTGGTTCCTGTTTTTAAAGACAGAAGGGCCTTGTTCAACTGTCTGAGCTGATTAGAGAATGTGCTGGTCACCTGAAATCCTGCATTCGCATACACTTGCTTAGTTCTGATTGAACAATTATTTCATCAGCTGAGGGCGCTAATTGATAATGCTGATATTAATTTTTTGGTCCTGCCACAGACCTCAGAATTGCCTCACAGAACTCCATCCGACTCAACAAGCTTTTTCTTTCCTACAGAAGGCGCCCATGAGATAATTTCCATCCAGTTTTCAGATAAAGAGATGTAATGCCGAAGTTCCTAATTGCTTCAGCCTATGACATGTGGCAGGTCTACAGCTGCATTACTTCATTTTGCCTTAAGGCACCCCAGTCCCCGTGGTAATGTCAGCACGGAAACACACATGCTACCAAATCAAAGAGGGCCTTCCCTGAGCTGGTTACAAGTAAGGAACAGCTAACAATAATTAAAAGGGAGATTAAGCTCTGTGCTTTTTATGATCATTAGTCAGCCAGTGATGGGTTTCATACTGAGGTGGTCACAACTATTAGCTCAGCTCAGAAATTCTGAGGCAAGAAGTTTCCTACCACAGCACACCTTCTGCTTTCTTGAACAGAAGAGGCTGGGGCATGGAAAAAGTACTTGGGAGAACTCCAGTCTGGAGGTCGCTGCCTTTTAGCACAGCTGGATGATTGAGAGGTCTTTGAGAGCACTACGCTTCAAGGGCTATCCTACCATCAGCTTGTTTAGCTGAACTTAATTTTCCCTTAGTCCTAGAGCTGAGCAAAATCACATGGCAGAATCATATGTTACAGCCATATGGCATAGTAATTTTTACACAGATAGCAGCAACAATCTGATACTCTGTGTATTCTGACATATTTATAGCCCTGGCATAATGATGCAGGAGGACAGCAGTAGCCTCCAGAGCGGGGACATGAGATGCAGTCCAGTGAAGTACAGGCACAGAATGGTACTAAAGAGTTCAGGGTGATAAACCATTCGCCCAGTGAATGAGCTAGGCAGAGCTTATTTTATATTGATTAGATAATTTGGAGTGTGAATATTTGTATATTGTCACTGTACTACAACTAATTAACTGTGTGTTGTGTATTAGTTAGCATGTTAAGATTTTAATTAGACAAAAAAAAAATCTTGGCTTGTGCGTTCCTCCTTCACCAACAACAAGATTTTGCCCATGAAACTCTCTCCATCAGTCCTTCATGTCCTTCCTTTCCTTTAGATTGTGATGCCCCAAAACTTTTCCTACTGCTTTGTGAGTAAGTGCACTCCCTGGCACAGTGATGGTCCCAAATAATTTTTCTCCTCTCTAGGGGCAGTAAGAGGCCATTTGACCCCCAAAACCAAAGGTGTGTTCCTCAAGACAGCCCCTGTCCTCGATGTGCCCAGTGTGCACATGAGAGCTCAGCTCCCCTCCATTCCCCTGTGAATCCAGGGAACACCAGCACTTCTCCTCCCCTCCACGACCCTACACACAAGGGGGTGATGAGGGGAAGGGGCCCCGGGTGGGGAAAAGCCACCCTGCCACATTGCAGGTGACAGGCAGATCGGCAGAAAGGGTCCCAAGAAGCGCCTCCTGCGTCCTGCTCCATCAGTGCCTCAGCACCCAACCACCATGGGAAACTGGAGAAAGCTGAGCTGCCCTCCCCTCCTGACCCCTGCCAGGGGTGCTTTCCAATGAGCTGAAGGAAGAAACTGAGCTTACACACAATGATAGTCACCCTGTTTGCTTACAGAAACATTTTCCCACACCTTCTGTGGATTCAGTTTTAATAAGGGTGAGATTTTCACGGCTGGGACTTGTCCTCAGGCATGTATAGGTGTCCAGTGCCTAGCACAGCCAGGGCTCTGCGCTGAGAAAAGCCTCTGTATCCTACCAAACCAGGCAAAACTGTGACAAAAATAATGTCAGTCCTTCCTCTTTCCACGAGCCTATGTTAAAAGAATAAGCGAGTGCTTGGCCAAGAGAAGAATGTCTTCTTCCTTTGGAGTGGTGTCAGCCAGCAGAATTCACCACTCCAAAGAGCAGCCGGACTGCTGTTGAATTTAAAAAAGGGGGCTTGAATGGCCTCGATCAGGCGATGCTTGTGGCTGCTGCAGCTGTAAGGAGACAAAAGGAAAAACTGAGAAGGACTGAAACTCTTGTAGAATGAACAGATGATTTAACCCCCAGAATGAACAAGCTAAGGACTCATGATGCAGATATTTCTGGGCTGTAAGAAAAATAGGAAGAGAAGGAATCACCAAGTACAATAAACAAACCAACAGTTACTGGAAATAACAGAATAGATAATCTGGAAAATTCCCTGGGAGGACTGAAGAGCTTTCAGATTCCCAACCGTAAGACAGGGATACATGCCAGGAATGTACACTGCAGGCATTGATAGCCTACCTGATCTATCAGGAGTGTTTAACACATTTGTAAACCCACAGTATTTGTAGATTTCTGGGATCTGAAGCAAATGTTGCAGGTTTGCAACTGATTTTTCCTTGCACTTAAAACTTGGGGGGTGTATTTCTATTGTTTTGGTGGAGGCAAGAAAAGTGAACTTCAGATGTTCAAAGCATCCCTCCTCCTCCTCAGTCTGAGAACAAAAGCAAAGCAAACACAAATGAGATTTAGCACATACACCCACCAGAGAGGACTACAGCCAGCTTTGCATTCCTCTCTTATTCTCTGCCTTCAAATTCTACCCTCCCTTCTGGAGAAGTGAATTGTTACTTACAGGAGAGTGAGACACAGTGAAGATTTATTTAGGTGTAATTACAAAACACTCTGAGATCCTGAGATGAGAAGTGTGCTAAAACTGAGTCCAAAGTCCTCTGAAACCCAGAAAGATATCTCTAATTTATGGGACAATGGAGCAAGCCCATATATAGTGCAAAATTACTACTGAACTTTACAAGTAAATGGCTGTGGCAAAGGATAAGTCAGGGTGTGCACAGCACTGTGAAACCAGAAATAATCATCCTTTGCATTGTATTATTTCAAAGATATATTCTTGTTATGCCCATCTAAGTTATAGGCTGTTAAATTATCAGCACGGAGACTGCAACAACTGAAAACAAAGCAGGAACAATGGCTTGAGCTTCCCTGTCTGTGAGAGCAGGGCAAATGGCACAGGCTGTTTTTCAGTGCTGAGCTGAACATGACATATATAACATGTGACAGCAGCCCCAATGAAATCACTACAGCACAGAGACAATGCTCCCCCGGTGTCGGGCTCTCCATGCTGAGTGAGAGCAGCTTACCATTAATTTTCCCCATTTGCAAGGTAGATGCTAGAGCAGTTGTGAAGGAGTCCAAAAGCTTTGTGCTAAATGAAAAATTCTCTGGTGTGCTTCATTTAACGTGTTTCTCCCAGAAAGCACAGGCAGAGGCAGTTTGAGAGCTTATTCTTTAGGGGACAGACAGACAGACAGACATGTTCTGTCCCTCAGTGTTGTCAGCACTCTCCATTTACTCACAACTGAACACACACAATAGTTCAGGTTGCCCTAACAGGGACACGAGAATTTTAATTTCAGGAATTTTCATTTCAACTCTGTGTGTAGCTCCCACGAGGAGGTAGTGACCAAAAAAGTGGGAAATTTTGAAGAAAATGTTGTTATGAGCAAATTTTCTCTTTAATGGGGTTAACTCCCATTGGCCACTGCCATGACAAGCACTGGCACACCCTCCTGTGCATGAGTAGAGTGAGCTTTCCTCTTTCAGCAGCTTCTGCAGCTCAGACTGTGGGCTTTCCTCCAGACACCAGCTTGCTCAGGCCAGTGACTCCAGCTGATGGCCACTCATGGCCAAAGCTGAGATTTGATGGACCTGATTCTTGTTGACTCTGCTATAGATAGAAGTGTACTTTAATATTTGCATTTACTTGTACGGGTATTTGTTTATTTGTTTACACTTATTTAAAAGCCCTGAAAAACTGCAAGAATAGGAGTAAAAGAGGTTGTACCATAAATGAGAGCTAGCAAAATGAAGTTGGCTCAGGCTGCTAAATGACTCCTACAGTTGAGTTTTGAATATCTCCAAGAAAATTCCACAACTTACCTGTGTCTGTGTCCCTGTGATTACTAACTTCATGGTAGTTTTATTTTTCCTTTTACCCACTTGGAATTTCCCATGTTCCAGCCCGAGTGCCCATCACTTCCCATCCTTTCCTTGTGCACCTCTGAGCTATTCCTGACTCTGGCTCCTCCACACACTTTTCTTTGGTTGCTACAGACAGCAACAAAGTCTCCCCAGATTTTCTCTTTTCAGGCTGCAGAAACCCAGCTTTGTCAGACTCTCTTTGTTCATCACAGCACCCAAATAAATCATCTTAATGACCTTTCACTAGATTCACTTCCATTTGGCCATACTGCTGTTGTGTTCAGGGCCCCAAAACCAGACACCCTGCTCCAGATATACTGCTGGAGCAATGGAATCACTCCTAGTGATCAGCAGGTACCTCCTCCCAGTCAGTCCCCAGCTTTGTCACCAGCCTTGTATCCCTACAGAATTTCATGTTTAGTTCTATTTTCCAAACATTTGTGCATTAAATTAATTTGCTGTTTTACATTTTGCATTTGATTTTACGGAACTTGGGGTGTGGTCAGTGTGCGTCCATTGCCACAGTCTGGCTGCTGCATGACCTTGGTTTGAGTGTGTTCCAGCATTTCTGCTCTACCAAAGAATAATATGGCAATGTCTACAAAACCTGAGAGTGACTAAAAGAAAAATAATGAGAAAAAGACCATACACGACATATTCTTAATCACATTCTATAATGATGCCTAAGGATTTAGCTTTTATATTTTTCACATTCTGTGCTGCTTTAGTGTGCAGTTCTGGGCTTCACATGAGGATGGTGAGCTCCCTGCACAGAGCAGGGAGACAAAACAATTCCTGCTCCAGCTGGGCACCAAGGACAAATGATCCAAATCTCAGCCCAAGAGCACAAACAACGTGGGCTGGAGAGAGAAAAACAAGCAGGATGGGACTGCATGGGCTAAAGCTGGAATGGGACAATGAACTCCAGTGTGCCAATGGAGCAGAGCTGATCCCAGTGAGAGCCCCCGGGAGCGCTCGTGCATTTTGGGACCATTTGGGTTCATCTTGGGTGCAGCCTGGCTGGGCTCTGGTGCTGCCCAAGGTGGAGCCATGGAGGAGATCCTTTGAATAAATCCCTGCTTTGTTCTGTAGCTCCATCTAGCCTCTGTTCTAGGGCAGCTTTGACAAGTCATCAGTAATAATACATCTTACTAATATGATTATGGATTATACAGTGTATTATTATTATTATTATAGTAGCTATAATTTACTAGTTCTATTTTATAGAACCTATAATCCTAATAAAGAGCCCAACAGTGTAAGAAATTAGGTCACAGAAATCTGGGGGGAATTGAAAGGATTCACATCAATGTAAACTGGTTTGGACTTGGGTTTCACTGACTATTGCATCCATTTAACTGCAACCATTCCAGCTTTTCTATCTATGGGAGTGTCACTGTCTTCTTAGGGAATATAAAGGATTAATTGCATAGTATAGAATGATTCTCTGTGTATGAATAAAATTCTTTTGTTGCCTAGCACAGGAGTATTGTTCAAAGTGTGTTTATTCTAGTGAAAAAAATACCCATATTTCTGAACAGCTATAACAGAATGAGAGTCTCTTTTAACAGGAGACCTGCTCTTCAACAGGAAGGCCTTCCTCTTATCAACATCTTTTCATTAAGTTTTATTTTCATATTAGGAAGATGTCATTGCTGCTATTAAACAAGGCTTTATGGGCTAAGGTTAAGAGTTAAGTAAGGCAGAACTCGATTAACTGATGGCAAGATTGAGGTTTTTGATGTGAATTTCACTATACATTGGAAATAAAAAGCTCACAGTCCCCTATCATCATTTGTCAGCAAGTGATTTCTTATATTTTTCTTCCTTATTGATGTATTTCATAGAGTTTGCAATGTTATATTGACCTTATCCTGGTTCTAGTCATCAATTTCTATCTTTAGGATATTTAAGGATAGTAAATCTTTAAAGTTATTGCAGTAGACCTTTCTCTTCAGAAGATTTATTATTTTCTACTAGAGGAATGAGATTTTTAATGACCCACATTTTAAATTATTTCTCACTTATAGGCAGTTTTGATCATATAGGAATAAAAATGAAGTACAGGTCTCCTCCTGGGTCCCATGAGGAGAGCAATAACACCTATTTTACCATTGTTCCTTGCATTAACTTAAACTACGGGAATATGCCAGAGAAATTGCATTTGATTTCTCATTAAGTTCCATAAGTTTTAGCATGCTTTATTTCACCTTGTTGGGACTGATTCTCAGGTCTGGTTTTGACTTGTTCTACTTGCAACTCTGTATTGATATTTGGGAATAGAAAACGTTGGCTGTCAGATATGTTTTTATGGGTCATAACAATGAGTAATTTAGAATTACCTTTTTTACAAATGAGACAACTTTTGGGCTCATATGAAGAGCTGCACATACTTTAATTTCTTTACCAGCAGCCAACACTTCATTAGCTCAGCTCTCGCATTCTGTGGGTTCTAGGGCTGTGTTCTCCCAGCTGCACTTATTACAAAAGGAAGTTTGTCATTAAGTTAGAGATATAAAGCAGAAAAGGATATATTTAACTTACAGAGTTATAAAGTATCAGGCTTCCAAACTGAAATATTATGTGTACTTTTAGGGCACTATAAGCACAGAGCAGTGAAGTTGAGGGATTTGGACGCTGGACAGCCCAGAGGATGCTCTCACAGGAGCTCAGCTGCTTTGTATTTTTCAAAGCTACCCTCTTCACTTCCAATACTATATAGAAAATGTACAGCTGCTTTTATGGCTGCTATAGTGAGGCTTCTGAGGCTGCCTGTCATATCCACCTACATCAGCATTGCAGCTCCTGGACAGGGCATTTCTTTTCCAACCTCCTTAGGTGCTTTTTGGGCATCTTGCAACAGGGAGTTTAGAAGGAGAACAGCACCTCTGCAGCAGAGTCCTGTCAGTGTCAGAAAGTTTTCCTGACTGCTCACACACTTCCCTGTGCAGCAGGAAGTCCTGAAAATACAATACAGAGGCAAGAAACACGTGCACTTACAAGTCAAGATTTATTTTTTCATTTTAAAAATGATGGCAACTTTTACTCACAGTGTTTCTTTCAGTTGGTTCTTTAATGGAATTTTATAATCATAAGAGGATCTTGTGTATTACCTATCAGCAGGTGTAAGTATATCTATTAGTCTCCCAAAGCTGTGAACACTTAAGCCCAAGCTCACTCAAGACCAAAACCCAAATTTTAACTCCCACAGCACTCAGGGTGCAATAGCCAAAACACGAAAACTCAACTAGTGAGTTCAGAACATTTGTGTTTTGCAATTGAATGGCACAATGCAATTTCCAGGTAATTCTGAACACACACTCGTACTTAATATTTGGATCCTAGACCTGAGACTGGGGTAAAAAACAAACCACTGTATCTACAAAACGATGCCCTAAGACAAGCCACTCAAAATCCTGCCACTCTCCTACAACTGTTACCATCACCTTCTGAGCAATTCTGGAACCCTAGCTGTTCAGAGGAACAAATCCTTATGCATCCCTGACCTTACTCGTGGCCACTTTGGGATCTGTAAAGAGTTCCTCTGTGGCAAATGGAAAGATAGAGACTTCCACAGACACAGGAAGGTTTGATTTGCAGCCTTAGAAGAAGCTTGGATTGACGTAAAAATAAAGTACACAGACATTAAGCAGAAAAACTATAAACTTATGTTTCTGTAGTTATAAGTAAGAATATGCCTTAAAGAAGTGAGAAACTGCATTGATAAGATGGTGAAGGGTTTGTTATGTAGAGGTTTGGTTGTATAGAGTAGCTGAGAGTTTAGGAGTTATAACAGAAGCATATGTGGGTATGTGTGGTAGTAGCCCATTGGATAAAAGTATCCACAGTGCCGCAGAAGTAAGTAAAGGTGATAGGTCAGAAAAAGAAAATAAACCCTGTGGCAACTGTTCATTGGATTAGAAAGTTATATATTGTCTTGTAACCAAGAACTTGTGAACATTTTGAGCTATGGCCAGCTGCTAGCTCTCTTAAATCTCACAACCTCTGAGACTGATGTTTATGTGAGCAATAAATCATTTTTAGCCCGACTGTGGTCCCATCCCTTCATTAAAAGCAGCGATAATAACATTCCTGCTTATCAACTTCCTAGCCTAATGTGTCCCAGGCAGACCTTCAGCTCCTGCTGCGGGCAGCAGAGGTGGAGAAGCGGCAGTTGAGGATGGGGTAAGAGGGTGGGGGCACCTTCCTAGGGCTTCAACAGACATGAGGGTTGAAAAGGAGACAGAGAAACAAACCAAAGACATGAACATTTGATGTTGGAGAGGAGCCTATTTGTTTTTAATACACCAGAGAAATAGCTGAAGCATGGAACAGCCACGTGTAAAATAGGAAGTTTGCTTGCAGAGCTGACCTTGGCAGCAAAGCAACAGGGGCCTGAGAGATGATAGCAGCTCTGCATCCAATTGCTGTGAGGCTGAAAACAAAAGCAATGTTACGAGAAAGCTGTCCTCTTCCTCCTCATTTGGAAGGATTTGAAACAGCCCTCCTCTGAAATCAATCTACAAACATATATTCTTACCCACATTAGAAACGTAACACATTTTTGCAACAGGATTTATCATCTTGGACTGCGCTGAGTGTGAACCAGAACAGCCTCCGAAATAAAATTACTAATTCAATCTATAGGTGATTTAGACCACACTATTTAAATTGTTCGGTCTAAAAATTTCCTGGATCTCATTAAGAATATTAAACTTCATTTAGCCACATATTGAAACAATAAAAAGTGTTTCAAAACAACCAAAACAGAGTAGATGGGTAAGATATGGCTCTGTTCCCTTGTCTAGACAAAAAATCAAATGTATTTGCAACAAATGTAGATTAAAAAAAATAAAACAATTCTATGTTGTCCTCATACAATATACCTTGCAGGGTCTTACAAATATCATTTAATTATACTCAAAACTATATTCATTGTAGAAAATAGAGACAGATAACACACTTCCCTAAGATATTTATTCCTGCTATAAAAAGAAATGAAAATACCATATGCAAAATTCCTCTCTGGTGTGGTGTCTGTTTTTCAGGTATGTGCTATGACAGATTTTGGGGTTAAATTCCTCTATTAATTTTATAACCTCCTTTGCCAAAACACAGCATGAATATCAATATATACTGCCACTTTTTCCTCATTAATCTTTCAACACAAGTAAGCCATTGATGAGGCACAGTGAGAACTTAAGCTGACCTAGCACAAGCTGGTGGCTCCCAAGCACAGTATGTGATCTAGCTGGAACAGGCAGGGCCATTTGATACCAAATTCCAGGGAGATAAGGCTGACCCAGAAGCCTGAACACAAGAAAGGTATTTTTAGTTGCAGACCAAGAAGCTGGAGGTTCAGAGTTGAAGAGGGTCCCACGGAGAGCCGGCTGGAGTAATGACACTCAAACCAATATGGCTAGATGTCATCCTCCTTTACTGTTGAATTTATCCATGTTTTATACCTTATTGCCTTACATAATGCAATAGCTAATTAACATTCACTGGCTACTGTAATATGATTGCATATACAAGTCACTTATTGATTTGCTGTTATACTACAAGTGTCTGATCAGGTTATGGTACGTGACAGTTTTCAGAGTCCAGCATTGACAGTTGTGTTTGTACAAAGCTTATTGTCCTCTCAAGGATTCCTAAATACTTCTAAAGTAACTGCAGTATCTCTGTAATCTGCAGGCCGGGGTTGTCCAGTTCCTGCAAAGAAATGCCATCAAGGGTCATGCCCTTGTTCCATGAGAAATTCCTCTACACAGAGTGACCTTGCAGTTCCCTCTGATGTCGTGGCAAAGGCAGCAGCTTCACCAGAACATCTTCTTCTAGCAGCTGGACCAAACAAGCTGAGCCAAGGGGGGAGAAAATACAGGAGGATGGACAATTACCCAATGTTCAGGCACATTGGTACTGCCTTTGCTGTTCTTTTGAAATGTTATTTATTCTTCTGTATCAGTTTAGTATGGAACGTTCCAAGAAATTGATGTCCTTAATTTAACCACAAAACAGAAACAGACTGAACACAGAGTCTGCCTGAAGTGAAGGAAATGTGTTGGAGGGATAGGGATTTCTCTTTCTATAGGCATTGAGTAGTTGAGAAATCAGCAGCTAGATGTGGTAACCCAACCTGCAGTATCAGGAATTTGCACACTGTATAAGCCTCCTCATCATTTGAAATTTTATCACTTTATTAATAATTTTATTCATTACATGCAGATACATGAATACATTTACAGGCTTCAAAATCAGGCTCCCCTTGTGATAAACATTCAATATTCATTCTCACTCCTATTATTTTCCTCTGTAAAGTGCTGTGCTACAAGGGCAGAGATGACACAAACTGTAACAAGCTGTTTACAGTCAAAGAGAAGGAAATCTAAAGGATCCCATTTTACAGGTACTATCTGAAGCAGAGTATGCCATTTGACAAATTACGCAGAAAGCACAAGAAAAAAGTGTAAATAAATGGCAGTTCTGCTGACATCTGGTTGAGTCAATGCAGCCTTCCCCAGCTGACAACAGCTGGGTTTGTACTGGCAGCTGGAAAAAAAACCTCCTGCCCACCAAGAAATTATCAGGAGTCATGAGTTAATTTCTTATCACAAATTCAATATGGATAAACCATTTATTATTGCTAATGTTATTTGTGTCGTCAGGGCTCCAGAGAACAAAAATCCCATGACACTGAGATCATGGGAAAGATTGAAAATAACTCCCTTCACCAGTGAATCACAAAACTGGAATCTGCAAAGTGTCTTTGAGGGCAGACCATTTCATATTTAAATTATAAAAAAGGTCTCTCGGAAATAAAATTGATATCTAGAACAGAATCTTTGGCAAAATTGCAATATATATATTATATATATACACACTATATCATTAATAATTAAATATATAATTAATAATTATATATATTATATATATATATAATTCTTATATTTTGTAACTATCACAAATTATGCAATCTAGCTGGGAAATAATAAATGAAGACATTTTTTAGTTTTGCTGTAACTCTAAGCCCTTAAGGTGCACTTGGATTCATCATTCATTTTTTTTTCTCAATGAGACCCAATAACTTTACAAAAGTGAAGACTGAGATTCTTCAGGACCTGAGGTATCAAATAAAACCATTAAATGTTGAAAGTTTGAAAATGAAGCTGCAGCAATTAGTGGTGCTGATTTAATTATTTCAATGTTTCTGGCCAAATAGGAGGATGGCTCTGAAAGCAAGCACCACTGGGGCAAAGACAGTCTCTCCTTTCTCTCCTAAGCAATCATAAAAATATCAACAGGCAAAGTTCTCCCATTGGCCTACTCCAAGGCAGAAAAATAACTGCAAAATACATGCAACAATAGTTGTGTGGTCAGTATTTGGTTGTTTTTGCTTAACATTTCCCCTTTATTTCCTCCTCCTCATTAAAAAAATGGAGCAAACTGGAGGCTGCTGTATGGATCAGATGATTTTCATGCTGGTACCTGACTCCCAGCATTGCCTCACCACTTGCAACACTGCTGATTGCTTATAAAGGAAAAATAAATCAATTTTTCTGCAAGAGTCCCTTCACACAATGTAGGCACTCTACTGCAAATGTAAATCTTGCATCAAACACTTGCTTGAGCAATCTCAGCATGAATCACCAGCTGCAGGGGATTATCTCCATCAGAATATGTGCAAACCACTTCTTAAGGGAGCTGAATATGTAACATAAATCTTTGTCTGTAATGAAAAATTTACTTTATAATTCAAATCAACTCAGTTCTACTGGAAAAGACGCTTTTCACGAGAAAGGTCTGCAGGTGTATCAAAAAATCACTTAAATCTGGGAACTAACTGCATTTATTTCCATCACGTCAGTTAAAAGTATCTCAAAATAAGCAACATAATTTACTTTTTAATTATTGTGCAAGTACTTTTCAATGACAGCAGGTTTGCTCATTCTAGATTGGAAATAAATCTGAGTAATCTTAGCTCACAGTTCTAAGATTCTGATATTAAAAAAAAAAAAAAAAAAAAAAAAAAAGCGTAGCAGAAATATGAGTGGAACATTCCGCAGGGAAAAGAGGTAACTTTGGAAAGGAGATGAGGTTTTATGGTTCAGGACTGCTGAATCCTGAGCTGAGGAGATTACCCAGTAGTGAAGTCCCTCTGCCAAAACCATCTGTCTTCAGCCTTAGTGTATTTTGTCCTGGACACTCTGAGCTGCTTTTCTGAGAGGATGCAGCTCTTTTGCTATAGTGCAGATAGGGATGCTCTGCCAATAGTAAAGAGATTAAAACTTGCTGATGGCTTTGAAGATTAGGATCTGACCCTCAAATTGGCAGACAGAGTAGACCTGAAGCTAAAAAGATCAGACACAAAATATCTGCAGCTCTTAATCCCCCTGAAAATAAGACATTGCATTCTTCAGCAGTAAGCCCTGGCGTTGTCTTTACCTTTGGACAACCACGGTAACTGATGGGCTGCTGTAGCCAGGATCTCTTCTGGCAGGATACCAGGAAATGGGATAGAGATTAAGGGTGAGCTTTGGCCATGCTGCTCCTGAACTTAATAAATTGGCTGATATTTCTGATCACATCAACATCTGGATGGAAGGAAGAAAATATATTTGAACTGCACAGATAGCCCTGGGAGGCAGCTACCGTTATTTTGGCACGGCACACCATTAATCTGAATAACTGGTTCTTCATTCAAGCATTAAATACAGTGGAATTTTTGATGCTGAGTCCTTCTGTGGAAAATTACATATCCAAACAATTATACTTGATGTATAGTTGGTATCACTCCATTTTCCCCAAGTGGTATCATGTAACTACTGAAGCAGGATTTCTGTCCAGGGCAACTTGGCAGGAAAGGAATTCTTTCTCCTTACTGATCTCACAATGCTTTAGATAGGGCATGCTGGTTTTGGCTGGGGTAGAGTTAATTTTCTTCCCAGTGGCTGGTGTGGTGCTGTGTTTTGGATTTGGGCTGGAAACAGTGTTGATAACAGAGAGATGTTTTTGTTATTGCTGAGCAGGGCTAGCACAGAGCCAAGGACGAGTGAGTGGCTGCATGGTGCTTGGTGCCTGCCTGGGTTTAAACCATGACAGGGGAAGTGACTGACTCCCACGTAGCACTGAGTAGCCAAATTGTTCATTAGCCTGTTCCACTTTGTGCTGTAAACGGGTTTTCTGCATCAATGGTTAGAAATTCCATCAAAATGCCATCAAAAGTTTGAATATTCACACACAGCTTCTACCCTGTGCCACAGGAAAGTCTTGCCCTTTCTGTGCATTGCTGCTCTCTGTATCTTAATAATATCATTAATCCAGCAGCAGAAATATTTGCAAGCCTTACTATTCCTGAGAATGATTTTTGTCTAAAAACAGAGGGATGAAATAGTGTGATAAATGGGGAGGCTTCCCGTCTACACTGTTATCTTTGTGCTCCTATTGCTTCCATGAAATTCATGGTGGACTTATTTCTCTGAAGGAAGCTTGTGGTTTCCATTATTAAATATATGCTTCTTTGGCAGTCAGAAGCCACTCTAGGCTAGTTTTGCAGATTGTCATGTTCTGGAGCCCACATGTGACAGGTTTGTTGTATGTGTAAAAGTCATTCAGAGAGGTGGGAATCCCCCATCCCTGGGAGTGGCGATATTGTCTGTAAAACAGGATACAGCAGTCAACCCACATATGACTGCTGGGGTTGGATTGCAGTAGGTTTCGTTTCTGCTTTTATTGCACCATCTTTTCTTCAATTAACTGAGTTTTATGTGAGTAAATCTATGTGATTTATGTGCATGAGTAAATAATTTATGTGTTCATGAGTAAATTTACATGAGCAAAGCTGAGTGTTTAAATCTGCCTGATAAAGATTGTGGGAATAGAAGTGTCCAATCTACTTTCTCTAAGATATGACTACAAATGCACAGTGGATTAACTGGAATCAAGTAGTAATTTCAGTTACCACTAGAAATACACATGATTTTTTAAGTCACTGCTCAATAATCATATTCAAGATGCATATTTCTTTTATAAGTTGTTTAAAAATCTGGAATACCATACATTTTCCAAATTATTTGGAATTTTTTTAATTTATTCCATTCTAATTTTAATTAGAAATCGCTTAACTGCCAGGAGCAGCTACACGTCTATTGGGAAGCACCTAATGCACGTGGAATTACTGTAGAAGGGATAATAGCACAGAAACTTCCTTCAATCCTGGATGGAGTATAATACAATAAAATCTTTTGGTAGAGTAATGCATTTGCGATGAAATTACAAACATTACTGTCAAATCTCCACTCAGAGGAGGTATCAGAGCAGCAAGAGCAGGACTGCAAGACCTTACATTTCCCCGCAGTGCCCCAGCAATGACTTTAGTTCTGTTTCTTTGCCTTTCTGTCTTAACTCTCAGCTGAGATTGCCCACGAAACACCCAGATAAAATGAGGGAGGTGAACAAAAAAAAGGCTCCCTGGCTCACCGAACAAATGCCACCCAATCAAAGAGGTCAGGCTGTGCAATCACTGCTGATGGCCCCTTCTTCTCAGTCCATTTGCTTCTACTTGGAGCTGGTGGAAGATGCTGCTGGCAGGTTGTTGGAGGGTGCTTCAGAACCCTGGGCTTACAGATGCCTTTGGTCCTTTCCAACCGGCACCTGTGAAATGCAAAACCAGCAAGAAAGGAAGAAAGGACCTGAGGGAAGATAAAATTTGCATCCTGACGTTTCTGGTCTCTGCTCTTGGGAGTGTGTCTGTGTTGGTGGTTCAGGAAAAGCTGTTAATAAGTAAGAGGTAGGCAGCTCACAAACACAGTGCTAGGAAAGCCACTGAATGACTGAAATATTTTTTTTTTTGTATGATAATGCAGAAATTATGAAGAAAAATAGGCAAAGGACATTTGAGATGACCATCTACATGAAAATATCACAAGGAACATCAGAAATGCCCATGAAGACACACCATTATTTGCATCATTTGTGCCACAGAAGCTGACCTCATCTTTTAAAGAAAGTGACTTTTATTGCCTCCTTCTACTGACTGTACTAACACTTGGATACCTGGCAGTGATACAAATCAGTCCAAATCTGAGCTAGGTCAGAGGGTATGGCAAAACCCAGGAAAAAATAGCGTTCACATGTCATCCTCACTCCAGAGTTGTTCTTCTTGCAGAGTACTAAAAAAGGGATCCACAAACTTTTCTTCATCAGTCGTAACTGTGGCTGCCAATGGCAGTGCCAGATCTCATTTTATTTTGCATTTCTGTGCCACAAATGTATGTCCTACACTTCAGGAAATTTCACACTATGCATGCAAAACATGGGCTGAAAAATCACTTTCCCCATCCTACCCCATAATAGTTAGAAAAATCTGCTGTTTAGCCAGGGAAAAATTTCCACTGCTGATTGATTCCTAGGTCTGTTTAGCTGATTATAATTCCCCAACCTACCCTTATGTGATTCACACCCATACATCTGCTCTAGCTTCAGCCTATAATTGTTATTCCATACAGACAGCCCAGTATTTATTCAAACAAGGGTGCTCTTGTGCATTTCTCCTTTTTTAGCTTCTCTAAAAAGAGTAAATCGGTCACGATACATTACATTGTATGTGTGTGTTTGTGTGTGGGAATAAAAACTAATTTTATCATCCTCTCAAAGGCAGCAGTTGATTACCAAGACAGAATAAATAAAAGAAGTATGTTAAATGGAGTACTGTACATTTACATGAGAGACAGGGCATTCCAGCTTTCTCTAAAATACTGTGGCTAGTTAAAAAAGATCATGGTTTCTGTTATTTTGCTTTCTATATCATAAAACAAGTATCTGCTCTCTTGCAGATCTGTTGCTACAGTACAAAAAATCTAGGCCATGACTCCATGACACTGCAAATCTTTGACTCCAATGTTATCATTTTGTTCTGGGAGAAGCAAAGAAGATGCTGGTGGAAAAAGTAAGTTGGTACTGCTTGGATTATCTTCATAAAAGAAGCTGAAATGAGTTTAAAAACATTTGTGCTCTGCCAGAGTCAGCTGATTTGGCTCTCAGGAGTTTGTATGAACTGTTGGTTCATGGGTTTTTTGGCTTGTGCTTGTGTTAGGACTTGGGAGAGTTCAATGAACCCAGATCTCAAAGCAAAAATATTTAACCTTCATTTTCTAGTGGAAATGGGGTTTAAAAGCTAATTTTAGTTTTCTGGAAAATATTTTAGAAGTAATCTTAGACTCATTTAACTTGTTTTGTGAAAACAATCCAAATATAGACTTGAGGAGTTGGAAGTTTGGTTTTGGCTTAATGCATTATACAAGTAGGGATTGACTTGTAAAACATTTTGCAACTACAAGCTTAATGCCAATCATGTGGTATCTGGATGTGGAATCTGAACTACTTTCGGTAACATCCGTTAAGATAAAAGCACAGCACTGGAGACTTTTTTGTGAAAGTATGAAGATTCTCAGCAAAGGAATTAATAGAGGTTTCATCTTGAAACCTTTGTGCTTCCTATCACTGTTTTCCACGGTACTTGCAGTCAGATTAAGAGCCTATGAAAGCATTGTTTGTTTTTATCGACTCAATCTCATTATAGCTCTGAACAAACATCCAGTAACTGTGTTTCGTTTCAGACTCACTTCCCTTTGAGTACTCCGCGTTTCGCAAATGGAATCAAACCAGCAGCTGCCACTCCTGAGACCGAGACTCGCAGGCAGTGAACTGAAAGCTTGCACAGGAAGCCAAAACACAGCTTTCATCTGAGTCTTCTGCGTTGCCATCAACTTCTGCGGGAGAAAAGGGAGGCAGGGAACACACGAATTTAGTTAGCAAAGCATTTGCAAAGCAATAAGGATAAGGTCCAGCAAACCAGCTGTGGCTGTCACGGAGGAGCCGATAAGAGGCAGGAAAGACAGGTAACGGCAAAAGCCAAGGGAGGTATCAAAGCCTGGTTAGGAGCCCCGGGGCAAACGCCTGAAGTCCTTCTGGAAGGTAGGGCTACTGCAGTTCCTACAGTGACCAAAAGGTTTCACTTCCAGCGATCCACTCAGCGGCAGTCAGCAGCGCCGCAGGTGCTGGGGATCTGACAGATAAGATGTTGATCTGACAGCTGTTTCATGGAACGCGTAGGATACATCTCTTTTTTCTTTTTTTTCAGTAGAACGAAATGAATGTACTAATACATAACTTCAAACCTCTCTGCCAATGTATTTTAACTCTCACAAGAAGAAGGAAGGCTGTGCAGAGGATGAGATTCAATTGTGTTCGGCCTCTCCTGTGATGCTGTCAATAGGAGGGCTTTGACAAAATAACTGATAGCAAGTTTTGGTGTTTCATATTTGTCTAATGATCTACAGATGGAAACTTCTGTAGCTCTTGCCAGCTGTAGTAACAGCCCATTTCCAGGTGCTGGGCAGATTTCTAATGGATATTTTCTTTTTTTGACTGTTACATTACAATGTAACCTGCAGTTAAATTACTCACATCATTTTGGTAGGTTACCAGCCATTAATTTCCAAACTCTTGCTCCCATTTCCCACTTAACATATGATTGCTTGTTCAGTGCCTCGAATAAGTGAGATACTAGAAGCATATTTTTGATTATAGGGTTATAGTCACATTAATTATTTTTAGGCGTATTATTTATATAAAAAATTTAAAGTTGAAAATCCCAGATATGCTACTGTGATACAGAGCTTTGCCTGTAACCTGTTTGCAGCCGCCAACCCTTAAGTGGTCACAATGTTCAAAGGATTTGCAGGAGTTGTCGAGTGTTACTGGCTCTGTAAAATTACTTTTTTTTCTTTGTCAGAAAAATTCCTTCCCAAAAGCTTGTGCTTGATAAAATACCCACAACAGGTCCTCGTTACTTTAGTAAATCAAGAGTGCCCCAACTATCTCAGGGAACGTCTCTGAAACGCCGGAATACACTGCTTCCTTTGCATTTACTGTCCCCACAAAGATGTAAATCGCGAGGACAAAAATCGAGGTAAAGCATTAGTTATGAAACCGGGGTGGGGAGAGAGACGGCAAGATGACAAGCAGAACTAGAGAATGTTACTATCAGAACTGGCTATCTCTGCTCCAATACTCTTACAATGAATTCCTAGGATATGTTCCGGTGTTCAGATCCAAGTACTCAGTTTCCATAGAAATGCAGCACTTTGAGATAAGGCCTAAGATTAACTAATGACTTTTCCTTACGTGGCCCAATACTTATGCCCTTAGAGTCAGGCTTTGTTGTTAAACTTCAAAGGCTCTTGATGGGTCTGAGGCTGCCTTGGGAACTTGTTGATTTCTCCTTGCTGCATGCTCAGCCAGCTGATGAAGCTCTAACTATAAGCAAAGATGGTATCTTCACCTGGAATGAAGCAGTAGGCGTTTCCACAGATTATTTCTTTTTCTCTTTTTACCTGGTCTGAGAGCCAGCCACTTCTAACCCAAACCTAAACTGCCCTGTCATATGAAGCTATTTATATATCTGTATTAAATGCTATATAAAACCTGGGTCACACCGACATTCACATGCAAATAAGGTTCTTGTTGTTAGCATCCGAAATGGCAGGTGACCCATTACTATTATAGACTAGATTGGACAAGGCTGTGAGATGAACTAAAGCCTCCTGCCACCTTGCCAAGCTGTTCCTGTGTCATCATCAAGAAACAAAAGGAAAGAAACATGAAATACACTTTTGGGAAACCTAGTCTGTATTTTACATATCATAGCGACAAGGATGTGCAGCACCAAATGGGAAAGTGTCACAGAAACCCAACTGGCAAATAACTTCATCACACTAATGAATTTTCCAAATATCTGTATAAGCATCGTGAGTAAAGTTCTCTTCCAGAGTAATGAGGGTACTTCCTATCTTTCCGACTCACTCCACCATGAAATATTTTCAGTTCCTTGCAGTTATATAATTGTTATGCATCTTGGGACAATAATCTTTGTTCCCCAAAAAAACTCAGTAATAATAAAAAAAACCCGTTTGCAAATATTTGTCTTCTGTCTCCTCTGTGTAAAAGCATGGCCATCATCTTCTACCATCGGTGTTATTAATTTCTTTCAAAGTTTGATCCTGGCAAAAGTCCAAAACCCCACAACTGTAGTTACTCCAAGCATAATACCATGAGCCAAATTAATCCATGATCTAATAGTGATGACATTGGTGGACTCAGTCCAGAGACAAATGTAGTTTAAAGTTGTTTTGAAATGGAACATATTTTCAAGTCTCAGAAGAGCAACAATATTTCTTTAAAAGTTGAGATTTTTATGGCCCGAGGATGGAGACAATAATATGAATTCCTGTTTACGCAAAGAAATTTTATAGAATCTAGTATTTTTTTCCAAATAACAAATATATGTCACATATGAGTAGTTTTTCTTGCTATCCTCTATTTTCAAGCTCACCTATTTTTCTGGTGTGCCCTAAAAGGGACACAGCATCTAGTACATAGTAATTTCCATTGTGAAAAAAACCCAAAGTTTCTATTTTTTCAAAAGTAAATTATTGTGCAAGTTGTAGCAGAAAAACATTATTGCGTGCCTGGTCTCTGCAGTGCCAGGCTTGCTTTCATAAACCAGCAAACATCACATTGCCTGGTGAAGAGAGGCTCACAGTCAAGTTAGAAACTAAGTGCAATTTATTAGAAATTTTAGAGTATTTTATACTACTAATATTATTGCTTCAAAAACTGCACTTGCAAGCGACTGCTAAAAAGCAGAATCTGAAGAAAATCTGCAGGATTGTTTAAAAAGTGATTAGAAAAGGTTTATCAACAATCCTGTCTGATGTTACCTGGATTAGCTTTTGTCATTTCAGCAAAGCTTTTACCCCTGAAAACAAGGGAAAATCCCAATGTCCTTTCTATGTCAGATCAGTTTAAGCGTTCCTGGGATAGTAGGACTGTCTGCTGTGGTTGATTTTCAGAGGCTGATGTTTGAATTAGTCTTTTAGAACAGCAAGTATAAACATCTTGCATTGTGAAAAACATCTTCCAAGTGAAAACATCAAAGCAGACTACAATTATGAACCAGCTCAGCTAAAGCTCATTCCTGTAAATTTGTCTTGCTGTTTCTTAAAGTACAATAAGCTCACAGAGAAGTATTACAGTTGTGATGATCCTTAGAGAATAAGAATTTTGCTAAGCTGTTTCCTGGAAAGCAAGTAAACTGACAGACAATTTTAATTCTCCTTGAGCAGAGCTTTACAATTGGATTTGGTTTTATTATGAATTGAAATTCTTTTTGCAGAGGTAAATATTTAGCTATCAGGAGATACCAAGTGGGTCCAATATGAGGCTGGAAAAGAAGCAGCAAAATAATATTATGGATGTTTTGACTTTACGTTCCTTTATTTCCTTTAGCAACACTGTGTTCTGAAGACATTTGGGTAGAAACTGGGGAATCATTTCCTTTTCATCTCTCCTCTCTATCTGGCCAAAATTACCAACTCTTCCCTCTCAAAAGACAGACAGGCACCTGAAGACTGAGGAACAGGGAAGCCATTATGGCAGAGATAAAACAATTTTGAATATCCCTTATTGGTTTTATCGTTCTGTGGTTGGTGCATGCTCTGAATGTGCTGGATCCCTGCCCTCCAGACAGATGGAAAGGCTCCTGACAATGTTAGGAACAATGTTCTTCTCATAAGAGCAAATTGTTTTGAGATCCTGGCACTAACATGGTGGTTAAAGAAGTGATCTTATATGTCACCTCATCAGAAGAGACAGGAAAAAAGGTACAAATGCAACTGTGAGGTACACAATTGATAAATCTCCCACTTCCCCTCCTGTCCAGCTTCCATTTCTGCTGCTGAACAACTCCTCCTACTTGCTGCTGTCTCAAACTCCTCTTCACACTCTTCCCTATTCCTCTACATCCCATTTCCCTGTCTAATCCCCTTGGCCTCTGTACTACCAAACATGCACTACCCAAGAAAAGGAAATGGTTCCCCAGTTTCCACCCAAATGTTTTCAGGATACACTGTAGTAGACTGTCCCACCACAGACACCCACCAGAAGAGTGTCTGTGGTCCAGCACTCACATTCCCTAGAAGAATGCTAAAAGAAGCTGCAGGAAGCTAGAAAAAAAATCACGTGCTGTCAAAAGCTGATGTAGAAAGGACTCCTTGACTAGAGGCACACTGATGTATTATTTGTGAAATATGATTACATCTGCCTTTTATCTTTCATCTTGTTACTCAGTGATAATTGACTGCTCAAGGCTGGCACTCATTTTTAATTATCCCCCGGTGGAAACCCAGCAACACGCTCTGCAATTGCTCTCACATATCTGCATGCAGCATCTGTAACACACCATCCTTCAGTAAACAGCAAGTCCTCTTCTTTTTCTTTACTTCTTTTTTTCTCCTCTAAATTAGCTGTACAGATTAGTGCAGGGCATTTCTCAAAAAAAACCCCAAACCAAACCCAAACAAAACAACAACAAAAAACCCAAACAAATAAACAAAAAACTCCAAAAACCCAAAAAAACCCAAACCAAAATGGGTAGAGAACATCACTGTGCCCAGAGACTACACTGAATGTTTCACAATTTGTTAAAATAACTCACATTTGAGGTCTACTAACAAAGGGTCTGCCCTGCTGCTGTGTCTTGGAAATTTCCATTTACCTATATAGCTAATTAATTTGAGAGAATTAAGCATTTAGTAACTTCTTGAGTGCTGTGTCCACACAGCTGCCAGGCACAAGCTGAAATCACCATCACTATGTCACCTCACAGTAGGAGCTCTGTTAGAGCATCACTGTACTAATAAATATGTAGGGAGCTCCTCTCAGTGGCGAGACAATGTATTTCCAACTCTGATATATGCAAGAGAAGAAAGGAAATGTAAATATGTATAATTAACACATCTATTTAATTGACTCTCTGCATTATTCATTGTAATCATAGCACCAGAATCATAACGTTTCACTAGGATAGCTTTATTTATTGTCAGCAACATTTCTGAGCAAATTCAATCACTGGAACATGATACATATTTGCCCTTTTTAAAAGAATAAAACTCAGTAATACCTACTTTTTTTTTTTTAAGCTTGCTAAACTTCCATTTGTAAGTGATAACTTTTTTTAAATTTTCCCTTCTTTTTCTTGTACCATGTCTAGACTTTCTTGAAAAACTGAAGCCTTTTTCACAGTTCCTACCTCCTTTAAAAAATTCTGTATTAAGCAAAGTAGCTACAGAGGGTTGTGCCCTCTGAGGACACAGAAGTAGTGTATTAAAAAAAAAAAAACAAACATTTTCAGGCTGTGGGGAATAAACTATTTCAGTGGAGGTGCTACCAGGGAGAAAGTGTGAGACCGCTGCTAAAGAAACAGTCTGATTGAATCCTGAGTTAGGCCTAGCACCAGCTTTGGAGACTTTAAGAAAAAATGTAGACAGGTTTCTTTTCAGAATTAATTCCATATGTTCTTAGTCATATTTTCCAATACCGTGTAGTTCTGCTTGGCCTGGTAGGATGCCTAGATTTTATAGGTTTCCCACGTCCATCATTTTTCTCCTTTTCTGATTTTCAGCTACTTGCTGGCAAATCTGAAATATTTTTACCTTTCTCTGCCCATTATGGATTTTGTGTCGTCCTAAGTGGATGTCATAAGCTTTGTGCAGGTGGAAAATCACACTCCATTTAAGAGAAGAAAAAATCAATCAAAAATCAATCAAAGCTATGAAATCATTAAAAGTAAACTTCCCCAAACACAATCTTCCCATTCTTTCTGTTTCTCAACTTTGAATTCTAAGCAGGTAATTTAAACTTAATACAAAAGTTTATACTGTCCCTTAGGATAATTTTTTTTTCCACTGAAAAATTGACAACATCAGTTACTAGGAGAGTTTTTAAAAATGTAAACCAAAAAGCATTTCTAGCAAGGAGACATAGCCCTACGCTTAGATAAGATTTTGTAAAAACTAAATGTAGAAGCAATAAAATTTTGTTTGGAAAAAATCCAGAAAATCTTAAAGACACTGGAAAGGTCCACGTGGCAACCTGTGGCTCTGAATGGAAAAACTGTTGATCTATGATACAGTGTCAGTATGCCTGAAAATGAATCTTTAGGAGCTACTTCTGAGAACCCTGGGGTGAGAAATAAAATACCAGAAGAATGTGAAACACGGGGCCTATCTTTTAAATATAAAAGCTGTGGAAGTCTGCAGTTAGCTCCAGCTTCAATTTTCAGTTAATGATTTAAATACTTTTCCTATTGGTAAGGCTTAAGAGAAAAAGGAGATGATTAACTGCTGATCATTCTGATTCTAGGTTAAGAGAAACACCACTCCACTCATCTTTGAGTAAGGGCGGTGACACATTTACAAGTGACACATTTCCAAGTGCCATCCTTAGATGCTTCTGAGGGCAAGTCCAGACAGCACCAGCAGCTTGTCTTCGGCATAAAAATGCCCAGCCAGGTGGGTGCTGCTATGTATCCCTGAAATCCCCACATCCTTCAGGGCTTTCCCATCGCCTTCCCGGCTGGAAAGGCTGATCAGTGAGACCTGAGGGGAGCTGGCCCTGCAGAAAGGGCAGGGCTGCCTTTCGGCAGGAGTCACTTGCTGCTGGTTTAGGAGCGAGCAGGGCACTGAGGGACCTTGGCCACCTGTGGATGGATGGAATGGCAAGGAGGTCGCTGTTCCTTCAGGGAGCGGGAGGAGGGGATGAATGGGACAGCAATGAGGTCGCTATTCCTTCGGAAAGCGGGATGAGGGGCCAGTTCTGTTCAGTATTTTTATTGATGACACGGATGAGAGGATGGAGTCTTTCATTAGTTAATTTGCAGATGACACTAAGCAGGGATAGTGTGTGAATCTGTTGGAAGCTAGGATGGCTCTGCAGAGAGACTTGGAATGGTTGAATGGATGGGCAGAGTCTAACAGGATGAAGTTTAATAAATCCAAGTGCCCAGTCCTGCATTTTGGCCACAATAACGCCCTGCAGTATTATGGGCTGGGGACGGCGTGGCTGGACGGTGCCCATGCAGAAAGGGACCTGGGGGCACTGGTCGACAGCCGGCTGAACATGAGCCAGCAGTGTGCTCTGGTGGCCCTGGATCAGGAATGGTGTGGCCAGCAGGAGCAGGGAGGTCATCCTTCCCCTGTACTCGGCACTGGTGAGGCCACACCTCGAGGGCTGTGTCCAGCTCTGGCCCCTCAGTTTGGGAAGGACCTTGTGCTTGAGCACATCCAGAGGAGGCAACGAGGCTGGAGAGGGGCTGGGAACACAAACCCTGTGAGGAACGGCTGAGGGAGCTGGGGATGCCCAGCCTGGAGAAAAGGAGACTCAGGGTGACCTTATCACTCTATAGCTCCCCGAAAGGTGGCTGTGCTCAGGTGGGGTCGGTCTCTGTCTCCAGGCAGCACTGACAGAACCAGAGGACACAGCCTCAAGCTGCACCAAGTGAAATATAGGTTGGATATTAGGGAAAAGGTTTTCACATAAAGAGTGATAAAGTTGTGGAATGGCCTGCCCAGGGAGGTGGTGGAGTCACCATCCCTGGATGCATTCAAAACAAGACTGGATGTGGCACTGGGTGCCAGGGTGGAGTTGAGGTGTCGGGGCAGGGTTGGATTCGATGATCTTTAAGGTCTCTTCCAACCTGGTCATTCTGTGAATTCTGTGAAAGGAATGAGGAGGTGTCCTTACAGACAGACTGTGGGCCTGAAGGTAGACAAGGCCAGATACTGAGCGGTGAAAGAAGCAATGTGGGGGCGGGAAACATAAATTTCACTAATTGACAGAGACTGTTACTCACTCAAGCCTGTGCTAAACCTCTGGATTTAGAGAAAAAGAACACAAGGGAAAAAGAAAAGGGGGGCCTACACTTTAGAAAGGGGTCTGTATTCAGCGATTCGGGAAGTCTGTCCCGGTCAAGTACCTCAGACAGTGGGGGAAGAGAGAGGGAAACGCAGCCTGGAAATTAGGATAAAAAGGAGGCTGCGTCCTCTAACAATTTGAGAGAGCTCATAGGAAATGCCCATGACATCTCTTTTTATTCGAATAAAGTTACAAGACTCCTCTGTCTCCTCTTTGGACATAAACCTGTGGTGTATGTGGATTAATTTTCCTGACAGGACCAACGGGACGGTGATGAGGCTGCTATTCCCTGAAGGAGCGGGATGAGGGGATTAACGAGACGGCGAGGAGCTCGCTGTTCCCTCATGGAGAGGGATGAGGGATGAACGGGACGGGGCCGAGCCCGCTGCTCCCTCATGGAGAGGATGAGGGATGAACGGGACGGGGCCGAGCCGCTGCTCCCTCATGGAGAGGGATGAGGGATGAACGGGACGGGGCCGAGCCCGCTGTTCCCTCATGGAGAGGGATGAGGGATGAACGGGACGGGGCCGAGCCCGCTGTTCCCTCATGGAGAGGGATGAGGGGTGAACGGGACGGGGCCAAGCCCGCTGCTCCCTCACCGAGGGCAGGAGGGATGAACGGGACGGGGCCGAGCCCGCTGCTCCCTCACCGAGGGCAGGAGGGATGAACGGGACGGGGCCGAGCCGCTGCTCCCTCATGGAGAGGGATGAGGGATGAACGGGACGGGGCCGAGCCCGCTGCTCCCTCACCGAGGGCAGGAGGGATGAACGGGACGGGGCCGAGCCCGCTGCTCCCTCACCGAGGGGAGGAGGGATGAACGGGACGGGGCCGAGCCCGCTGCTCCCTCACCGAGGGGAGGAGGGATGAACGGGACGGGGCCGAGCCGCTGCTCCCTCACCGAGGGGATGAGGGATGAACGGGACGGGGCCGAGCCGCTGTTCCCTCATGGAGAGGGATGAGGGATGAACGGGACGGGGCCGAGCCCGCTGTTCCCTCATGGAGAGGGATGAGGGATGAACGGGACGGGGCCGAGCCCGCTGCTCCCTCACCGAGGGGAGGAGGGATGAACGGGACGGGGCCGAGCCGCTGCTCCCTCATGGAGAGGGAGGAGGGATGAACGGGACGGGGCCGAGCCGCTGCTCCCTCACCGAGGGCAGGAGGGATGAACGGGACGGGGCCGAGCCCGCTGCTCCCTCACCGAGGGGAGGAGGGATGAACGGGACGGGGCCGAGCCCGCTGCTCCCTCACCGAGGGCAGGAGGGATGAACGGGACGGGGCCGAGCCGCTGCTCCCTCACCGAGGGCAGGAGAGGGGCAGCTCGGGCCCGCTCCCCTGGCGGGGCGGCGCCGCGGCGGCCGCGCCCCCGCGCGTGACGCGCGTCCGGCGGGAAGCGCTTCCTGCCCGTCACTTCCCCCGCCGCCGCCGCCGCCGCCGCCGCTCCCGCCGGGCCGCCGGACTCGTGCCCCTGCCCAGGCCCCTGCCGCCGCCATGGCCATGAGGCAGACCCCGCTCACCTGCTCCGGCCACACGCGGCCCGTGGTGGACCTGGCCTTCAGCGGCGTCACCCCCTACGGATATTTCCTCATCAGCGCCTGCAAGGGTGAGCGGGACGGGCCGCTTTGTTCGGGATCCCCCGCCCCGGGGGTGGGCGTGGGGGAGCCCCGCCGCTCGTAGGCCGCGCTTCGCCGTCCCGGGGGGTGGCGGTGGGGGGTGTCCCGGGCGGAGGGTGGTGACACCGCCTCGGTGGGCTCCGGAATGACGGAGGCGGCGGACAGCCGGGTTTCTTCCCCGGTGCTTGGTTGCCGGGTTAGCCGAGGGTATCGGAGCCCGCATGCGCCCGGTTGGGATCCCGGCTGTTGAGGGGTGGGAGGTCTCCAGGATGGTTGGTTTGTAAAACTTCTGCTTCCATCGCCTGTGCACATGGGCTGTGGATTTAAAGCGAGCTCCGGTTTGACCAGGGTAGCTGCCTTGCCCTGCTGGACACGGCATGCTGAGAACTGTTTGCTCACCGTGGGAATAGCATTTCATCTTCGTGCATGTGTATTTTAGTCTTTTGCATGCATACGTTTTAAAGGGCATTCCTTTCCTGCCTTGAAGTGCTTCCAGTTCAGCTCTACATCTTGTGTGAGCAGCTCTTTGATAGCCTTCCAGAAAAAGCTGATGATAGGAAAGGCTTTCTATTGCTACTTCATTTATGTATCACTGTATGTTTTCATCATATCTCATTGCAGCCGTGAGACTTGTTTCTACATACTGATGACTTCATAATATTGTTCCAATGTAAAAATAAAAGAGCAAACCAAATCTGTCCTGCCTGAAGAAAACTTTAGTAAAAATAAAACTTGAATTAAGCGTTCCTTTCTATCTTCCTTCTATCTTAAGACAAATCTACAGAGTTTTACCAGGAAACTCCTATCTCGCATGCAGTAGCGTTTGAATAGTGGTACAGTGTAGATGCGTGCAGCAAGTACAGCTGCACGTCTAAACTCCACAGCTTAACCCCTCTGCAAAGAGTGCCTTTGTAAAGTATGGGGCATTTCCACGTGCTGCTGCAAGGGAGTATTTTTTCTTTTAAAAAACCGCTTCCTTCTTTTACCATGTTCCCTGAATACTGGTTTTGTTTCCGTGAAGATGGCAAGCCCATGCTGCGCCAGGGGGACACGGGAGACTGGATTGGCACGTTTCTGGGTCATAAAGGTGCTGTTTGGGGTGCCACCCTGAACACGGATGCCACTAAAGCAGCTACAGCAGCAGCAGATTTTACAGCGTAAGTGATGGACTGTCTGCATGGTCTGTGTTTTGGTTTTTATTCTGCAGCTCTTTGGTGACAACTTAGCTGTGCTAAATTACTGATTCATTTGTTTCTCTTGAGTTAGCTTATTTTTGGCTAGCCAAATTAAAACCTAAATTTTTACATTATTGAAAGTGGCTACAGTTAATTGTGTCATGATGAACAACTATGATTGCATTCTTGATGTGCTTAATTATCATACTGGTTTACTTTTACTTAACTTTTCTGTGCAGCTCTAATCTCTGGCACTGTAGTTATAGCAGAGTTGAGAGGGGGATTTTTATTTTTCATCTACCAGTTAGCCTCTTTTTATTGCATGAAACTTCTAGTGAATTAGTTCTTCTATGTTGTTTGTGCTGTATTTTGCAGTATTAATGAATATTTTGCGAGTTGAATCTTGTTAGTAGAGGGCAAATTCTATTAATGAAGTTGCAGAGAAGAGCCACCTTTGTCTTCAAACTATAAAATGTTAAATAGTTTGCAGGGTCCTGAAGAAGAGCATAAAGGAAAGTGGTAGGATAGTACAAAAAAAAACTCTATTAAAAGTATATAAAATATTCTTATTGACTAACTAGGTTACAACGTATCAGAATGTAGCACTTAGGATAAAATATTGTGATGGCATCAGGAAAGATTGCTTACAAGTTCATCTGGCTGTCCAGGTTGATTTTGTCCTGATGCTTCTAAAATATGAATATTTCCTCTTGCTGTTTAGCAAAGTGTGGGATGCTGTGTCAGGCGATGAACTAATCACACTGGCTCACAAACACATTGTCAAAAGTGTGGATTTTACACAGGTATGAGAAACCTTTATATCTTATTCACCAGGGAAATAAGCTCTTGAGTATGTTTTGCTATTATTTACTTTTTTGCTTTTTTGTTGTATATCTTAACTGGTAAATAATCTAAAATACTGCTGCTCATTTTTAGCATTGTAGGGTTAATGTAACAAGTGTGTTAGAGGCTGTCTGAGAGAAAAAGCTGTGATTTTAACTCACAGACAAAAGCTGTATTTTGATTCAAAGTAGAGTTGACTCTCTATAACTTCTGTTTCAGGATAGCAATTATCTGTTAACAGGTGGACAAGATAAGCTCTTGCGTATCTATGACTTGAGCAAGCCAGAAGCAGGTGAGTCTGCTTCTAAAACTGACTCTTGGGGGCTTTTTTGAGTTAAATAAAAGTTCTGAAATTAAGGGGCTACTTTCTGTTGTGAATCACTAAGAACAATGTTGAGGATTGTTTTACACATGTAATGTCTATAAGCTTTTGGTATATAAGGGTCCCAGAATTGCTTGGGTTGGAGATCACCTGGTTCCAAACCCTCTTCTCTGGACTGCTGGACCAGGTTGGTTAAAGCCCCATCCAACCTGGTCTTGCATGCTTCCAGGAATGAGACATCAAGCAGAGCATGTTTCAGTTCAGTGCAGACACACTAGAAATTGGTCTAATTAATTAAAATGTAGTCATCTGAGAGAAAAAAAGACTCCACATATTTGTGTTTAAATTCGTGTTGGTGCTGACCTATTGATGGTCGATAGGAAGCCAGAGAACGTTGATGTTCACCTAGTGAAGTTTTGAAAGCTAGGCAGGCAATCAGGTACCCAGTTTGCATTTGTCCTGTTCCTGGAATAAGATCTACAAATAAAGTCCTAAGTGCTTGAAGTAATTCTGCAGTCTCTAGTAGATGCAAATCGGTGTAGCTTAAGGAAGCCCCCAAACTGCTGCATGACGTTATTTCATTTTATTACATGTATTAAAATATTTGGCTTTCTTTTAAGAACCTGATGTTGTCAGTGGACATACTTCTGGCATTAAAAAGGCCTTATGGAGCAGTGATGACAAACAGATTCTTTCAGCTGATGATAAAACTGTCCGGTAAGAAAAAGTAACTTTGAGTTTTCTTTATTGTCGTGCTCTGTGTGGGGATGAAGTCATGTTATTTTGGTGAAGGATATGAGTAACACAGGTTACCTGATCCTAGATTATTGTAGCTGCATGCCTGATACAGCCCTGTTCTGCTGTTAGAGATCATTTTGGTAATAATTCTAATTTCCCCATAAATGTGTGCTCCTCATAGATGTGTTCTCCCTGATAAGAAGAGGTAGTCCTTGATAACTGCACAGAATACATTTATGCCTTTTGTAATCCTGAAGAAGATGAATTTATAGATGAGGTCTCTTGCATACACACTGTCCTGAGCTATTGCTGCTTTGTCTTCTTCAGTTTCCTAGTGTTAAAGATAGGCAAAAGCCTAGTCCTGTTTGTTTTCCTCCAAATTGTAGGAATAGAAGTGCAGCAGTCAGCTAACAAATAAAGACTTTTATTTGTCACAGCAGCACAACTTAATTTCTGTTCAGATACTTCTTGCACTGCTCGGTATAAAACTATATTGTCCTCAGTGAACCTCTGTAAATTTGGATTAGTATCTCTTTGTCTTTTGAAGTGAAAAGACAGAATAGAATCTTCAAGTCTTGCTTCAAGATGTATTGCTTAGAAGACTTAAATCAACATTTTTAATCTCCAGGAGAATCACTGAGTAGTTAAATGGTGTGTATATACCATTTAATGTTGTGGCATTCAGCTGCAAAGGTGAAAGTATTTTAAAAAGTGAATGTGTCTTAAGCCTGGCCTAGGTGAGAATGCCAGTAAAGCCACTGGAGATCTGAAGTACCTGTGGAATCAAACCGCGTTCCTTGATGGGTGCCTGTTTTGATGCAGGCCTTGCCATGGATGTGAGGTGGGAATTGTTTGATTTGCAGAATTCTGAGAGTCTTTTTTTCCCCTCTTGTTTCCTTCTAAGCCTCTGGGACCGGAGTACCATGACTGAGGTGAAGTCACTGAATGTGGCAATGTCAGTGAGCAGCATGGAGTATGTTCCAGAAGGACAGATACTGGTGATAACCTATGGGAAGACTATTGCTTTTCATAGTGCAGAAACGTGAGTCCACAGCTCCCAGTTTTCACAGGTGGAGTAATTGTGGGTAAAAACTGGCTGTACAAGGCCAGAGTCACCAAGTTGTCAAGACTGGCATCTCTATGATGCTTCAAGAAAGGAAGTTATATGCTTAAACATATTCCAGAAAATAGTTCTGTATGTGTGAGCTTTTGTTTTGCTTATTCTTAACTCATTTCTAACTTGACAAGCATGATTTGCAAGTATCAAAACTTGTTTCAGAAACTCTGTGGGGTTGTATTTTATTTCTGGGAAAAGCAGTTGAGATTAGTAGAATCAGTTTCTTTGCTCTCAGTTTTTTTTTTTTTTTTTTTTTTTTAATATGAGCTTCATTAACAAACTTTTCTCCCTCAGTCTAGAGCAGATTAAATCATTTGAAGCACCTGCTACAATCAATTCTGCATCTCTTCACCCTGCGAAAGAATGTTTGGTTGCAGGTGGTGAAGATTTTAAACTCTATAAATATGACTATAATACAGGAGAAGAATTAGGTATGTTTGTGTCTTATAATCATAAAGGAGTTCTGAAATAGGTATTAATAAAATAATGACCAGTAAATTAAACTGTTGTACTCAAATGAGGTCTTAGCATAGCATGATGTGCAAGAGGATGATGAAAAGGTAAACAGTTAAACATTTTTTGCTATCTCAGTGTACCTAATATTCTAGAACTAACTAAAACATCCATTCAACAATTCTGCACCTATTTTAAAAAAAATTCTCATTCTGTATTGCTATAATAGCTGTATGTTAAGTTGTCATGCTGTTCATTAGGCATGTCAGTTACAAGATTTTATGAAAAATACGATGTGTTGGCCAAATTTGTTTCAAAAAAAATGTATTTTCTTACTGATCCAATCCTGATTTAAAATTGTTCATTTGTGGAAGGAGTGGTTGAAGGAACAGAGCATGTGTACTCTGTGCTGCTGGCTTGCTTTGCAGTTTTGTCTAGAATACCTGAGCACCTCTTTCCTTGCAGATAATGAAATGTTAGTATCTTGCCTAAAGTAGCCGTTGCTGACACACCCGTTCATGGGAACTCTTGTTTTGTATCAGAAACTGATCAGTTTGTACTTAAATTTCAGTTGTTGGCTGAAATTTGAAATTGATGGTCTTGACATGTTCCCTTCAGAATCTTACAAAGGGCACTTTGGTCCCATTCACTGCGTGAGATTTAGCCCTGATGGAGAGCTGTATGCAAGTGGCTCTGAGGATGGTACACTAAGGCTGTGGCAGACAACAGTAGGGAAAACCTATGGTCTCTGGAAGTGTGTAGTTCCTGGTAAGTGTGTGCTTGGTCCTGTCTATCATTAGTGGCAAACACTGAGTTTCATACAGTAACTCCTGTCTTCTGAGGGATTCTGATCTACTCATATCTGTTAGATTGAAGGATGTACTTCTGTAGCTGTCGTGTAAAGAGTTAACCTCACACACGTAAGCTTTTTGAATATAGACACCTTGTGGGTATTTAAGCCAAGAGCCTGATGTATTTTTCTGTAAAGAGTTAGAAATATGTGATACCACTTCTATAATTCTGAAAGAGGGACTCTCTAGAAAGAAGTGTGGATGGTAGTTTTATATTGTACTCTGGTTCTTTCAGCTTGGGGAGAGGGAGGCAATAACTACATGTGGATATTTGTTAATAGAATTATTCACTCAAGTGGTTCTCCTCAACATGGAAATGACTTTTTTTTTTTTTTTTAGTTAAGCTGGGTGGGTGGAACTAAAGGTATTGATTGTTTGTTTTTCTTCTCATCTACAGAAGAGGAGAATGCAGAAGCAGCAAAAGCAAGGACTACCCTTCCAGGAACAGCAGAGGAGGAAATAGGTAATGAACGGAACTGTCAGCTTCAACTGCCTCAGTGTTAAAAGATAGTCAAGATGATAGCATCTTCCTTAGCATGGAAGAAGTACTTTCCCTCAAGTGCTTTCTGGTATTTTTCACTCTTTCCAAAAGATCTTTGAATGCATTTGCCTGACATTGGTTATGTGGTAAGTGTCTGACTGGTGACTGGAGCTGTGCAGGCAGAACAGATGGGGTAGAACAGCTGGATCAGGATGAATGGGAAAACAAACTGAACTGGTCTCTTTAAGCAATCCCTGCAGCATTTCTTTGGTTTATATATCTAAAGTGAAATTAAGTAACATCCTTTTTATTTAGTTGCAGAAGAGATTGCCTCTGAAAACTCAGATACAGTGTACAGCTCAACTCCTGAAGTGAAAGCCTGATTACTGCAGCTGTTATGTGACACGTGGACATGCGAGACTAAATCAAGTGAGCAGTGACAGACAGCAGCCTTCCAGAGTGCGCTCCCTCCGTGGGGCAAAGATGGGCAGTAATTGATGAGAATGCGGTGGAACTGGCTAGGTGTTGTCTGTAAGAGAACTGAGCATCCAAATAAAAACCCAAAAGACAAGTAGTAGAGTTCTGCTGGCTTTTTGGCATAACTGCCTACTGTCTTTTCAAAGAAGTCTGCAAGCCAAGATCCAGTCTCTCCAATCTCAATTAGACTCATTGTAGTGTGTTTTCATTATTATGAAGAAGAGATACAATGGCTTTTACCTTTATTTTTTTCCCTTGAAAGTTGGAAAAATTGGCTCTCGTTGAAAAGAAGGGATTATGTACTTAAAAGTATTTGGTTCGGGTTTTGTTTCATTGTATGCTGCTTCTGAATGTTTAACTGTTTTCAGTTGTCTAAATAAAAAGCCTCTCCAGACTCGTACATTACTTTTGAGCGTTGGGTTCGTGAAATGGAAAAGCAACCGCATTAATCACGTAATCCTTGGCATCTTGGGTTTGTACTGTACAGAGAGAAAGCAAAAGAATGTTTTAGTGTTGGTACAGAGGGTGGCAAGTTCTTTGATCTGTAAGCTTTGTATCTTTTTTATTCTTTAAAGTTTGAATGTAAACATGAGTCTCTAAAAAGAAGAATAGTGAAAATTCCTAAATTAAACGTGCTGCCTGAAGTATTTGGTTATTCATGAAAATATCAGCGGCTGGCTGCAAATCTGTGTAAAGCTTGGGTTTAGTCCTCCAGACTGGATAAAGAAGTTACTCTTTCAAGGTTACAAATCATATTTTCTTCATTAAAGAAAATTGCCATTCTTCCACTTGTCATTTCCTTTAATGGTATGCTGAAAGCTTTACATAATACATTGTGTGGTAAGAAGAAAGAGGTATATTTATTCACACATCTTTTTATTTTTTCATATTCCTACTTGGCCTTACTGTCCTGTTTTTGCAGAATATACCTGTTTGCATATTTGAATTTTATTCTAAAAACAAGCAACTCTGATTTACAGCTAAATGGTTCAGTCTTGCTAATTCCACTAAGGCTTTTGAGGACTCCGTATCTAGTACTTGAGCATAAAATTTTATTTTAGAAATTGGATGTGTTTAAAATGAGGAACTTTGAACACCTTGCCCCATGGTGAAACTTGCATGCTGTGGGTTTTATTCCATTTGCAGTAGGCTCTATAGCATTTCTCGGAGAGGTCTGGAATAGAATCTCAGAATCATTTAACTGGGGAAAAAAACCTTTAACCTCAAGTTCAGCTGTTAACCTAATTGTTCCCAAGTTCACCAGAAAACCACATCCCACATTCTGCATTTACAGCTTGCTCTGGGATGCATAAAAATGAGACAGATAATAGTCACAGAAATCTTATACTTAGTAATGGCTACTAAAATGCTGGAAGAAATGAAAAAAAACCCGACAAAACTGAAGTACTGTTATGAACAAGTGTGTGAAAAGTCACCAGTAAGCGTATCAGCAAAACCCAGATTTAATATTAAGCGACAGGACAACAAAGTTGGTTGGCAAGATTCACTCCTTACAGGACAGTGAAAGCACGCCAAAGAAAAGCAATAACAAAACCAAACAAAATCCCGGCAATAAAAACAGAAATTAACCGAGTACTGTCTAGAGAGGTGTGTGTGTGTTTAGGTGCCTGTGGCAAAAGGATAGTGAGGGTGAGGAGAAAAAGAAATAAGCTTTTAGGCCTCAACAGCACTCAGCCTTAACAGTAATGTTAACTTCTACCTTAAACCTAACAATTTAACAGAGGAATAACACACCTAACTTAACTTAAAAAATTACTGTAACAATTTAACAGAGGAGTAATGATTCACAGCATTTAATCTAATTTAGGACTTAACCTTACTTACCAACCTTACTTACTTAGACATCTAAGGTAACAGTGTTTCATCCCAGACACAGCTAGGGTCTGCACTTCGTTTGAAAGTGTGGGAACAGGGATGTTGTGCCATTAGGGCAAGAAAAATAATTTCCAAGGCCGTTCATAAGGGAAACAAGAACTCGTTAGACAGCAGCAGTTCCTGGAAGTAGAGAGTGTTTCTGATGAGCTCAAGGGGAGCTGAGCCCAGTGCTGTTCGTCAAGGCCAAGGCATCACAAGTGTTTCTTAGATGACAGTGTGGCCTGGAAAAGGGGGAGGATGCCCCACCACAAGTACTTGAAAGCTGTAATTTTTTGGACTGCTTTGACGGGTCCTAAAGTACACAGTGCAAATGGTCTCTATACTTCTAGAGTGACTGCTGTCTTTCAAACCATTGCTTCTCAAAGCACACCTGCAGTTTTGGCATGGGAAAAGCAAAAAAGAAAAGTGTTCTCAGGTTCCAGAGCTATGGCCCTTTCCTGCTTTACCCGATGCCGTTGTGAGTTTGAGGTCTCTTTTAAGCTGGAAACAGTTTCATCTAAACGTCAATATTAACAATGTACATCATGTTTTTCGTGAGACTTTGTGCTTTATTTCCAGATCTGGAAAAAATGTAGAGGCCATGAAGTTTTCAGTGTCTTTGTTACCAGAATTCCATTCTGCAGGTACCGCTAGAAGTTTTACAGCTTGGCAGGTTTATTAACCCCGTGTGGACGTGTGGCACCGGACAGTGCCTTGACTCATCCCCACGCCAGCAGCGGGCTCGGCGTTTCCAAAGGGACGGAATACCCCGGTGCGTCCGGAGGAAAGGCACATCCCCGCACAGCGAGCTGCGAGCCGTGCCCGGCTCGCTGCCCACGTGGCGCCGGAGCTCCGCGCCCGGGGCGGCCCCGCCGCTTCCTGCCCGTGCGGGGCGGGCCCGGAGCTCCGCGGGGCGGAGAGCGCGGGCCATGGCGGGCCGGAACCCGGGCACCGAGCTGGGTAAGCCGCCGGTCCCCGGGGCGCGCTGCGGGGCCGGCCCGCGGCTCCCCGCGCCCGGCCGAGCCTGCTCCAGGCGGCGGCGGGACCGCGTTCCTCTGGAACGCGAGATGGGAGCGGCGCCGGGGTTCCTGGGGGTGTTCTCACACACTGCCGTGACGTGTAACCGGGAGGCGCTTTGGGACCGCGGGTTGAGCACGAGTTTCCGTGTCACACATGGCTTCGGCCTGGGGGGCTCCGAGCAGGGTCAGAGGCTGTGGGACAGCCCCGCAGCCCCGGTCCTGTCACAGAGCTGGACCTGCAGGGTCAGAGGTTATAGGACAGCCCCGCAGCCCCGGTCCTGTCACAGAGCTGGACCTGCAGGGTCAGAGGCTGTGGGACAGCCCCGCAGCCCCGGTCCTGTCACAGAGCTGGACCTGCAGGGTCAGAGGCTGTGGGACAGCCCCGGTCCTGTCACAGAGCTGGACCTGCAGGGTCAGAGGCTGTGGGACAGCCCCGGTCCTGTCACAGAGCTGGACCTGCAGGGTCAGAGGCTGTGGGACAGCCCCGGTCCTGTCACAGAGCCGGACCTGCAGGGTCAGAGGCTGTGGGACAGCCCCGGTCCTGTCACAGAGCTGGACCTGCAGGATCAGAGGTTATAGGACAGCCCCGCAGCCCCGGTCCTGTCACAAAGCTGGACCTGCAGGGTCAGAGGCTGTGGGACAGCCCCGCAGCCCCGGTCCTGTCACAGAGCTGGACCTGCAGGGTCAGAGGCTGTGGGACAGCCCCGCAGCCCCGGTCCTGTCACAGAGCTGGACCTGCAGGGTCAGAGGCTGTGGGACAGCCCCGCAGCTCCGGTCCTGTCACAGAGCTGGACCTGCAGGGTCAGAGGCTGTGGCACAGCCCCGCAGCCCCGGTCCTGTCACAGAGCTGGACCTGCAGGGTCAGAGGCTGTGGGACAGCCCCGCAGCCCCGGTCCTGTCACAGAGCCGGACCTGCAGGGTCAGAGGCTGTGGGACAGCCCCGCAGCCCCGGTCCTGTCACAGAGCTGGACCTGGTTCTCTCCTGCATGCCGTTCTGGTTCTCACGGGATAATCCTTCCTTCCCTCTTTCCCACCAAGAGATTAAAACCACTTAATTTGGGCTCTGATTTGCAAACTCGAGACTCCACCTCTTCTGATCATTCTCCTTGTTGCGTGCTCTCTGAGTGGTAAGGATTTTCCAGGTGTTTGCTGCTGGTCTCTGTGCCTGAGATTTCCTGGCAGGAGTTGCCTTTCTCCTCATTGCTGGGGAAGGGGAAAGTGTTACAGCTTCCTCAGCAAAACCCAGCTGCAGCAGTGGGGTGAATTGAAGCGGTGAGACTTCCTACAATCTGCCTCCAAGGTGTGGCCACTTGGTCATCATAAATAGGTGGACAATGAAGTGGAGGAGATGCAGGTGTGGCCAC
The DNA here is from genome assembly GCF_031753505.1 of Anomalospiza imberbis. NCBI lineage: Eukaryota > Metazoa > Chordata > Aves > Passeriformes > Viduidae > Anomalospiza > Anomalospiza imberbis. The sequence continues at coordinate 71,593,458 of NC_089685.1, read as the reverse complement.
TTGGTCATTATAAATAGGTGGACAATGAAGTGGAGGAGATGCAGGTGTGGCCACTTGGTCATTATAAATAGGTGGACAATGAAGTGGAGGAGATGCAGGTGTGGCCACTTGGTCATTATAAATAGGTGGACAATGAAGTGGAGGAGATGCAGGTGTGGCCACTTGGTCATTATAAATAGGTGGACAATGAAGTGGAGGAGATGCAGGTGTGGCCTCGTGGAAGAGGGGGAGCAAAGGCCAGCTGGTGTGGAACAGGTAGGTCTCAGAGAGTTGGCACGAGCAGAGTCCAGGAGATTGTGGCATCACGTGCTTGTCATGAGAACCAGCACAGGCACTTTTAAATTATTAGCTTGTGGATGGACAGTGAGAGCTGTGTTTCCATTCACTGAAATTGTGGAAATGTTGTAGCTTCCAAAAGTGAGCTAATTGCTGTCTGATGTTCTCGTTCATGGGCTGCTTGTGAGTTTCAGGTGAGCTTCAACTGCAGCCCTCTGAAGAGCTGAAACAAACATTAATAATGTGGTGACAAAACATCACTGTCTGTTAGGAAAAACAGCTAACACAAAACTCTACAAATGCACTCCAGTTACTTTAAACTAGGGGTGTGTCATGCTTTTCCTTAGTAAATTCAAGCTTAAAATTAGTTGATATGTGGGGAATCCAGAAACTTGAAGGTGAAGTCAGCTGAGTTCTGATACTTGTTGCCATCCCTTCCCAGTGATCTTTGTTTAAACCAGTTGTGGTCAAAACCAGCTGGGTTAGATGTTCAGGACAGGTGTAGGAAAGGCAGTGGTGTGGCTGTCACCATGTTTAAGTGGCAGCTTCTAGCATCTGCCTTATGCTGGCTGCTTTAAAGAGAGAACTGCACCTCCCTGCCATTTGCTCTCCCACTAAATAAGAATCTGAAATACAGCAGCATACTTAAACCAGCACTTAACATATCTTAGTGCTGTACCTTGGCTGGTAGCAGTACTCCGAACAAGTAGGGTAAACCCTTACTTTTATCTTTCATGGCTGCTAACAATACTCACTGCTTCTGTGACTTAGGCACTTCAGCTTTTCAAGGTTTTACAAGCCTGTGCCAGCAGCTTTAACACTAATTCAGGTGATTTGCCCTGTTTCTCACACAGCTTTGTGCAGAATTAGAGTTTTCTAACAGGGACATCTAGCGGTAAAATGTATTTTACTTAAAAATATATTAGTGTACTTTTCTGTGTCTGCTGTTTCTGTGCTTGCTACATAATGTGATTATCGAAGCAGGAGGTCTGTGATGTTGCCATTAGAGAGGATCTTTTTGTTTATCACTGGCAAGCCAAACTCTTCACAAATCATGGCATGTAGTGCTTTCCTTGTGTGATTTAAAAAAAAAAAAAAACACATATTTGTAAAATTCCTTGATCCTTCCCTCCTTATCTCCTTCCCTCGTACCCATCACTGTGCCTTAGTAGAAGAAGGTGTTTCCTTGGAATAAAGAACAGGTGCATGTCACACAGGTGAAAAGACCCTGATGTGCAGAGTCAGAGGCTCCCCAGCCTCATTCACTGCCATCCAAGAGTCGTGTAAAGAAGCTGGACAAGGAGTTTTACAAGTTTTTCATTCCACAAGGACTGTTTGCAGAGCTTGTGTGCTCGGGTTCAGCACGATGCCTGCAGGGATGGGAACGAATCTGCCCCTCCTGCTCTGCTCTCCTGGTCCCTGGGTTATAACAGCCCAGGTGTTTCATGTTTTGTCATGCAGATGCAACTTTTAATGCCACTTCACAATGAAATATCAGTGAGTATCTGTTTTGGAAGTGCAAGCTGCTTTGGTTTAACTGTGGGGATGCAGACACCTGGGGACACAGGGACCGTCCCCTCTACCCAGAACTTGGAATTTACATGGAAGATTGGGTCCAGTTTCTCTTTCCAGTAGGAAAGAGAGATTGATAAAACTGTCACATCTTCAGCAGAGGGACAGCACAATGGGGCTGTGGCTGGAGTGCTTGCCCTGTGAGGAAAGACTGAAAGCGTTGGGCTGCCTTAGCCCAGGGAAATGAGGCAGAGAAGTTCATACTGGATACGAGGGAAAGCTTGGGGCGGAACAGTCAGGTGCTGGGACAGGTTGGGCTCAGAGAGGCTGTGCAATCTCCATCCTTGAGGACTCTCAAAACCCACCAGAATAAAGCTCTCAGCAGCCTGGTCTGACCTCAGAGCGTTGCACAGGGGTTTGGACAAATGATTTTCAAAGGTCTTCCAAATTATTCTATGATTAAATGTTTTATTACCTGTGCGTGTCTGTGTATGTCTGAATATATATATACACACACACACACATATATCCATGTATTCTGAGTAATGAGGAATTGCAGTTGTTTTGCAATGTTCTTGGATTCCTAAAAAACCCCATTAACTGTGTTGCTCAGACCCTCTAGCTGAAGGGCCAAAAATACATTCATTATGCTTTAATTTATATATTTTTAATTATAGTTGGTATTTCTGAGCCATCTACATGTGAGAGCTAGCCTGTTGGTAAGTGGCATTTAGATAATGAAGTATTACATCCCTTTTCAAAACAGCATAATTCTGTTCTAATATATTAATAGCTGGTTTTAGCCTGTACTGTGGCTCTTGTTTTTTGCTGTTTTTCACCACCTTTTGAATCAGGCGGGTAATTTTAATCAAATTTGAAGGACAAGCAGATGTCTTGGAAATAAGTTAGGCATTGTGTGGAGTGACCAAATCAGTACTTTTGTTGAGGGAAAGGCAGGTACAGATCAGCAATTACATGAATTTTCATTGCAACTGTTTTAATTTGGCCTTTATGCCAGTAACAGAGTCCTGTTACTCATGCTTGTAAGGACCACATGAGGACAGCTGGGTTTTTGGGGCGAGGACACGTCTCAAGTCAGGGAAGAATAGAGGGAACTACAGGGGACTTGGACCTGTAGGAAACCAGGCTGATGTTCTGCATCTCACTTCCTGAGGAAAGGCTTGTCAGTGGTTTCCAAAGTGCTTTGGAGGAGGACACCGTGATCCATTTTGTGTGATCCAGGGACAGCACTGTGTGATTTCACTGATGGCACAAGACAGCAGAGCTGATTTCTAGTTCAGGGCTCACGCTTTGATGTCCTGCTTTGAGTGTCTGGCTGCTAACTTGGAGGCTGAACTTCTGTCATATAAAGGAAGACCCACATGAAATTGAGGATCTCTTGGTCCATATCAAGTGTCACTATCGAAATTGAGGATCTCTTGGTCCATATCAAGTGTCACTATTGAAAATTAACATCGGCTTCTGTTTTGACAAAGCTGAATAACCCCCAAATCTCCAAACAGCCTACATGGTAAGACAGCTGTAACAAGACCTGATCCCAAAGCCTTTTCTCTCCTTCCAGTGGCTTTGCTCAGCTCCGTGTGGCCAGCTGGGGTCAGCCTGTGGCCAGCTGAGCTCCTCGTTTCTCCACGGAAGGTTCAGGACACAGTTCCAGTCTCTTCTCCCGAAATAACAGCTTTCATCACTTCCCTTCCCCGTTTTATCGTGTGCTCATGGTAAGAGCAGGAGCACACATGCTGTCTCTGGCACACAGAATGAAATAACCAGTTGAGGGGGGCAGCTCCTTTTGGGAACAGTGCTGCCTTAAAATGCTTGTGAAACTACCGCCTCGGGCATTCTTGAGCTTTCTGTTTCACCATCTGAAGGGATGCCATCAACACATTTTTTTTAAAGCCCCTGTAAAGCTTAGTCTGTTTTACGAGGAACGTGTTAGGAAGCTTAGATATTTATGTAATTATCCTGATGAAGTGGATTTATTTATTGTTTTCTGAGGAAATGCTTGGTATTTTTGGATTCGTGTTCTTCAAAGAGAGGAGATGAGTTTCCTGTTAAGGAATTGAATATGATTTTTTCAAATGTCTTCAGAGAAAAAAGTAAACTCAAAGAGTGATTACAGAATATTGGCTAATTAGCGGTAGTGTAACTGCTTTAATTACTTTTATCCCTGAAGCCACATGACTGTGCAGATGACTAGCAGATGACTTATTTAAAAAAAAAAAAAAGACATGTTCACACTGCAAGGTTAATGAGCCTAATTAAATATAGTTTTCCTTAGCCAGATACTAAATCATAAATCTTGGGGGAGTGAGGGGGGGGAGAATCCAAAGGCAGTCAGCTCTATTTCAAAAAATGGTTTTATTCTGATATTTAATGAAAAAAAAAGATAAAAGCTGGAATTGTGAGTGATTTTTCTGAATAAAGGCACTTAGATCTAAAGATCTGATGAGACCTCACATGGCAAACTTTGAAAGTCTATTTAGAGACAATTATGCTGAGACATATTTGTTTTCACTTACCCATTGCTTTAATTAATGTAGGAATGGGCTTGAATAAAAGGTCTGTGTTATATGGAAGTCTCCATCTGCTGCTGCACATCACCAGAACCTTTGTCCTTCCTCGCCATGCCATTTTTATTGCACCATTTTATTTCCTGTGGTAGAGCTGCATGATGTCTCACATTAAGTTGTACAGAAAGGGCAGAGTTCTGTTTTTTTGTTAAATTATTCATTTTTTTTTTTTTTTAATTTCTGCCTGTGCTGTGCACAGTGGTTTGAGTTCCCATACTCAAAAAAAAAAAAACAAAAAAACAAAAAAAAACCCCAAACAAACAAACAAAAAAAACCCCAAACTTGGAGATCCACATTCTGTGGTCGTTCAGGGACTGTTGCACCCCATGCACAGAAATGAGATATTAGACATTACTGAGTTGCCATGTGTCAGCTACCTTTGTGACTAGCCTTGAGTCACTGAGAACAGAGGGTAAAATGTGTCAGACAGTGAAAAGGGCTTAAACCAATGGATTTTGTCATATTTGCAAAGAACAACCAGTCAGCTATTGCTGATCAGCTGATATTTGGTGACTTTCACAGGTGACTTTGGGCAAAGCAAAATTAGTAGCTCATTTCCACTTCCCCTCTCCTTCCACACCTTTTCACCATTATGAATTGTCTTTTTGATTTTTTTTTTTCTTTCTCCAAATGGATTTATAGTTGATTATTTCCTTTAAGCTGATCCTGTGTGCAGGGCTCTGACATCTTAAAAAGATTGCTTAGACCTGAGTCAGGATGCTCAAGAGTCAGGTGGAGTAGGTACAACAGTTGTATCAGACTGAATCCTCTACAAACAGTGGCTAATGAAGAATTAACCTACTCATGGGTGAAATTTGTGTCCTTTCATTTAAATTTTCATCTCAAACTTGAATTTTCCCTAGCAGACTGGACACTGTCTTCATATTCTCACAAAGAATTGTTTTTATAAATCATTTACTAGTTGGTTTTCTTGGTTGTCTTCAAAAGTGTAGAAAGAATAGGTTAGAGCAGACCAAGTGAAAGAATCCTTGTTAGAGAGGGAGAAGCTGAGTTCCTAATCCAAACTGCTTCCTTTTTCCAAAGGAGCTGAAAGGTCGCCGTGCACACAGGAGGGTTCGAAGTCATTGTAATAAATGGGATTATGGTTAAATGATGCTACCTCAGCACTTGGCACAGGTAGCAGAAGAATCATAACACAGAGTTTGTCTGTCCCTCCTCTATATATTGATTTATGTGTGTTTTCCTCCCCAATGGACTTTGTCAAATATATCCTATGTGCCTCCTGATAGGCAAAACAGGAGGAAAGTTGTAGCCATGGTTTTTGTAGCAATTTTTTCTCACCTGCTTTCTACAAGTCAGCTGAGCCGAGCTCCTTGCTCTGGGGGCAGAATGGATAAACCTGTGGCTTTGAAATTGGCAAGAAGTAACAAAGATCTGTTGTTTGACTCACTTGCAACTTTCCAAGCTCCCCCATCTCCTTGTTGCCATGCAGTGAGTCTGATGCTAAACTCTTAAAAAAAAAAATCCATAAATTCCTTAGGATGCCTTTGAAATTCCTTCACTGATCTGTTTGTTCTGCTTTTAGCTAACATTTTGTGGGTAGCACTCACTAAAAGCTTGTATAAAGGCTTGTATGTGGTAATGGGACAAGGGTAGCTTAGTTATGCTCAAGACAAGATTTTTTTTCAGCTGTTTCATGTTGTTCTGCATTTCCTCTGAGTCATCTTTACCCTAAATTGGTTTTTGTAAGTCTAGGAAAACAAGCTTTTATTTACACATCCTTTGGCTAGTATATAGTTTTCTATTTTTTTTTTTTTTTTTGCCTATTAAAGCTATTCAGTATGAAGGAAAAAAATGAAGTATAAGATTTCTGTACAAAATTAGTGATTTTGTCTACCAGCTTTTTTTTTTAAGTTTTAAACATTTTTTTAATCAATATGCTCAAGGGAAATGCAATTTAACAGCGTAGTAAAGAAGATTCATAGAGTGACATGCTCTTAATAAATTCAGTCACCCAGAATTATTATCTCCTAGTACCTGTCTATGCCCATGTCCATGTTCTGACCTTAACTGGTGATGCTATTTGATGATTGATGGTGGTGATTTGCTGATGATTGGTGGTTAATGATTGCTGATGTTATTTTCAGAGTGTTTTTGTGGAATGCTCATATGATCAGTATTTAGAAGAATTATTTATGTTTTAGGATGTGAGAAATTTTTAAGATACTCCAGTTTCTTTTTCCTGTGTACTCTCATGAGCAGTCTGTGTTTGATAATATTAAAAATTACACTCTGGATTTACCATACCAAGCAGAAATGTAAAGATTCAAGAGCCTGAACTCTCAGTTCTCATTTTTCACTCAGTTACCCTTTGTTAAGCAGCAGCCAGTATTTGGTGGTTCTGGCTCCAGACAGTTTCATTATTTTAGTACATGTTGTGCATCTGCTGCTTTTTGGGAATTCTGGAATCTAGAAATAAGTCATCAAGCAATGGCTGTTTTGTGGAGGTTTTTTGGGTTTTTTTCATGCTATATTTGTAATAACCTTCTCAGTCCAGGGCTGGCAACACAGTGTCTCTGTCTCATCAGCACTCAGTTATTTCACTTGTAATGGCACACAAAACATGCTGTGTGAAACACCCAGTTCACAGATCATCCCCTGACAGAAGCTGAGGTTATTTTGGACTGGTGATAAGTACACAAGCCATTAGAAGGACATGAAGGCACAACACTCTCTTCAGAGGTTCAAAGATTCTACAACTTTCTTCTGCAGTACCACACCATATATTAAAAGAACACAGAAATAGATGAAGCTTTTTTTTTTTTTTTCCTCTCCCCAGAACTTGGCTGGATCTCAAAAGTGTATGTGAATCGACCTGCAGTGGTGAGGCATGCAGAACAAATTAAAAAATGGAAAACTGTGAAAGGTAATTGGCAAGTAAGTGCTCTTCTTATGCATTCTGTTCCTGTATTTTTAAAGCAGTCATTCTCCCGCTCCAGGCTGTAATATTGAATTTTTTTCAAGATACATGTAAACTTAAAAGATGTGCTTGTCCATGTCTTATTTTAGTAATTTGTATTTGATGATGATGGGATGGAATAAGGTGACGCATTTATCCAAACAAGTTAAAAACCTTATAACTCATGACTGGCAAAACTGCAAATGGATTTAAGTCATCTTTATTCATGAGTGGATTAAATTGTGTATTACTACCCCTCCACATTTATTCTGTTTTCCAGACAGACTTCTCTGCATGCTGCCTTCTTATTTTTTAATTTTAGAGCCATAAGATATGATCATGGTCCCTGTCAAGTTTGACCTACCTGGATGATTTTTCTTTGCTTAAACATTTTCAACGTGTGTGATTTCATTGCTTGACTAGTTTTTTAAGCTCAAATTCAAAAATCCTGTCTGGCTGTGGCATTTGGTGGGGGGAAGGAGCCCACTAAATGTTAGGAAAACTGACTTTTCAGCTGCTGAGATAAGGTAAATGGTTGCTTATTGTCCATCTTGGTATAAAAAGACAAACTGGCTCTCCATTCACCAAGCAGCTGTTCTGCAAACAATGCTTGGGATGCCTCCCCTCTGCACACTGAACAAGTTGGTTATGTGCAACAGCAGCTGAAAACCTGGAAGCAGGAGGAAGGAGGTGATGAAGAATCAGTCTTAAGAGTGAAGTGTAACAGAACAAAGCAAGAATCATTTAATTATACTTAATTCTTAAACGAAGTTGTTCAAAATAATTGACATCGTGCAACCATTCTGGGATGGCTGAAGCTGTGTTCACAATGAGCACAGATTTTGGGATTACAGTTTGGGGATAGTTTGATGTAGGTGTAAGGCGCTAGAAAAAAGTTTCCTGCCGGCTTTTCCTTCCTGAAAGTTTGTGCTTTGTGTGTTATGATTAAATTTTTAAAAATGGAGACAAACGGAGGAGATTTGGACAACAGCTCAGCATTTCTTTAAAGTTTCTTATGCATGAGAAGTTACTTGATACCAAGTTTATCAGCCCAGTGGCTCTGAGTTGGGGAATAGCATCAGTGAGATGCTCCAGATGGTACTCCATGACCGTGGCTATCCTCAGATACCACAGGTGCAGTAATGCAAAAACAAGTCTTCTTTTGACCGAGGCTACCATGTAAATAACAAATACAGAGAGCTACAGGCTTTGATTACAGAGACTCATTGGGAAGAAGGGGATTTAGTATCACTCCCACAACACAGCTGGAGAACAGCTGTTTATTCCTAAGACTTCTCCCCTCTCCTGTGTAGAAACACAGGAAAGAAAACCAAAGAAAGAAACCCCAAAACACAGAAACCCAAGGAAGGTTTTACTTCGAAGGGTGTCAGAAGCATCTCTCCTCTGTATGAACATTGTCACAGCAGGGCAGTCATTGCTGTTTTCTTAACAGAGGTGATTTTGATCCTGTGCATGTTTGAATGTAAGAAGCATCACAGATTCAAATTCTGTAGCCTGTTTCCCAAAATACCCAATTGGAAAAGCCTTTAAAAAACCCTGAAGTTTATACCAGTTCTTGAAACCCCCTGACTACATCTGTCTTGATTCATGCCATAGCAGAGGAGACAAAACTTCCCTCAAACAGAGGATAAAAAAAATCCAAATAAAAGTAACATAAAACTATTTCTAGGGAAATCCCCTTCTAAATAATTATAGGATGGAAGGAGGAAGCAGAAACAATCAGTCAGGCTTAGGCTAACAGAGGCCAGTGATGGTTCATTACCCCACTGCCCTTGCAAATTCTCCCCCTGTACAAATGCCCTGTAAGAGAAGTCAGCTTTGAGTGAAGCCATCACAATAAATGAGCATTTTCTGGAAGACCTTCAACAGATAATTCAAAATAATGTCTTAAGCTCAACTTTTGTTCATTATGCTTCTGTTCCATTCTTTGTTTAATAAGTCTTTTAAAATTCTGAAGCAATTCCATCTAAAGCGTGCTTTAACCTTGTCACTTACCTCTTGGTTTTGGTTTTTTTTTTTTTTGCACCAAAATTACAGATGTTTTTTATTCCTGATTCATACAAAAGGAAGTGGGTCCTATTGAGATCCCTTTGAGGAAGTATCCTCTGTATCATTAGATACTGCTGAAGACATGAACAAATATCTGCCAGCCTGTCTATCCTAAACCATTATTTGCTTATATGTTACATCCTACACATTTCCCCATTGTCAGAGGGAGAGCCAGGCTTCTGATTCCTGCACTTCTAAGGCGGTTTGGCTTTGGAAGTGTAAACAGAAACGCTCCATTCCTTGCTTTGTTCCCTTTGCAGGCAGCTTGGCTGCTGAAAGCTGTCACCTGCATAGACCTCACCACGCTCTCAGGCGACGATACTCCTTCAAATGTTCAAAGGCTGTGTTTTAAAGCAAAGCACCCTATCAGAGAGGATCTGCTCAAAGCCTTGGACATGCATGATAAAGGTATGGTAGCTTTTGGGGCGTGTGTTTTCTAGAGGAATTGTGTGTGTTTCCTCGTTATTTTCTCGCTTTTCGGAAAGGACATTGGTCCACTGCTTGAAGTGGAATCAGGCCTCTGGTTGAAGCCATACACATAAAATATCAAAGATTAGTCTTTTTTTAAAACTTGGATTTATGGACTCTTCAGGCAGCTGAAGTATAAAATATGAGGTCAGTTATCTGAGAGTCTGAGAGAAGAGCATTGTAGCTGGAAATGCAGCAGGGCTGCATTAACATAAAGACTGCTCAGTTGCTGCTGGGCTCAGTCTGGCTCCACAAGTAAGAACAGAGCTTGGCAGTGCAGTTTCTCTTGCAGCAATTTGCTGATCAAGCGTAACTGTGATCAAGTCTTAACTGTGTGTGTTGGCATTAAACTGTGAGTCTGTCAATAAAAATCTTGGAGTTTTAACTCCTGCTATGGCAGACTTGTTCCCAGGGTCAGGTGAAGGAATGTGAGGCAGGAAACAGCATGAGAATTACCTGAACCATTTGAGCAGTGTGACATACATCCCTGGTGTGCTTAGGATCCTTGTGAGAACACAGGAGTGGGAGGTGAGGACAGTGCTCACGTGCTCATGGAGAAGGTGGAATTCTCTGTATGAAAAAGGGAACTGTGGCTTTTGCAGGTATCACCGTTGGAGCAGTTTGTGTGTATCCTGCAAGAGTCTCTGATGCAGTGAGCACCCTCAAGGCTGCTGGTTGTAACATACCAGTGGCTTCAGGTAAGCTTCATTTGAAAATATCCCATTAAGTAATTTGATGTTATAAAATACATAGAGAAACCCAGAAGTTTGGACTTGCTTTTGTGTTCAGGGAGTAAGGTGAGAAGGTAACAGGTGCAAGGAAGGGAATGGAAGGAGGATTTTCTTCTGGTATAAGCTTTTGTTCTCTTCCAACTTCAAGCTTATCAGGAATGCCAAGCCTTTTTGCTGGAAGCTCTTCAAAGAGGCCTTTAAAATATATCAGTGTTTTTCTCACCTGGACAGAAGAAATTGAGATAGAGTGCTGGACAAGTATCAGTATACACTAAGTAGATGATGATGATGATGATGTGAGTTCTAATAAAGGTTTATTTTCCATATCATGTTTGGCTTTAAGCATAATCCCGTGTCGAGGTTTAGCCCAAGCCAGTAACTGTGTACCACTCATACAGCCACTTCTGGAGGGGAAACGAGAATTGGAAGAGTAAAAGAGAGAAAATTTGTGCTTTCAGATAAGAGCTGCCTTTCTGTGCACTGCCAGCCCGCTCACCAAGAGAAGGCCTTGGCTCTGTGCTGGCACTACTGGGCACTTACCAAACCATCCCTGGAGAGCCAACACTGCTTCCTGCACAATCCCAAAACACCCCAGCTACAATGAGGATAACTATCCCAGCCAGAAGCAGCACATCCTACAGGCTGAGCTTCAAGGAAGCTGTGAGCAGAGCCAGGGGGTGTTGCCTGCTGAGCAGCCACAGGGTCAGGACTTTCACATCCAAAATCTAACAGCGCCAGCTCCTCTCCAGTCACCGCACACCAGGGACAAGTCCTGAATGTACAGGAAGCAAGAAGTAGAATCAAAGAATTCCTCAGGTTGGAAGGGAGCTCTGGACATGATCTGGTCCAACCCCTGCTCAAAGCAGGGGCTGACTTTGAAGTTAGATCAGGTCTTTAATGCTAAGATACATGTGAGTTTTTTGTTCTTGTTTCATTGCTGTGTAGGGGAAAAATACGTGCTAAATGCATTTTTATGTCAGAGAGAAAGACAATCTCTGACAAAGCCATTATTTTTTCCATTTCCAAAGTTACTTCTGGGCTTTGTAAGTAAGCATCATAAACATAATCTTAAATAGAACTCATTGAAAGCAATTTTTGCTATATTGTGATTTAACCATTAAACAACATTATTATGATTTAAGTGAAGATACAGCTTAAAAGAATTGGAGAAAATTAAAAATTTACATATTGCTTCATATCTGAGCTCCTTGTTTGCTCAATCTGCTGGAAGCAATAGGTGTTGTGCTTTCATCTAGGCTGTTCTGGAAAACATCAAGGCACGTGAAAGATCTTTTCCCAAGATGCACTTACCTTGCTGGACACTGGTTTTTGAGGGTAGAGCCAATGTTTCTAATTGGTGAAGAGAGAGCAGGATGAAGTGCCTGTAGATTTTTTTAATCATGTCAAGCATTAATAAAAAAGAATAGCATCCAAACTTTTTGGTGTATTACTGGTATTTTCAATTTTATGGTCAATTTATAATACTTTAACACACTCATGAAACATTTATTCCTTCTACCTGCACCCCTTTCATGCTAGTGGCTGCTGGGTTTCCATCTGGACAAACTCCCCTGGAGACCAAACTGGCTGAAATAAGGCTGGCAGTGGAATATGGTGCCCAAGAGATTGACATTGTCATTAGCAGGAGTCTGGTGCTGACTGGCCAGTGGGAAGGTAAGAAAAAAATTTCTTTTGGCAAGGAGCCTAAACCTTTCTATATGCACATGCAGGGTCTGTCTTTGTCTCTTCCCCAAATCTCCCCATCAATCCTTGAAGAATTTGGTCTCTCCCCTCAGAATAACTGATAATCTGGGGATCTGAGCTAAATAAAAACTATTTAATCAGTTTATGACAAAAGGTTGCATTTTTTGAGAGGAATCCTGTTGGAAGTTGTGTCAGGCTGGGCAGGCAGAATGACTTTGTGGTTTGAAAATTCACATCTATTCCCTCTGTGCCTTTAGAGAATTTTGTGTACAGCATTCAAAGATAGCAAGTAAAAGCCTAATTATTTGAAGAGTTTTGTTAGAAAGCCCAAGGGGCTGCTAATGTAGATGATACCTTTTTAAATATACATGTTTCATTTCTTGAGGAAAACACGTATTTTAGTTGCTTTCTTTTTGCTGAATGTTGAGGGTACAAATTGACTGTTCGTATTATTATTGATGTTCTGGCGTCTGTAGACTCCTACTAATTAGTAGGAACAATAATGCTGAAGATGGCTTTTGCTCTAATTGCATCCTTAATGCACTGTGAATGGTTTGCCTTAAGTGCTGACAGTGCTCCTATAACTAATCTCCATGTGAAGGTAGACACATCATTGTCTTGGAATGAATTTTCCATTTAGCTGTATAATGCAGTGCCATAATATCCTATTTGCTTGGCAGACTTCATAGTGAAGGCCTGGTACCTGACTTTTTAAAGGAAATAACAGAAATCGTGGTAATAGATCATGTTTTCTGGTCTTCTTTCAATTAACAGTTAGAATTGAACCAAAAACCCCCACGTGTTTCTGCATCTGTGTCTTCAGGACTGGCTTCCTTGCTGTAATGTCTTGGCCTCTTCTGTAGTATTGGCACTTTTGGTCTTAGTTATTTAAGGATTAATAACTTTTGGGGTTTTTTTTTTTAATATGAAGGGGAACTCAGAGGGGAAATAGAAGGCTTGGATTCCGAGAGAGAGTTCGGATCACAACTGAAATGAGCTGGATGTGTGTTGTTAGCTTGCTCTGCATGGGAGATAAATGACTCTTGGTGGCCACAAATTACAAGGGAGGAGTACACAGACACAGCAATGACGGATGTGATGTAAAGCTGTCACTTTACTAAATAACTAAATTAGGGATGGCTTTTAATTTGGTATGCATATTCTTTTTATCCAAAGCTGAAGCCTTGACAAGGTTGAAAGCCATCTTTTTTTTGAAGATATATAATATATATCTATTTTATATGTATTTATATATATATAAATATATAATATATATTTTATATATGTATATATAAATATATAATTGTATGTTCTATATCTACTATAAAAATATTATATATATTATTTGTATATAATATAAAATATATTCTATATAATATATCTATATAGTTATATAAACATAAACATAGACATACCATAAAATAAACATAAACACACACACACATATATATATATATATACATATATATACACAATTTTTTTTTTCACCAATGGCATGGCAGAATTCAAATTATTTCCAAATGATTTCCTAAGTTTATTCCTGAATCTGAATCTGTTTGTGACACGTGTTTACATGATCTTGAAGAAAAGCTACTACAGGACCAGAATTCACTTGCCACAGAGATGCCACAAGGTGAAAAATTACTGTATTTAACTTTCTTATGTAAAAAGAAAGGCATTTCATTAAGTGATCTGGATATTTTGGTGAAAATCTAGTGTTGTGTCTTCCTGTTTAGCTTTCAATAGACATGTTACCTGTGTGATTAGGGATAATACAGAATAATCCATAAAATACTTCTAAAGGAATCTGGAAGAAGGGACGAAGAAGGATTTTTTAGGCTGAATCCCTATATTACATAAAATTAAATAGTGCCTGGATTTAAGGTGCTTCATCAACTAAAGCTGCCTTGCAGTTCTATTATAACTTATGATAGTGATAGTCATTAGAATAATAACAAAAATAACAATAACAACAATAATATGCTTCTATGGGTATTTTCTTATGCTGACAGTTTTCACAACTTCAGAAGTTATTGAAAAAAATCTATGTGGCAGAGTGCTTTTTAGTTCATTTTTAGCTTTTCTTCTAGCCTGTGCAATAATTGGGGTCACCACAATAGAATAGTGTTGCTTTGTGATTTTCTTCAAAGGCTTGTTTGGTTATTAAATATTTTATTGTATGTCCAATTATGTCAAGTTATTTTAAAGTTCTTGGATAATGCTGGAGCTCTTCATGACACTCAGAATGTATTTTCCAGATCTTTGTGAAGTAATTGTTAAGATCTTTTAAATAATGCCGTGTATGAAAGCAGTTTTATTGGACAGCTAAATTGCATCAGAAAATAACATTAAATGAGATATAAGTTTATGAATTTACATACCTTTTATAAGCTTTTAGCTTTTAGAGCAATAGTACTTTAAAGTAGTTTACTCAGCTGTTGTCTTGTATTACTTGACAAAGTATGGATTAAACATAAATTACCAATTTGGATGCTTCCTTTAGACACAGAATGTGGAGTCTTTATGTAAGGAGTGGTCAAGTTGACCAACAAATTGTTGATATAGACTGGATCTATTTATTATTCTTTTTTTCTCCTGTCATCAGCATTTGCTGTACCCTCTGAAGTTGTGTGGGGTGCAGTACTGTTAGTGCCAATTCCACAGCTGCTGGCAAACACCTGGACGTGCTACACTGTCATTGTCTGCAGGAGCATTGTTAATCCATCATTTCCTCTGTGGCTGTTGAATTTTCCTTTAAGAAAAGGGGAAAAAAAAACCAGTTATACTGTGAGGAATTTGAGCATGGCTGCATCCATGATATAACTTCATTATGAAAAGTGCTTTTCGCTGCTGCTGGTTTTTTTAGGTGTGGGTTTAGAGGCTCTGGTCAGGGACTGGGACACTATTTTGTGCTACGTACTTCATAAACGGCGTAGGCAGAACACGCTCCCTGCTCCAGAGCCTTGGAGAAGGCTCCCCACGTTGCCCAGGAGGGTTGTAGCTGGATTTACTATTTCTAGATGTGCAGACTGCCCTGCTGCACAAATTCTGTCCGGTGTTGGCAGCAGCAGCTCGGGCTCCTGCAGCCCAGCCCTGTTTCCAGAATGTGAATCCCTGGAGTTGCACATATGTGAGGGAGTTGTGTTGTGCTGATAGCCCCGTGCTTGTCATTTTGTTAACAAACCTGCCGTTAACATGCCAGACAGAAGGGGCTCCAGCTCATTTTCCAGTTTCCAGCCCATCACAACCACCTTGATCTTGTGGGCTAAGAGAAATCAAAACATCTTCTCATCTCAATTTCTGTTCGTTGTCACTGACTAGATAAAAACACCAAAAAATTGAATTTTTTTTTTCAAAAAATGATTTTATCACCACATTTTTGAAGAAGAGCTATTCCATAAAAAATTAAGCAGTGTGGTTTTTTTTTTTTGCTCCTTTAATATTTTCATTTCCTTTGTTGGAGATCTGGGTTATCCCCTTTATTTTGTGATTTTTTAGGACTAATGTACTACACCAAAATGTCAGATCATCTAGACAACTTAGTGCAGATTACAGCCAGCAAAAACTGTCAGGGATGTTTGCTTGGGAAATGCATAGGGGAAGGAACATTTTCTCTGCTGTATTTAATAGCTGCTAAAATTCAATATAATGTACAAGATATTTACAGTGTTAGGGAAATGACAAGGAAGCTTACAACTCTCGTGGTTTATAACAGTGGAACTAAAACCACGGCTACAAAAGCGTTTTTTCCCCCTACAAAATCGTGATTTTTCTGACTTCTATAAATGCATCTAGTAAAAGCAGATCTAAAGTTCACGGTCAGGTATCTCAAGTGGTGCAAAGTAGAAGAGTTCTTATGTCACATCCATTTTAACAGCTAGGTCAGTAGAGCTACTGCAGACTGTATTAGTGAGCAGCTGGCTCCAGGTATATTCTATATAGGTTGGCTTGTTTTGGGGGTTTTTTGTGGGTTTATTGGTTTGGGTTTTAGTGGCTTTTTTTTTTTTTTTTGTTTTTGTTTTTTTCCCTGGCTTAAGATTTAGGCTGCTTTTAGAATGGATAATATTGGTGCTTTGTTTAATATGCTGGAGAGTACTGGCTGTTTGCTTTGAGAGCTTTTGCTTTTTCTTTGTTTTTAGGAGTCAAAAGGAAATTCTCTCGCCACCTCTTTGTGGTGTTCTTAGCTCACTAGTTGAAAATATGCCTGCAGGGTTTCCTGTGACAGAGTTTTTTGGCCAAATTCTTCGTGCCTCTGCTGCTGACCAGAGATGCTGTGTGTGCTGTGGCGGTTGCTGGTGTTCTGCACAGCTCACAGATATTCCTGCATTTGTAGCACCCAGCCTTGGTCCTGCTGCTGTTCAGCTTGATGGAGCTGAGTCGTTAAGTGCTGGACTTCTTGGCAGCACAGACTGTCCCACGGGAAGCCCAGCACTCCTTGAAACACTGAGGACATTTTCAAGCGTGTCTGACTGCACCCATACTTTAGGCATTTGCCCAAGATTTTCAGGATAATCCCATTATTTGTGCCTTGATTGAAATCTGACCGAGTACTGAAAGTTCTCTTATTTTTGAAAGGAGTAGGAGTTTTCACACTTGTTCTGTATCAAAGCAGTTGCAGCTTGCACTGGGACCGGGGTGCTCTGTCCCAAGTGTAGCTGCATTTCCAGCTGTTCTGTTACTGTGGGGTTGAAAATGCCCTGCGAATGTCAGCTATTGTCTGCAATCATTGAGCTCTGAATAAAGAAGAGCGCTTCTTACCTACACACCTGCCCCACTGAAGTGTGCCCACTTTTCCTCCTCCCCAGCTAAGCTGACAGACTCGGGTGGTTGAGGATCCTGAGTCGTTCCTGGCCGTGGGATGCTGTGTGCTGGCAGGCAGCGAGGCTGCTCAAACGAGCCTGGCGCTGATTGCATGTACAAGTACCTTCCAGCTGCAGGGGAGGGTGCTGGAGCTGCAGTGCCAGGGAACAGCAGCTGTGAGGATGTCATTTCTGTGCGTGGAATCCAACCTAAATGTGCAGTTTGTTGACTTTATTTTGACATTTTTGGTGGCGTTATCTCGAAGGTAGGGAAAACTTTTTCCTCTTGTTACCGAAACTAGAAGAAGGCTGCTTTCTCTGGGTTTTCAAAAGCTTCAGGAAAGAGTCACCCCACAAAAAGAGATTTCGTTTGGATCTAACATGAGCAGGGTTATTAAATGCACCAAAAAAAAAACCCCAAAAAAACAACACAGGTCCTTTGTGTTTCCTTTTTTGAGCCTCGATTTGATGTAGGTTTCTGGAGCATCACCAATTGATCAATAAAACATGTTAGACTGCATGCTAGTACTGATTAATTCACACCTTTGGTACACAGTGAGGAACAAGGTGAAGCCTGGTGTCTATAAAGGGACTTGCTAAGTGCATCAGCCAGTTGTCTGCTAATGTGTGCAGCGTGTCTCAGAAGGCCAGCCCAGCAATTCCAGCCCTGGACACCCTGGTGTGCCCATGGCATCAGTGGGATGAGGGCCCTGCCACAGCCGCCAAGCCCTGCCCCACGCTCCCAGCTCTCACTTAAGGGCTGAGGGGAAAAGAAATCTAGTATTGCTGAAAAAAAACCAGAAGTCTTTCTAGCCTGGACTGTTTTACACCTAATTAAAGCTGTATTTCAGCCTCCTGTCAAAGAGCTTGTGGATTATGTGTTTGGAGATTGAGTAGAGTTTGTCAAAAGGACCCTCTTGCATAGCATCCTGTTTGTTTATTTTGCATCTTAGCTTTCTTTAAATTCAAAATCCAGAAATGGTGACTGTGCACTGTAAGAGCTGCTTTTCTCCCCACACTGGAGCAATCTTAAACATCCCCAAGCAGCCAACTTCTGACAGCAATGCTTCATTATTTTCTGGCTCTTCTAGTCTCCCTCTGTGTAAACTTTTTTGGGAGCACTGCTGAATTTTACCAGTAGGGTAAAAGGGAGGGCTTCACTGGCCAGGTGCAGAGAAAAACGTAGCTGTCTCCGAGTACTGATTCAATGTACTACCATGTTTATTGCTGGGAAAGCTGGTTTAAGATCAACCTTTACTATCATAGCATTTTTTACTCCTGATGTATTCATGGGTATTTCGTACATTTGTATTTTGAGAGAGCATTAATAGCTATTAAGTAAAGTCTGAAACTGCACGGCGCTGTTAATTACCTGCAGTCATGTAATTTATTGAACTTACAAAACTTAAGTTCCTGAGTGCTACGACTAATTATAAGATTGGAAATTAATCCAGAAGTGGAAATTACAGCCATACTTGAAAATATCTCTCAGGCAGCTTTGATCATTTCCACATGCTTTTATCCCCAGATCTGTACGAGGAGATCCGTCTGTGCCGTGCAGCCTGTGGAGGAGCTCACATGAAAACAATCTTGGCTACAGGTGAACTGGGCTCCCTTGCCAATGTCTACAAAGCCAGTATGATAGCTATGATGGCAGGTAAATACCCTTGGTTCTCCTTTTAAGCTAAGAATGTCTTTGCTATATTATTTATGAGGCTCAAAAAATTCCGGTCTTGGAAGTTTGGTTTTGTCGACGGTAGAAAAAATTTGTGTAGCAGTTACTGAAGCTGCAGGTGGAGTAATCAAGTCACTTGTTGAGTCACTTGTTTTGTGTAACCTACAAAAAACTGCATGAAATGTTAAGTAAGAAACTGCTGAATGGCAAGGGTTGTAGGGACAAGTAAAATTCGTTGTCCAAGATCTGGTCTGATCAGAAAATTTAATAAAGGCATTTGGGGCAGACACACTCCTGGAGGCAGGTGTGGTGACCTACAGCTAGGATGTGGGTAGGTGGCTCACAAGCTTGTTTTAAATGCAAGGGGAACTTCCCAGTGAAGATTCATGCCAAAAGCTCTCACTTTTGGTTTGTGATCACTTCTAACCACCTCTGAGAGGGCAGCTCAGGAAACCAACCTTCCAGAACAGGATAGAGTTCCCAGGGGCTGTGCATTCTCTGCAGGTGTTACGTTTCTGCACAGCTTAGCACCCATTTGATCCCAGATTTTCAGCAGCACATTCTCTCTTTGCAGCTTTGGCACAATTTTCCTAGCTGAACCAGGATTACAGGATTCTGTGTTTTAGTGCTGTGTTGGAGATGCAAAATTGGGAATTGGCCCCCAGGTACTAACTTTTCCCACTGTGCTTGAAAGTGGGCTCCTCAAGATTATTTCTAGAAGTGAAAAGATATACTAAGAACCACCTGGGTTAGTCTGTCTTCTAATCTTCCCCTAATTTTTATGTTGATTTTTTTTTTCTCCTTTTATTTTTTTTTTCAGACTTGAAATTCTTACATTAAAGCAAGAAAGACATCATCAAATGTCTTGTCAGTATTTAAATAAATGTTCAGCTTGCTGCTGACCTCACTGTTACCATACACAATTCTGTGCTTCTCTGATTCAAGAGGAATGGAGAGCATTTGAGGCTTCTAACAAGCCCAGCTACAATGTCAGTTAGTATCATTAGACACAGAGGATCAGTATTATGCCATTAAATATTGCTTTTAATTAGAGGAGGTGTAAGAAACACACATTTCCTCGTATTTAAACTGATGCACTAATCATTATGATCACTTTTTGTACCACTGAGTAGTGAGAAATCCAGCTTGTAAAGCATTTTACCGTTTTCCGAATTTTGCTGGTGTAGTTTTTTTGAAATACAGCAGATGGCTCTATTGTTAATGATTTTCCTTGCCTAGTTATTCATTTTACAAGATACTTATCCATCTGAATATATCCAGTAATTTCCTCATTTCAGTCTTTTGCTTTTTCTTTGTGGGTAGGCATAAAAATGAGAATTTATTTGCAGTCTACATACACCCACTGAGGGCCAGGCTTTCAGAATCCAACTTGTCGGAACTGCTGAGAGCCTCGAATTCCAGTTGAATTTTGTTTTATTTGTATCATTTTTGGGGGGAAAGTGAATCCATAGTATAGTGGATTCAAGCGAAAAAAGTGGCTCTAGAAGTTCTTGTTGCCTCTGACCAGTTCCTCCTGTCCTTTACAGCAAAATGCAGTTCCTTCAGCTGTGCTGTTAGAAGTGCTTCTCATGTGTCATTGTAAGCTGAGTTTTCAAAGAATTACGGTTGAAAATTATTCAGAAAAGGGTTAACTAGTTTGCTGTGGGGTTTTTGATTGGTTGGCAGTATTTTAGGTTCTTTTTAAAATGGTCACAGCCTCAGTAATCTGGTTTACAGCCTCGCTTTGCATGCAGTTTTATCAGTGCAATTGAGGATGTGCAGTCCTCAAGATGTTCTTGCTTCACTGCCCATGATGCCAGCCTATCATGTGGGGAGCACCAAATCCTGGGGTTACAGATGTTTGCAGTGCCTTGCTGAGCATGCACACATTCACCAGGGTCCTGAAGCACAAAGACATCAGGGGTAGAATATAATATATAATACATAATATTGTATATATAATAGATTATAGATTATATATAATATATTATAATATGCTATCTAATAATGTTTAATTTAACTATATTGTATAGAAACTATTAATAGAATAGAATTAATATGCTTAATATATTTTATATTTAATTGCATATAATATGAACTAGTATATTATGTATACTTTTTCTCTGTGTGAACTAGTGGCTCCTGACTCCTGCTGTCTCTGAAATAATTCTCCATGGCTACTTTTTCTTCTCTAGTAAAGTCCACGAGGGGAAAGACATAAGAACAGGAGGAGGCATACAGGTGTCTTAAATTCTTTTAACCATGCCTTTGCCAACTTGACTGGCACGCCATACATTCTTCTGGAATATTTAAGAAGCTATTTCTGAGTGAAGGAGGCTGACATCCCTCTAAGGACAGGGACTCATCTGACAAGAATAATCTGTGCAGTGCTGAGGAGGGCAGGATGGCAGGGAGCTTTGCACAGCAGTGGCTCTGTCCCACTGCCAAAGGAGCACCTTGATTTTGGAAAGCTGCCTGAGAAACACCCCTAGCACAGAATCAGGGAATCTGGGGTCATTGGCTTATAGCATCCCCTCCATTTCTTGTGCTTCTTCAAGTCCTGGTGGTGATTTGAGTGCATGAGCTTCTCAAGAAAACTGACTGCATTTTTGGCTCTGCCTTGGGGACAGAGAGTAAAGTGATTAGTGGGGTTCAGTGTCTGGTGTATCCTTGTGTAAATCATGTCCACTCCCACAGGAGACACCCAAGTCTGTGCCTCAGGAGTCTCTTGGAATAAGCAGTCCTAAGGAACACAGATGGGTGGCTGACTCCCCCATGCTAGTTGTAACTATTACATAGTTCTTCAGTGAGAATTTTCAAGAAGAAATTTCTCAATTTCTTCTTGCGAACACTCAAGAAAGCATTCTTGTACATAGTATGAGAGATGGGCCATTTTTAAACTTCTGTTTCTTGACACAAACATCAGAAACAGGCAAGGAAGGCGGACAAGGAAGGGAAAGATGAATTTGCAGTGGGAAAGGAATACTTCAGTAAAGCTGTTGATTATTTAATTGCATATTCTGCTCATATATAAGATTTTTTTATTCTGGAAAGCCAAATTACCTAATTCCAAGTCTTTATTGTACTGTGTAACAATTCACAATCATTAAGATATGCAGGCTAGGAAAGAGGTGGAGGAAGTGATCAAGTAAAGGTACTTTGAATGTGAAAACTGGATCTGTGTCATTTTGACTGTGAAAACTGCTCCTTTTATGCCACACTTTGGGAAGCTGCAGGAGCACAGCAGTGACATGTGAAAGATACTTGTTTTCTTTGTATATATCTAAACAAGAACCTGTGTAAAGAACAGGAGTGATAAATGTTCTTCTGCAGCTCTACTGATGTATGGGTTTTAAACAATTTTTTCATGGGTCATTAAACAATTAGTCAAATAAATGGTATGTGGAGATACTGACTAATGTAAACATTGGATTTATGAAGGGAATGAGATAGAGCTAAAACAAACCAATTTCTAAAATCTCTAGCACAAAAAATCCTGCAAGAAGCAGCAGAAGGTGGCTGAAGCAATAAGGTCTCTGATGTCTAGAGGGGGAAAATTAAAACACGTTGAATATGTGAGCAGAAATAATTTTAGATCCTTTGATGCTGTTCATTCCAAAGTGAACAGAAATAACACAGAGCCACAAACAGCGAGGGAAAGCTTTGTGTTGCTGTTCACAGGAGAGAGAGGTGGTTTGGAACATCACAAAAGAATGTCTGGCTACACAAAGATTTTACCTCAGCTCTAAATAATATTTTTATCTTGGGGTTAATATTAGGGAAGACAAACTCTAGTATGCCAATAGCTGTTGTTTTTCTGAGCACTTTCTTGCACAGATTTGTTTTGAGCAGGGTTTTGTGGTGAGGCTGTAAACATGCTAGCAGTCATCTGAGTGCAAGGGCTCACTTCCTACTGCTGGATGTGGACCACTAGGAACCAAAACTTCTGCCAAGTGACAGTTTCATGAAAAATGAGAGACCAAGGAAACCAAACTAGCAAAACTGACTAAAAAGCAAGGCATGCTTTGCTAAAATGAAACCATCATAGAAAACAAGACTACTGAATAAACAATAATACTTGGCACTTAGTAGCTTACGTCTTCAAAGCACATAGCTGACATTAGCAGAGTAAGTCTTACAATTACCTTGTAATTTATATCATATCTAATTTACGAGATAATTTACAGATTTTTATAATATCAAAAATACGAGACAAAGATAATAACAGACAAAGCAAAAGTCAAACTGAGATCACTTATGAGTTTCTGGCTTTAAGTCTCATGCTCAATATAAAAATCAAGGGTCCCCCCTCAGCAGCATGTGAGATGTATTATGTGTTGATTTAATTATGTGTCTACAACTTCAACTGTAATTTGATACTAAGTCAGTCAGCTTTTAGAACCCAGAGCATTTGCAAATGAAAGGCAAGTCAAGGGAGCAAGCTTGGTAACACAACATTTCACTTTGTGTCTTGTTTTACTTGTCTGAAATACAACCAACTGTGTTTGGCTTACGGTGTGTGTGTAAAGGGCACACTCTACCCGTAAAACACCCATGAGAAATCAGAAACAGCTCCTTTCTGTGGCTGTGGTCTGTCTCTGAACGCTCTCCAGGGTGGAAGATGATGTTCAGCTCTGGGCTGGACATCCAGTATGGGGCTGGGGGCAGTCAGGGCATCCTTATTCCTAGGAGTGTGTTGGGAGGAGTACTTGGCACCGACTGATGACTGAGGCTTTCTTGGCCACTGTCTGAGTGTAGAGGTGGTTGCAGTTGGCTGCTTAAGGGGCTTATCAGGACAGTGGCTATTGCTGTGGAATTATACTGGGAGTTGATCACTTCCCTGTCTGCTGCAGCAGATGTCCTGTGTTCTGCATAGTCTCTGGTTGTTGAGCATATTCAAAGCTCTGGCTAACATCACTGAAAGCTTAGTGCGAAGAACGAGCTCAAAACACACTGTGGAAAACCAAGATGCAGTGTGGCAGTCTGTCTCAAAGTTTTGAATGCTATCATGGACTAACAAAGTTTTTGAATTAAGTGTAAGATCAAAAGATGGAGTATCTTTAAATACAATCAGCCTAAAAGAGGTTGCAACAGAAACAAGTGACATCATCTGTTCTGGTACAGAATGGGGAGAAATAAAAAAGCCAGCAGTATGAAAATGCTGCTAACAGCATGTTCAGTGAGGCACTACAAGGATGCTTGCTCTCTCAAATGAGGTAATTGCCTACAAGCTTAACAGGGATACTGCAGCTAATCACTAGAAATAATGTAGGCGTGATAGATAAGCTTGGAATTGAAAAGTTCCAACAATGCAATCACAATATCCTCAGGTTTGAATTGCTGATGAGAGGCCATAGAAAGACTAGTAGCAAAAAACCCCACCAAAAACAACAACAAAAAACCCCCACACCCAAAACCAACAACAACAAAAAAGTGGGGCTTTACAGACCTTGAAGGAATGTGAAATGAGACTTAAAAATCTGTCTGGAACTCAGTAATATATGTGTAGGGAATCAGAAGTGAAGGAATGGAAAGTGGTTGAGATAGGCTAGGACAGGCTCTCATGAAAAGTCTTTCCAGTTGAGTCAACAGAACCCTGCATGGGTAAGTGGAGGACAGAAGTAACACTTGAGAGAAACAAAGATGTTGGGGGAAAAATAACGATACAAAGAATCTGTGAAGTGAGAACAGACTCGGAGCGCATACAGTGAAGCCTCATTTGTTTGCAGTTTGTTAAAAACCCAGACATGCATGCAATGGCACATTTTGTTATGCATTTATTTATGTGCTTACTGAGCTGTGTGCCTGCCTACACAGCCATATCTGAGGGGAGATCTTTATTTGGGGCCATTCATATTTGTCAGAGCAGGATGCCTGGCAACTCAGCTAATTTTGTGCAATTTTTACTAATTTTGTGTCTGTTCTATTAATGGTATTCTCCTGTAATCAGAAAATAAGAACATATACCCCCCAATGAAGTCAAAGAAGAAATAGCAGTGTAAAAGTTGTCAGCTCTGTACCTGTTTGTTTGATTTTTGTGTTACCCACAGCACCACCTGACTTTCTCCCTCCACCATCTCCCCTTACAAATATCTTACAAATAGAAACAGTGATATTTCCAAGCACTTCCCATCAGAAGAACTCCAACTCAGGAAGCCAGAAGATGGGTTTGAGGTTGCAGAGTGACTTCCAGCATATCATGACTTTTGACCACTCTACTTGCCTCTCTGGTTTTCTGTGTGTAAAATTAACATTTGCATGTTTTGTAGAACCTCTGTGAGGCTTAGTAAATTAAGATATAAACAGAAATGTGTTCCTCTTGCTAGAAGGTAGAAATTTTTGTGCCTGTGCATGGAGATGGAATTCTCTTGGTCACAATTCAAATTGGGAACTGGAGTGAGAGATGGTCTGTAAATTTTCTGGTGGGAGCTGCTGGCTGTGATTCCCTGGTACACCGGCCCTGGGGGTGACAGTGGTGGTGGGAGCCAGCAGAGCTCCAAAGTGATGCTTTGTGCACTGCAGCAGACGCGAGCAGCAGGGAGGTGCCCTTCCTCCAGCTGTTCTCACAGCACTCTGCCCAAAAGGAGAGTTCTGCCGTGTCCCCTGTTCACCTGTTCTGTCTGTTTCTCCTCAGAAAACCCAGGCTTGTCCTTCTCTCTGAGGACAAGGGTTTGAACGCTGATTTCTGCTTGCTGGCCTTTAGGAAAGGGGCTGTTCTTTATGCTCCACCCTGTGGAACTGGCTGTGAAATAGCAGGTACTGACAGAGTAACACACTGTTGAGTGGGGTCAACTTTCTATTAGCAAATTATCCTCAGTGCCTGAATGGCACTTTACCTTTGCTGATATTCAAGATCTTTCCAGAACATGTTAATTAAGGAATATCTGAATGGTATACTTCCAATTTATAACAACTGATGCAGAGAGGTGAGAAAGCACCCCTGTTGGGTTAATTTTCCCCATGAATGAAACCTTGTTTCTATGTTAAATAACTTGTTAGAATTTGAGTTAAAACGTCTGAAGTTTCATATCACCTCAGACTCAGAAATTGTTGCACAGTGAATAGTTCCAGTCAAACATGCCAGTAAAATAACAGGGCTTCCTGGCAAAAAACTTTGCATCTGTGAAGCTCTGGTATTGAAGGTAATGGTTTGAGAGAATGCAATTTTAAAACATGGAAATATTATGTAAAATCAATAGATGTACTGGGTACTATTTATTTCTTTGATATTTCAGGTTGGGTTTTTTTATTCTGTCAGTAGCAGGTGTTAAATTCTACTAAACCAGTGAAAAATAGAAATAAATATTTAATTTACTGTACCTATCAATTATATAAAATTGGCTTATGAAATATTAAAAGAGATTGCATGTAGGAACACGAGTTAGAAAATCCAGTTCCTTAACAGAAGCCTAACGTAGATGTGGAAATACGCTAAGCATGATTTTAGGGTTGTAGGTCCTGGATTTGTTGTTGTTGTTGCTTTTTAAGGTATCAAGGCCTAGTGGTTGTGCCTGTCTAATTTGAAAACTTATGCTCATGACAGCAGCAATGTGGATTTAGACTTGTGAAGAGAAAGGTATTGAGAGGAAAAATACATCAGGAATATGTGATCTTGAACATCATTAGGTTATTTTAAAGAACTATGGGTGCTCACTTGAATATACCATTTAATCATAAGGACACAGGGAAAAACAAAGAGGCAGAACAAGAGATGAGCACCAACAGAAGTGAAATACCAGTTGAGCCATAAAAGTGGGACAAAACCAAGAAGTTTCCCATAAGGAGGGCATGGATTGTTTCCTTACCTGAGTGTTAAACCTGCATGTTAAAACACACTGATATCAATATAAAGACATCCATGAGCCTTCAACAAATCATGTCCTAATGGTGCTGTTGCTGCTTTTCTTTTTTTTTTTTGTTGAAGTGTTACATCATGAAGTGCAGGGAAACACTGAGCACCCCAGCTGACTGCTGGGGGGCATGAACACATTCCCCACCGAGCTACACAGGACTGGTCAAATGCAAATGCATTTATCATAGAACGTGCTCATTTCAGTGGTGTTTGGAAACAGACTCTTGCAGCTTGCCTCTGTGGTTGCTTGCAGTGTTTTTGATGAGGTACACAAGGAACTTGAATTTCCTGGGCAGGTACCTGGGTTACTTGGAGTCTGTCTCCCAGCCTTCCTGTGTTCCTCTGGTTCTTGTTGTTACAGCTCAGATTGTGATCAAAAAATGGAACACTATACTTGGGAATTTCCTCCCCTGGGAAATGTTCCTGATTTGGTTTGGTTGTTGTTTTGGTTTTTTTTTTTTTTGTTTTTTTTTTTTTTTTTTTTTCAATTCCTTTTCAGAAATTATAGTTTTAAAATTCAGCATCTCTCGGATAAGACAATTTAAGATTTCTGCCTGTACTTTATAGTTACTAAAGACAATAGCTTTCCCAGAGGTGTCTGTAGGAGTCCTTCTGAGGGATTTTTTCAAAGACTAAATTGACAGCAAGGGCTTAGTCTTCATGGCAAATCAACAGGGATCTGACATCTGATTGTCTCTTGTACTTTTGATGTTTCTTTCCTGCTATCTATTTGGGCTATGGAGTGATTTGTCTGCAGTGCACAACTGCAGCTGATTCCTAAGGCTGAGTTCTCCCTAAATCTAAGCTGGAGAAAGGATTGACCCTTGGTGACACCAGGAGCTCTTTTTGAGTATAACATCTTCTTTCCATCACCTTTGCAGTCATGTTGCCAGTCCAATGTCCAATTTACCAGCCAATCCCAAACATCTCAGGGATGAAATCTTGTAGTTTGTCACTGTTAATTCATCTGTAATGGACCATAAAGGAAACAAGGGATGATGTTCCATATTCCATGAATCACTCTGAACTTAAATTATGGAATAAAACATTGTGAGCCATGTATCTTCAAAAGCCTCCTTCCCACTAGTCCTGGAAAGTGAACCCGTGGAGAACTCAAAGGAAGCACAAAGCCTTCCTCGTGAATGGAGCTTTGGAACAGAGCTGACCCCAGGACGTGGAAGCAGCTCGCTGGGGTATGATGGAGAAGGATGCCGTGTATCTTGGGAATCCTAGTCCCCAGGAAGAGGACGGGTGGCGTTTTTCAGCTGGTGCTCTGCTACCCTGACACCATATACATGCTGTTGGTAGCTAACTAATTAGGTTTATGTTGTAATCAGGCACTGTGTCTGCAGCTGCTCTGGATCTCAGCACTTCCAACTTCTCAGCAGCTTGCGTGGTCGCCAGTTGCAGCACGGTTGCAGCTTCAAGGCAGAATCCTCCAGGAACGTCAGCTGGGTGGACCCTGTGCAACTGTAAGGATGCCATTTCCAGTGCCTGGGTTAGAATTACAGCTCAGCTTTAAACTCAGTGTCTCCAGAGAGCACTGCAGAAACACTTGTTTTTTCTCCAGAAGTAAAACAAAAATATCCTAGTAAAATAAGCAGAGCTACTCCATGCCCTTGAACAGCGTCTCGGTGAGTTCATTTGCAGGCACTTGCTTCTATTATGAAGTAAGAACTGAGGCTGGGAGAGAAACTCAATAAGAAAATAATATATTTTTCTTCTAAAATGTTGAAGAAATTGAGTAAAAAAAAAGTTAGTGAGAGGTAAAGAGAAGCTTTTAAGTTTGAAGTGTTCCTGTGCCTTTTTTACTGTCTTAAGGACACAGTTTTGGAGTGAAACACGAGAACATGCAGAGCACTTTGTCACCTAAGTAGAAAAGTGCTGCAGATAAGAACAAATAATTATTAATCAGTAACACCACTGTATTTTGTTGCTTCTTCCTGTTTAATGAATGCCTTGTTTGTGAAAAACGCAGGAGAGATCTGAGATTATTTGAGGGGAATTTTTGTTCAGCAGAAGGTAAAGGAAAGATAAGAACAGAATCAGTTAAAGTCAGAAGGAAGCAACTAATATTGCTTTTGAGGTTGTGCATTTTGTATTATTCATGGCAGTGACTCCTGTATGGCTTGTAAGTTTTCTACGTTTTCATTTGCAAAATTAGGTGGGACATCACATAAAGAGTAAAGTAGTCAGTGAAATGTAGAAAGATTGAGATCATCACGATCATGCAAAGCTTGTAGATGCCTTTCCACAAAATGTGGTTAGCTACAGCACTGATTTTTATGTTAATTTACTAGTGAATAATTTAAAAAGACCTGTTTACTTTTTAATAAAAGGGAAAGATATAAATTGGCTGAGTGTTCCTAATGTTACTTACAGCTGCCATTGAGCAGATGTTAGGGATTCTTAGTGGTAGGCTAGACCAAAATAAGTTTTATGAATAAACAAACAATTTCTTTTTACTACCAACTCTTTCAGGCTGGTTCTATCCCAAATTCACCGTGAATGGCTTTTTAAAGTCACCTCATAAATAATTACCTTTCTTGTGGCACTTTTTTCTAGGCACTTGGATTTTAATTACAGTGATGAACTGTTTTAATAAGTTGTTAAATAATTTTATCTTTTTAGGAGTGAATCCATTTTCTATTTCTCTTTGACTTCATCGGTTCCTGGGGCTTTAATCCTTTTAATTCTTGCTAATTCACTTTATAAATTCATGCTGGAAAAGTAAACAGCACGCAGCAGCATCATTTTCTTTTGAACTCTGTGCACGTACACCCACCTCAGCTTGCTGGTTATCAATGGTCTCCTGTTACTAGTAACCATTTTGTTTAACTCAGTCATTTGGATCACAGTAAGTATGAAAAGATAGGTAATTAAAAGGAGACAATGTGGTTTTGCTTTGGGCTAATGTCTGGGGGCCTTAGAGCCCTCCATGGAAGTGAATACAGTGCTTGGTTCTTAGATAAGGGATATGTAACACAGCTGTACTTCACCCCAGAACAGCATCTTCCAATGTAAATACTTATCAGACACCTTTGTGATTTGATGTTGGGAAATGCTGAACACGGAAATCCTCCTGGCTTTTTTTGCTGTTTATGCCAGAAGGAAAGGTGCAGACGGGGTGGTCGCGCTTCCCGGCGACGCTGACACCACCCCTGCCTCTGCAGCTTGGCACGTGACAACTCAGCAAAGCACAGGGGGTGTTCTGCTTGACCACCTCTGTTTCTGAACATCTGAGTGGAGAAGTCATTGTGTCTTGGTTTGAAGAGACAGGAGTCTGCTAAGGAAGGCAGGAACCCCCCCTTGAAATGGAAAATGCAAACTCCCTCCCTCCGAATTATTATAATTTTGAAATTAAGGGGCTCTCAGGCAAAGATGTGGGAGCAGGAGTAACAGTTCTTTGCTAGGAAAACTAAAAATACAAATGTAATAGTGCAAACAAACAAAAAAAAAAACTATTGCCAGAGTGAGAGCAGGCCCTGGCAGCCTGTGGGTCAGGGAGGTGGCAGCAGTCCCATCCCATGGTGGCTCAGCCCTCCTGCAGTGCCAGCTGTGCTTCTGCTGGAGCAGGGATCCTGGACAAGGGTGGAGTTTTCCTCTGAAGCTCCAGGGCTGGTGGGGATGGGCCTGGGCTTCCTCTGGGAATGCAGTGGAGAAGAAAGCTGCTCCTCTGGGAATGCAGTGGGCAAAGGCTGCTGTGGTGTCCCAAAGGTCAGATTGTATCCAGGTAGGAATGCTTGGCTCCTCCCCTGGGCGGAGCCTCTCCCCATGGGATGATGGAATTTTCTCAGCCATGCAGGGACACTCAGTGGCCATGAACAGCAGAGATCTCCTGGAGGGAGGATTGGCTGTGGGAGAAATAAAGAAAAAAACTGCCCAATGAACAGAAGAGAACTGCCCCAGCTCTGACAGATGGCAAAAAGAACACACACTTACCTTACAATCCAGAACACATTGATACCAGATATTGCTGCAAATTTTACACAGACAGGTTTTGGTTTCCACCCCTCCACCCCCTGTAAGAAAGATATAAAATGTACTGTCTCAATGAATAGTGACATTTAATAACTTGCCACTAAATATCTATGAGGATATATATACATCTAGCACAAAGAGAGTTTGATATTCAATTCCTTTGATTCACAGTATTTCAGTAAAAAGGGTGGAATGCCAAAGTTCAAAATGATAATATGTATTTAGTGTAAGTTTTTAAAAATGTAAAACCTATATATAAAATATAGATTTGAAGACTGGAATATCATCTTTGTTTTGCCAGTGGACTGGTGAAATCAGCATTTCTCTATGGTTTCAATAATTTTTTTTAAACCAAGACCCATGCAGTTGTTTAATCAGGTTGTTGGTGCTTTTGGTTTGAGATGTTCACCATAATTGCAGTCTGTGGTAAGTTCAGCACACAGCCTGTTGACAAAGGGAGGTGAAGACACTGACATATTAAATACCTTTTTATGAGCTGCTCCCTATTTGTGATGGTGCTTACCGGTCTTTTTTATTTCCTGCATTCAAGTAGTGCTCAGTAGATGTTATGCCAGGAAAGTCTGACTGATTTTAGCAGCAACACACCTTCATAAAGCATCCCTTTGAAATAAAATTGTTAGTTTTGCCATGTAAGCATTGTTAATAATGCAATGGGAGAAAAAAAGGATTTCTTAAAAAACCAGAAGTGCCTTTCCTTGGCCGCCAGCAGAGAGGTGCCTCCTGCTTGGAGTGTGGCTGCATAGTCAGGGGTTTTGGTTGTTTTTTTCATTGAAGGGAGCTGGCAGGTTTTTTGGTATTCAGGCTGCCTGAAGAGCTGGGAACATTGCAGAACAACCCTGCTGACAGTAGTGAAAACGTCTGGAAAGTCTCACCTGCACTGCAGCCTGCACGTGTGGGCTTTTGGAGTTTTGCCTTATGCCAACTTATCAAGGTGGAGAAGGAAAAAGGAAACATTCTGAGGGGCAAGATTTTCTGGAAAGTAAAGGATCTTTAAGTAAGATTGGTGCCCTTTAAAAACAAGCATTGTGATGCCTTATATGTACAGGTAGGGCCATCCAGGGCCATACCCTTTGGATATTTGTTGCATCAGGACAATCCAGGAAGTCCATGATAAAATCTACATGTTTGCAACTTGGTGTTGAAGGTGTTCGAGTGTCATAAAAAATAAGCTACAAGTGCCTCACACTTTCCTGATAATCACGTGGTCACCAAAGTGGAGTATTCACCCCTCTGTGCAAGCCCTCAAGAAATCTGTTCTACCTGATTTGTAAAAGCCAGGTGGAAACAAACAGGTTGCAGATGAGTCTGGTGAGTTCTGGCACCTTTTTTTTTTTTGGTTTTCAGGCAAAGCCAGAAGGCAAAACATTGACCTTTCCAATTGCTCAAGGAAAATACCTTTGATGCTGGAAATCCCTCTGGTGCTGAAGCCTTCAGCTGTGCCAGCTGCCTTTGGTTGGAGGGGACAGTGTGGACGAGGGGCTGATGCTGCTGTTTGTCCTCTGCATGACAAAGAGGCTGCCTGCTGGACAGATTCTGACTGCAGCATTAAGACATGGGCTTTTAAATCTCAAAAATCAATCCTGCCTTTCTCTGGGTTAGCGTAGGAACAGAATCTTAAACTGCTTTTAAAATCAAGTGTTGAAAAACACTCAAAATGACATTGAAGTGTCATGATTTTGGCTGCATTATGGATGGTGGATTTTTTTAAATCTTTAAAATTCATAGCACCTTCTTGATAAAGTAGACTGATTTTCTACTTGCTTTATTCAGTGTGGAGTATTTCCAAATTGATTTTAAACAGGTATTTCTTCAATTTGAGTAATTTTGTTACAAGCTAATAGACAATACGTAAGTGTACCTGAGCTTTAATGTTAACATATTTGTTTCAAAGTTGTTATCAACGTTAAAAAGCACAAAGCTAAATGGGGTTGCTAAAGCATGGAATGCAATATGCCACGTAGTGCTGTGATTCTAAGCCATCATGCATATTTATTATTTTCTTCCAAATTGCAGTGCTATTACTGGTATATATATCAGGGTTTCAGCCTCGGTCTGTAATATGTCATGTACAGGACAACATTTTGAGAGGCTGAGATGTATTGATCCAAAACCAAGAATGCCAAGAGGGAAAAAGCCAGACCTAGACCAGAGCTGTTTTAATAATACCACGGTTTCAGCTAGTTTATCATTGTTTAGCTTAATTTAAACGTGAACAAGGAAGTGATGCAATGAATTTCAGTGTTTGTAAAGGAAGCTTAAAGGGGGAGATTTTCAAATCAAGTCCATTTTCTCCCACAGCATTTTGGTTTTTCACCCGTCCTAGCCAGAGCTTGTGGGTCAGTGGTGAGAGTGTTTGCATTCAGTCTGAAAGGAGAGGCCAAGCTTTGTTTCTTCATCAGTTACTACTGGAGGAGGCCATGAATTTGGGCATTTAGGGCCAGAGCTGTGCCACCAGCACTGCCTCCTGCCCTGGGTGCACTGTGCTAGAGAGGGAGGTTTCTACTGATGTCTCTTGTATTTTGAGTCTTGCTCAAAATCAGGAGCGTGGCAAAAAATAGCCCAGAGAATGGCTTGTAGGGGAAATTAGCACTGCAAGTGGGTAAGCGGAGAGAAAGGTCTGGTTTTTCCCAGTGATAGTAAGGTTAGGATTAGTTGTTGGGAGTCCTTGATTTGTTTCTTCTTTCTGCCTTTGGCTTGTCATGTGTCATTAGGCAAACTGCTTCGGCAGTTCCACTAGTGCCATCTGCAAAAAGAAATAGGGTTAATGCAGGTCATACACTGTAACACCCCTGAGTGCAGTATGTGTAAAAGGCACACCCTTTTAAAGAAAAAAAATGGGGTCCTGGTAAATGAGATTTAACAAGTGGGTAACAATACAGGAATTCCTTAAATTTCCTTGTTGTCCCATTACAAGTCACTCCTGCTGCTTCCTCTTTGGAGAGGAAGAGGAATGGCTGCTCCAGCAGCACATAATTGCCTGAATCCTGCACCCCGGCATCTGGGCTTCAGGGTGGCTCCAGGCCACCAGTGCCACCAGGAGCCACCAGTGACAGAAATTCCAGCTGTGGTCTTTGGACCCAGAGCACGTGCCAATTAGTTATCTCCTCTTACTCCATGCCACATAGGGACTGGATTGGAAGGAATGCTCTAAAAATAGCAAGTGCCTATGCTGTGTAGCCGAGCAACAGAAGGTGGTATGTCTCTTCCTGCTGAGCCTTCTAAAGAAACATTTTAAATGAACACACGAGAAACTAATACTAATTAATAATAATATTCTGTGGAGACCTGTGGTAGATGCTGCATCAGTGCATTAGCAAGCTGTGCATAATTCAGCAATGCTGAATTCTTTCAGACATCATCTACAGGGAATTTTGCACAACTATGGACTTGATAATTCGTCCCTCTGTGTGCATGTGTAAGTGTTCCTAGGGGCGTCGTTTGGCCTGCAGAACCTCTGTTACTGGAGGTGCTGTTCAAGAGAGGGAGCATCCATTCTGAGTCTTAGAAACCAAGCTGGGATGACAGGATGGGTTTTCAGAAGGTCCTCCTTGTAAACAGACACTAAACGTGGAGGCCTATGATGGGATTTTAGCTTTTTTCCCCTCTGTGCAGGCACTTTTTCAAAAAAAGTTGCAAAAAACGGGCAGTTCTCAACAGACCAAGTTATAAACCAGCATTTTTCAGTGGTAGCTGAGGCACATGCATGTGAAAACACGTGTTGGCACCCAACCAAGTGGTCTGGCAGTGTAGCCCCGTGTCATGGAGCTGAAGCTACCTGCTGAGCTACTGCTAGAGTGAGTTGTCACAGCTTTGTATTCTCTTCTCCTGGATGGCAAAGTTAAGCTAACGGGGAATGTATTTTATCTCTCTGCTGGAGCAGGTTAAGGATTTGTAAGTGGGACAATTGAGGGTGACTCAAGTGACAAGAATTAGCTGCTACATTAGCCTTTCATATCTTGCCCTGCCTCTTATTTTCAGAGGGTTGTTAACCTGGTCACCCCTAGTAAGGCTAATTTGTGTGTGAATCAGAAGACCCTTAGTTTGGGTGCTCATAAAATAGAAAGATGACTTGCTAATGGGACTTCATGCACATTTGATACGCTACTAATTTGTCATTGCTGCCTTGTCAGCAGAACCAACAGGTGGGTTTGCAGGTCCTCTGAGCAGAATGCCACTTCTTGCCACCAGTCCTGGAAGTCTTGGAAGGCTTCGTGTTCTCCCTGGGAGAACTCCATATTGTTATAACTCAATTGCAGCAATGAAGATGTATTT
The DNA here is from genome assembly GCF_031753505.1 of Anomalospiza imberbis. Lineage (NCBI taxonomy): Eukaryota > Metazoa > Chordata > Aves > Passeriformes > Viduidae > Anomalospiza > Anomalospiza imberbis. The sequence goes on along the minus strand of NC_089685.1, from coordinate 71,558,589 downwards.
GTGCTCATTGCAAATACTTACAAAGTAGCACATAATTGTCCCTCTGCAAGCATCTCTCTCTCTAAACTATTGTTTAAAATTGCCAGCCACATCTTTGTTCTTTATTAAGACTAAGGCAGCAACACAGAGTCTGTAGGTATCAGGAGATAATCATTCCCCAAGGGCATTTGAAACACTTAACAACCAAAAGGTTGTGATTACTCCACAATTGCTACACTGCTTATTATTCCTTATTGCTTAATTATGGAATCAGAGTGTGTTTCCTGGATGCTGTCATCTGAATAAGATTCTCCACTTCTCATGTTCTGCTTCAATGTTATGTGGGCTGGAAATTTCTGTAGATGTACAGGATAGCCATAGGGCAAGCCAGTTCTGGAAGCTCTTCTGACCTTTTGGGAGACCAGAGCATTCATAAATGAGGCTGTGTATCTAGAACAGAAAAAATGTAATGGGCTTGCTCTGAAGTGAATGGCCTGTGTGCGTGGAACCCACAGCCTTGGTGTTACTGCACCATGTTCTACTCGGCTGAGCTCATCCCATCTCCCTGGTTCAGTGAGTCTCACGTGACTTGCTGCCTTGAAAGGAAATGTGCTGTTGTGGCTTCACACTGGAAAATAAAAGTTGAAAGGGTGGTCTTTTCCAGGCTCACCGGGCCTAGAAATCTACCCTGAATAACTGATTTTGTAAAATCTTGGATTTAATGCTTCATTGAATCATGTAATCTACTCTAAGGAAGGGGAAAGCCATTCGGTGTGTATTTTAGCCTTAGTCTTGGTTTTTTGAGTGTATCCATTCACAGGAAAATGAGGAGATGGGTGATAAAACTCAAGTTTCTAAATCATCACCTAAATTTCCAGGTGAAACTCTTTCTAAACTTAATTCCTTCAACTTGTTTTTGGAAACTTGAGTAAGAAATAGACTGGGTGAAACTCCCCTATTATCACAAGATTGGCATAAAGTTGGCTTAATGAGATGCCTCTTATGTCAGCACTTGATTTTTAAATCCCCCTTTTCATTGCTGAAATCCAGACATTAACAGCACCTTCTGTCCTGGCTCTCTGTGCTAGTGTGGGTCCTCTGTCTTCTGCAAGAGGCTGCCTGCAGTCCTGCTAGCAAGCTCTTGTGCCATGAAAAGAATTTGTTCAGCAAATAAAAATGTATTGTTTTCATTGTTAGAGGATGCTACTTAATTGGCTGTATGTTTGTCTAATAATCACATCTAAAGCTGATTATTCTCATAATAGCCTTAAGATATTATTTAAAAATAAATATATAAATGCACAACTTTTGTACTAATACTAGTTTTTAATCTCTTCTTGTTTCTAGGAAGTCTGGATGAGATTTTCAAAATTGAATAATAATTTGATCCGTTAATCTTTTGAAGCTAGTAATTTTATTTTCCCCTCTTTGCAGTCTCTGAGGCTCGCAAATGAATAGAGCTTCATTACTGGAGTCTGCATTTAATAACCATTATCCATTATCTTGTAATTAAGACTCCCTGTAACGAATCATGAGGACAATGCAAAAATACATAGTACATTTCTTTAATGAACTGGAAAATGTTCATCTTGTTCTATTTAGTAATGAGTTGCTGAATAGTCGTTAAATCCACTGGAGAATAGAACTAGATGGATTTTGAAGACTATCTTGAGTTTGTGGTTAATCTATTAGAATTAAAATTTCATCTTCTATTTTTATCAACAGCTGATTAGAAGTCATTCTGTTTGACCAAATTGATTAGAAGACCATATACAAGGGCAGCTGTTGTTTAATGAAAGTTTTTAATGAAACTGTACCATAGAGACTTGTAATTATAAGACTTATAAAAGCTTTGACTTACCTTATAGCAGAAAAAATGAGAAGTATTGCACTGAAGGACTTTAAGTGCTACATTTTGAAAGGGAAATTAAAAATATATTTTGGTGATGTTGAAGTTACACTTCCACTGCTCCTTGTTTTAATGTGACTATCAGATGTCCGTAGAGTCTCTCTGGAAGGGAGCAGCTCTGAAATGTGCAAGTCAATTGTCTCTCCTGTGTTCTCCATTCTCTGCAAAGCCCTATCAACTATTAATTGCACATTTTGCACTGGGGAGTTAGAATCTTTCTTGCAAATACTTGAAAATAGCTGTTTTTCTCCAGAGTGGACGTTGGCACAGTTGTCAAGTTGTGCAATTGAACCACCACTGGGCTGACATGGTGCCTAGTCAGGAAGCCTGCAGAGAAAACTGTGTGGTCTTAGAAACCCCAGAGTTGGTGGTACCACTTGATTGTGTCTAAAAGCCAGAGAAACACGCCTGGCTTTGTGCTGCCCTGCCATCAGGCTGAGACCCAGCTGCGTGCCCCTCAGCTGTGCCATCAGGAAGGCTCTCTCTGGAGTGTGCTGCAGCTCGCAGAATGCAGTCAAGGCAGCTCCTTACTTGGAGCCAGTGCTGAAACTTCCCTTCCCTGCTCCAGGGGATGTTGTAGAGGCATCATCATCCACATAAGAGACAAAATGGACCCCAAGCCAAATTTGAAGTGGAAGCAGATGCAGTTCCAATTGACTTAAGTGGATGATGCACTACTGCATGATGTTTGAATTATCCCTCTTCTTCTCCCAATTACTTCTGATAATTAATGATCCCACGGTACACCTTTTCTAAGAAGTAGGTTCCTAGCGGTGAAGTGCGTCCTAATGAAATTAAGGAAGTTTTGTCACTGTGTTCTGTCAATGCTGGATCATGCACTGCAAGGCACATTATTTCATTGTTTTTTGTTAGTTTCTTAGCTTTTTGTTAAGCTGTGCTTCAGGATTTCCTTCAAGCCAAGGCAGAACTGCAAGAATACACAAGAATGTTGCATAAGTATTAAGGCAGGCAGCGGAGAATATTATTCACTAGTGAGAAAACAGGAAAAAACAAGCCAAGGCTAACTCTTGTTCTTTAAAGAACACAGATGTTTTGACCTTGTTAGTGCATTAAATCAGACTGTGGATTTAAGTATAGTAACTTGCAATGTTACAAGTGCAAAATGCATAAAAGGGGAGCTTTCCCTTGGTTTACAGTGTTACACAGCTGGTTTAGTAAATGCATATGAGATATTTTTCCCTTCTCTAAAAAACAGCTGCAGGAGATACAATGTGAGACTGAGACTGTCAGATGTGAAACCAAGTAGATGAGAAGTTAAATTTAAAAAAACCTGATGCAAATAATTTCTATTCTCAAAGATCCTGGTGGAAATACTAAAATGATGATTTATGTACACCACGGGGACAGATGTGTAAAGGAATGCTTCAGAATTGCTGTGAAGCAGGAGGTCATCTTTGAGGCTGTGAACCTGTATGTGCAGAGGGACTCTTGTTCTAAAACTGCTATAAAACATTTTGCTTCCTTTCAGGTTCTGATTTTATAAAGACATCTACAGGAAAGGAGGTGGAAAACGCGACCTTTCCCGTTGGCATCGTCATGATGCGAGCCATTAAGGAGTACTACTGGCAAACTGGCTACAAGGTAGTTCTTATTTCCTCTGTAAAAATTAACCAAACAGGCTCACTCAGAAAGAAATAAGGATGTGATAGGATTGACTTCCTAATATTCTTTTTTTTTTCTTTTTTACTTTTGTGTTTTCTGCCTTGAAGGACTGTGACTTCATTCCGTAAATGCTCATGCAATCAAGGAGTTCCCTGATGCATCTGGATTTGAATTTTGTTTCACCATTTAGGTGGTCATGTCCATTAATAACAGGGCTGATAGTGGCTGACATGCTCCCAAAAACATCAGCAGAGCTATACAACTGTAGAGCCATTGAGTCTGTCCAATGTACACAACGGTGTCTCCTGACTTTGTCCTGGCAACCCGAGGGATGCATTTTGCTCTTTCCTCCCTTGCCAGAGAGGCTTTCCAAGGGGACATGGAGGCAGATCCAGCTGTATCCCCTTGCTTGGGATGGAAAGAAGGAGAAAGGGGGCAGGGGTTGGAAGAACATTATATCCTGGTACTTAATGTTCATCGATCAGGTCACTGTCAGGTGAGGTCAGTGGAGAAAAGGGGAATGTACAGCAAAGCCAGTGATGAACTGTCTGTGCATTCATCCTTTTGCTGAAACATTGAGAAGGGAGGAGATTCCCAGGAGGGCTTAAGCCATCTTTCACTTCCTTTTTCCATGGGCAGGTGGGGGCTGCCAGTTGGATCTGGTGCTGGTGTTCAGCAGTGGGCTTTGTCCTCACCTTCAGCACCAGGGCAGGAAGCCATATCTCCAGCTAAGAGTCTCTCCCCATTTCTGGCCACCTTTCCCTCCTCTCCAGCTTCTCCTTCTGTCCCTTCTGCAGGTGGCCTAGCAAGGTACAGTGTCAGCACATGGGGTGAGCAGTGGGATGGGGGCTGAGAAGGCTTCGGGGGCTGTCGGAACTTGAGGAACGTGCGGCACCGGGTCGCAGGTGTGTCCATCTACTCTCTGTAGCCATCTAGATGAGGTCAGCATGGATCCCTGGGCTGTCCCCACTCCTCCTTTCCCCTCCTGCCTCTCTCTCTGCCACACAATAATTTGAGCAGCTCCAATAGTCTTGTTTCTGTGGGAGCACCACCCGTGCCCCAGCGTGACGCAGATCCCTGGGGCCAGCGACCCCCCTGGGCACCAGTGCTGGGTGCCACAAGCTGGTCCCTGCTGCGTTAGCACAGCTTTGTCCCCATAATTGGATATAAACGTTGAATTCACCTTTTGCTTTCAAAGGAGGCATTCATGGTATGAAATGTGTTATTAAGAGTCAGTGCTTGTGTCCGTGTGCATGTGTGTGTCAGTGAATTAGATGTAAACTGACTTTATGTACTTTTATTAACTGAAGACAATATTATCAGTGACAAGAAATTTCTAAATGGTTTCTTTAACAAACTAATTTTGCTGCTGTAGGGATGCTTTCTAGCAAGGCGTTGCCTGGGAAAAACAGGTTAATACAGAAATTAAACTTCTTCAAGGAAAGGAACAAGTTGCAGAGTAACATTTATTGACTGATAAGCTGTGGTGGTGATATGAAAAGTGTGCAATATAATGGGAAATAATCTTTTCCTGTCATTATTGAAGGACATACATAAATTGGTTTTTCTGTTGGGAAAACCCCCAATCCAGAAAAACTTATTACTTTTAATAATGTAAGGTGAAGAGAAAATTCTTGAGGAGATGAACTTATTAAGCAAAATAATGAAATACTGTGAAACAGCAGGAAAGTGGTAGCTGGACTTTGTACTGCTCTTGAATTAAATTCCAACCCCCCTTCCTTTTTACATTTTTATGGCAGTCAGATGTGCTGTTTGGAAAGCTGGTAAATGGAGGGGAGGACAGGCTTGTCTTTGTCAGCTTTTTTGCAAAGAAAAGAGCTTTCAGAATCTGCTAAAAGGGGAAGGAGTTCTGAATGATGCTTTTAATTCTCTTATTAACTCCGCTTCACTTGTTTTTGCCACAGATAATCTCAAAGAGATGTCGTATTTCTAGAAAGAAATCTGAATTCAAATTTCATTAGAATTTCTCTTCCTGAGGGAAAGCACATTCCAACTGCTTTTGTTTATTATCTAGAAGACACCTTTCCAGTTGCTGGGCTTAAAATTCTTTTTGGAAGTCTAATGTTAACAGATGTATGCATACACTCACACATCTATTTGTCCATCCACAAAAACACAGTTTTTGTGGTTTGGATTTATCAAACTGCTTTTGTTCCTTTTAATCTTATTGGAAATATGCCATTATCACAATGCTCCAGCATGAGAGAAGGATTTATTCTGTGTTTGTTGGTCCTGAAATCACTATATAAAAAAGATTACCAAACACATTTAAAAGCAGATACTTTCTGATTCCTCTATTATGTCCATAAGGCACAAAGAAATCCTCAGTGCAGTGAGGTTTCGGGAGCTTGAATACAAAAACAAAATGATAATTCTTGCAGAATGTAAAGGCAGAAGGAAACAGAAGAAGAATCACAGTGTTGTCCAGATTTATCTTTTTTTTTTTTATACAGGAAGAGCTTTTCCTGATTCCCCTTGCTTTTCAAGAGTTTAGGTAGCTGCTACGGGCCAACATTTTGGCATTTTTGATGAGGGATTTGATAGCTGAGTGTCACAAGCTCTGTCTTGTGTTTAAGTGGCACATAACCAAAGGAGTGGCATTAGGGATGTATGTCAAGGGCACAGCAGGTCCATCATGGGATTCCAGACATGCTTTACCTCAAAGACAAGTTTTACTTGGTGTTTGTGCCTTTGGAGACGTGGCAGTTCACCTTCAGATATGACACACATCCCACACTGAGGCACTGAAGGCACACCCAGCCTGGGGTGGGGGACAGAAGCTCTGCAGTTCCTGTGAAACACAGACCTTTCAATTTTTGATGAAGACAGACATCATTTACTTCCCATTTGAAAAATTTTATTGAAAATTATACCTCTGGTAGGTTTGAATGTACAGCTAAATCATGTGTAACTGTTCTGCACAGGCTTTTTATAAAACACAGCCAGTCCTCACTGCTGTCCACCAGTCAGCCACCTCACATGCAGCATCTTTAGAGTTATTTATGGTTGTGCAGTTGTTGTTGTGTATTTGGAATTAGATTGGCAGCAGGTAATGATGACATGGGCACTATGTGATTATGCAGATATCCCAGTCCTGCCTAAATCCCTTGTTCTAGAGGCAAACCACTCCCATTAGACGTCAAGCCCAGCTCCTGAGGAAGTGCACAGGGGTAAAAAGTATTGCTCCCTCAAGATGAAAATCACCTTTGGCAGTGATGGCTGAGGCTTGGTAGCTCCCAGTTCTAGTCCAGACCTTGTGCTCTTTGCAGCCAGGTGTGTTGGGCAGAATGAAAGCTTGACAAGAAAGTTTCACAGATATGTATACTTGGCAGAAAGCTCCCTGAATGCAGAACCTGAGAACGGAATAGAGTTGGAATCAAGTTTTGATATAGAAGAGTAAATTGACAATTGCTGAGCCAGTCTTGCTGGACAACTAAGAAAACAAATGTTAAGGGAAGATGGAAAGAGATTTGAGGATTTAGACCAAAGGATAAGCTGACCACAAAGAAAAAGATGTCTTCACCAAGCAGAAAGATACCACAGGCAAACAAGACATGCCGATGTGGCAAGTTGAAAAAAGGTCTAAGAATTTCCCACTGCAAGAAAACTGAAAAACAACTTTAAGCTTAAACTGTAGCATACTAACTCATGTGACTGGATAGTGTTAGCCATCATGTGGTAATGATAGTGGTTATGATAGGCTGTAGGTAAAAGTTTAGGTATAGATTGGTTCTTATGTATTAAGGTGCTCAGAAAAGAAAAGTATATAATGCATTGTAACCAAAATTAAAGGGTCTTCAGGCTTGTCTGCAGCTGGAACTGGCGGCTGTAGCCATGGCTCTGCCACGCATGACTCTGGACTGTTGTAACATCTTGGATACAATAAATTGCATTTTGAAGAGCTGCTTGAAGTCCTGCCTCTCTCTTCAGGCTCTTACTGAGGTCCTTACCAGGTAAAGCTGTTACATCACAGGCACTTTGAGACTGCAGCTCTACGAACATTGATTGCTCTTCTAGGGTTGCTGATGGATGAAAATGTATGGTGAACTATTTTTTTTTTTTCTCTCTCTCTCTCTAAAGGTTGGATTTAAACCTGCAGGGGGCATTAGGACAGCCAAGGAAGCTATTACTTGGCTCATGCTGGTGAAGGAGGAACTGGGAGTGGAGTGGCTGACGCCAGAGCTCTTCCGCCTGGGTGCCAGTAGTTTACTGGGAGACATTGAGCAACAGGTTGGTTGTTGGCAGCTCACAACTCGTCAAGAACAGAAGTAATCTTTCTAAAAGTGCTGGCTTACTGCTTCTACAGAAATGGAACATCCCTCTAATTCATTATGAATGACAGGTTCACTTCCAGCTCAGTGGTTATTTAAGTTTGAGCTGTCATTACAGACATCAGGGGCTCTGATGCTGGGGCAGCTGACCATGGTCTAGGCCATGTTGGCAGTATAAAATTTTACAAAATTTCGGCAGAAAAGGCTCAGTTTGTGCATGTACAGAGTCTTTCCAAATGCATGGCAGTGTTCTCCTCTTCACTCCCAGCTGTGACTGAGCCTCACAGACCCTTCGTGTCACCGTGCCACAGCTCCTCATGGTGTGTTTCCATGCTGTGCAGAAAGTCCCATCTCATCCTATGTATGGGTGCTGCTGATAGAGAATTTTTTTTCCATGTTGACTGTTTCCTTGGGATGAAGTTCCCAGTGGGAAGAAAGATCTGACCTATCTATCCATGATCTGCATCAGTGTCACAGGGTATCAACCCCAAAGGATGCAGTGTAATTTGGAACAGTGTAGTGTCATTGGAACTACCAAACTATGAAGGCTTTTGGTCCTGACTTTCATGTTCATTAAGCCCAGGAGAGGAGGTGATATTACCTTTTACCAAGAAAAATATCTGAGGATCATTATCCCATTGCTGCTGCTGGGAAAACATGAGGTATAGGGGCCAGTCTTTTTCCTTTCCTCATCTATTTTCCTTTGAAATACTGACATGTTTTAAGAAATGTTCTAAGAGCAGCTTAAAGATTGTCAGGTTAATATTCATGACTGCTGAAACCCCTGTCTCACTCCTGCAATGAGAATAATATTGTCTTGCTCCTTCTGCCTCACTCTTGACCTAAAATTATGTCCCTGGTTATGACAGAGCAGCATGAGCTTTCTCTTTGCCACTGCCATCACTGCTGGCTGTTAGAACACAGCCAGTGATTGTGTTGCACCATTTGTTCTGATTTCTTAAGGGTTTTGTCTTTTATCTGCCAGGAATTGCACAAATGCCTCAACCATGACCAAAGCTCTTGCTGTTTCATGCTGTCTAAAAACATGGCAGATAAAATGTCCCAGTCAATATATTCAATAAAACAAATATACTGAAATAGTCAAAACCAGATGCCAGAGGAAAGCACGGACTTCTACCTGTCTCTTTTTGAAATCTTAGTTAAGAGCAGCAAGAGTCTTTGCTTTTTACTTTTTCTTTCCAAACACAGCAGCAAGAATCCTCAGTTCATATTCTACAAACAAAAATATATTAAGGGATATTACATCATATTTTATGCACACACACAAACAAATATCTATCATCCTCACCTGGCATGCCTTTAATTTGTTACTTCCTTGACACTTGCAGCTTTATAGTCATATATAATTCCATCGTAAATTTTCTTTTTTTCTTGCAGATTTTCTATCATGTGACTGGCTCTTATGCACTTCAGCATGAACTGGCAATGGCTTAGACACAGCACCAACTCAGGATTACTTTTACAAAAGAGGTCTTTAAGCAAACAGCTTTCAGAAGTCTTCTGACAACCAAGTGCATATGATAGAATTAAAGGCCCAATTCTCCCTTCTTCATAGTTCATGGTATTTAAAAATATGCTCAAGTCTGCTGGTTGTACTTGATCCAAAAGCAGAAAAAAGTGGCATTTCTGAAATAGTTAAATAGTTAATACATACAGATTTACAAAGTTAATCTTGCAAAGTTCCTCAGACCAGCCTGAAAAGCTTATTAATGGCAACACTGAAATACTATGGAAAAGATTTAGGTGGCTTGGTAACACTTTGCAGTCTCAGAATATGAAATATCTACGGAATGCTTCAGATTGCTAATTAAGAGCTACTGATCTTGGAACAGATTTCCATTCACCTCAGACAAAAATCTCCTGGCACAGATGTGTTGCACTATTAATTCTTCTGTTGATTCAGTCTCAGGCATTGTAACGGGAAAGAAGAATGAAACTTGGCTATTACTTCTCTTTTATCAAATGTCTTCTGTTGGGAAAAAAAAAAAAGGCAACCAGACCTCTTTTTTATTTTTTCTATTTTCCCCCCCAAACTTGGGCACAGACATCCATATTTAGACCCTTGAATAAAAGTGGCTTGATTTCTAGAACAGCTGAGTATCCACAGTTGCTCCTGAAGTTAATGGGAGCTCTGGGTGATCAGAACAACTGAAAATCAAGCAGTCTCTATATAGGTGCCTAACTATGCATTCAGGGGCCTATTTTTAGGCATTTCACTCTTAAAATTTTAGTCTAACTTACTTAGAAGCTCCAATTCCTGTCTCCTGTCATTTTAAAACACATTCATGCAAATCTTTCCATTTTAATGTAGGGGGGTTGACTGTCAGTTTGCAGGTGTCACTGCTAGGCTGGCTGAACTTCAACTTTGCCATTCCAAAAGAAATATTTGAATTTAAAAGATGATCTGAATTGTGTCCTGTATGGGGTTTAATGGTTTAATGTTAAAAAATGTGCTTTTTTCACAGCACATTAAGAACAATACCCAAATCACCAACACCTTCTGAGTATCGGACTGGAGCTAGTAGATTCATTTTATCAGAACTGCATTCTGCTCACTAACCAGAGTTGTACTAAAAACTTAATTATCTTATCATCATGACTAGTCTCACTGACTTAAGTAGGTCTCATCATGGAAGTAAGAGGAGGTGGAGGATTTTGCTGTAAATCAAGCTACAAGGTGCATTTATTACAAAGAGATTTATTATAAAGATAATAACTCTGTTATTTATCTGGCTATGCCACCTGAATCACTAGAGTGCTACAAAAAACCTTGGAGAGACAGGAAAGCTGATTAGGGAAAAAATCAAGAAAAACAACATATACAGAAAGCAAAATCCTATATGAAGTGCTCAGGATTAAAAACGGGCCTTAATTTCTTGGTATTTAATTTCTTGGAAATAGTTATTTCCAAGGCTTTCAATCTTTTTCTGCTTTAGATCTCAACACAGAAGGTGAGGCTGAGCTGTGCCTGTTTTCACGCTTGTTCTCCTGAAAATGGCCCATTTTTACCATGAGTTTTCCTTCTGATTTCATTGCCGGTTTTGCCAAGGAAAAATCCAAGTGCCTGCCTGCATATGGAAGGGAAAATTCTGCTGCTGAGCTTTCAGAAATACAGAGCCTCTTATAAGAAGTCAGCTCCCACCAGGTTTTTGCCAGTCTGACCCTCTGCCGTGCCCTCCCAGCCACCACACACTGGATTTTGCTGCTGTTTAGCTCAAGCTCTATAAATACTATTAAATGTTATAAATGTCCATACTTTCATAGTGGGAAGTAATGCCACTTGCAAACCACACTTGTTTTGTGGTCAGTTGTCTTTAGGACAATTTGGGTGACGATAAAAACTAATTTTTTTTTTTGGCGACACTTTAGTTTGTAGGTGAAGGACTCTGTGTAGTACCTTAAAATTAGTGGAGGTCCAGCTTTGCCACCTCACCGTGTAAGGTGGGTCTCTGAGAATAGCCTCACTGTCTCCATGGGAGCTGTGTTGCTGAAAGAAGTTGCCAGGAGAAATTCTGCCACGAGTTTTGGTGTGCACACGGGCTGCTGGTGGTGACACCAGGGGTGACAGCTCTATTTGCAGAGGGAGAGGTTCCTGGAGAGTTGAGGATAGCCACTTCCCTCCTCCATGAACATTAAACACACCTATGTGGAATACTGTGCAGCTCCAAGCCAACCAGTGATTTCAGAGAAGCTGGATTGGATGGAGTGTAGTTAGTGCATTTTTTCTGCCGAAACCTTTTGTCAAAAAAGGAAAAAAAAGTAACAGAGTCTGTAAATGCATCCAGATAAGGATGATTCTGGTTTGGAGGTTGTTCTTTTTCGAGGAATGAGCAGAAGGCTCAGTGTTTCAGAGCAATTGGTTGTCTTTGTTTAACTCCATGGGGATTCCAGTTAAGTTCACATTGTCTGTGTCTGTGGGCCACCAACATGACCCTTGTCTCTCACCCCTCCTGCAGAAGCTGCTGGTACCAGCCAACAATTCCCCTGCTGGCAGCCCTGGGGGGTGTGAGGGGTTGAACCTGGCCAGGGGTGCCGTCAGGAGCAGCAAGGGACTGGGCTTATCCAAAGGGCCAGTCCAGGAGACTGCTGCCCCCGGAGCAGGCGTGGGGTCCATCCTGGGAGGAGGCAGGGCTGGAGGCCAGCTGGGCTGAGTGGGGCTGCTGGGCAGGGCCAGAAGCATTCCTGGGCTTGTGCCAGCACTGAGCCTGTGAGAGAACCAAGTACAGGGACTCCCTTAATTTCTGAGCTGAGGCTGGAGGTGGCGTGGCAGGATCTTCATTCCCACCCCCAAGGGGCCGGGGGTGCTCACAGTGGGGGCTCCTAGTCTTGCTGCCCTTCACCCTAACCCTTCACTGCCCTCTTTTCCATCTGTCCCATCTTTTTCCTGCTGGCCATTTGCTGCTCTTCAGCTGTGGTCTTCAGCTGGAGTTTGTGGAGGCTGCAGGCAGCACGTGAGGACCTGAATTCCTGGGAAGTGTGGAGGGGGCGGCGCGCCGTCCTTTCCGACTTTGGGAGAAGTTCACATTTAGTTCTGTGCTTCAGGCCATTAGAAAAGGAACAGGCAATTATGCACTCATGTCTAAATATATTTCAGAGTGTAACATATGTTTTGTGCAAGTCAGTCTTGTATACTAATTTATTATTTTTATAACACTTATTCATTTAGGATTTTAAATAGCTTCATTTTGTAGACCACATTACTTTGCAAAGAAGAGAATAAATTCAAGAAGAAAGTAAAGTAGAAGCTGCAAGTCTAGAATATTGTGCATCAGCTTATTTACTAGAAGAGGGAATTGTGTGAGAGGGTAAGCTTTTTTCCTGGTTTGTAGGAAACAAAGATATTAAATAGTAATTATATGTGAAGTGCACATATCAGCTGGGGCAAGTAATACTTTGATATCTTTATTTCATCAGTCATATAAGTTCATTCTTTCATTTCCTTTGTGAAGCAGGGAACATACATTATATACCATAGCACATGCCACTTAGACAGAAAAAACTGATCTACTTTTAATTTTATTTTGCTCAGTTGGAACTTTGGCTCCTTGCCTCTCTTGGGGAGAAAAAAAAAAAAAACATGAACAACAACAGCAAGTTTTATCCAACAGTAAGTTTTATCCAACAGTAAGTTTTAGCTCTTGGTGAGCTTTTGCTGAAATCACAACTGGATGATATGTATTGGTGGGGGGGGTAGGAGTAAAAGGAGGGAACTGCTTTTATTTAGATGCATCCTGCCCAGGAGAGAAAGAAAATTGTCCTTCTGGTCAGCCCTTATGTAACAGGACAACCAGAGAGAAGAGTGTTCTTCTTATGTAAAGACACCACTGGTAAAATTACTGATTGCCTATTACTATTAAAGTCACAGAAAGTCAGAACTGTGCTAAATTAAGTGGTGATAAGGCTTAGAAGAAGCACCAAGAACGTTTGCAGCCCTTGCACTCCCTAAAAGCAGGAGTAAGTGGGTGATGGGTGCAGAAAAATACAGCAAAGCTTTCTTTAGGCATAAAAGTTTCAGATCTCTGAGATCACAAGGAGTGTTTGAAAACACTGAATTGAGGAAGCATAAATTTAAAATTGCTTCTTTAGCTGAGATGAAAACAAAGGGCTTCTTAAACAATGTTAACAAACTGAGGAAGCCATACTGGAAATGACTACACTTGTTTTTTCAAGTCCTGCTTTCTGTGTGGAAGGAGAAGAGGAATCACAGGTATCACAGAATGGGTGGGGTTGGAAGGGACCACAGCTGGCCCAGCCTCCCCTCTCCAGCAGGGTCATCCCAGAGCACACAGCCCAGGATTGTGTCCAGAGGGGTCTGGAGTACACCCAGTGAGGGAGACTCCGCAGCTTCTCCAGCGATCTGTTCTGCTTGGTCACTGCACAGGGAGGTTCTTCCTGATGTTCATGCAGAACTTGCAGAGCATCAGTTTCTGCCTGTTGCCTCCTGTCCTCCTGCTGGGCACCACCTGGTCCATCCTCTGACACTCTCCCCCCAGACATTAACAGACGTTGGTGAGGTCTCCTCTCAGCCACCTCCTCCTCAGGCTGAACAGGCCCTTTGCAGGCTCAGCTGCTGCAATGCACCACAGTAACCAGACCCTAAGATGGATGATGATTTGCCCGGAAAGATGAGGGAAAGCCCCATAACCTGATTTTTCCATTTCAGTAATAGCATGAGCTCTGCTTTTATTCAAAGTCTTAGAGGAGTTCTCAGCTCTTTACTGGTTAACAAGACAGGCAAACGAGCAAAGCAGCCGACCAGCTCCCTCCCTATGTCTGGGCCAAGGCTGTTTTGGTAATCCCATGGGTTAGGGGTCCCTTGCCACTGTCACGGCCTGGAGAGCAGGTGGGCTGGTGGAGGAGCTGGGTGAGCTGCACCTCTGAGCCTGCCAGCTGCAGCAGCCAGCCCCTGCTCTCTCACTGCCCGAGAGGCTGCCCTGGGGCTGCAAAGTGCTAAAACTCTCTGTAGTGATTACTGGTCCACTGAGAGCTCTTCTTTCTTCCACCCTAAAGCTCAGACCTGAGCAACCAGCTCTTTAGGAGGAGGTGAGGAATGCGTATGCGCCATGATTTAATTTAATTACACGTAAGATGATTAAGGATGTTATCTTCATTTCCAGGGGAAATGAAACATTCAGCCAGCATCATGTCAGAAGGCTGGCACGTCTCAGTGCTGGCTGCTTTCTGCTGCCTTCCGCAGAGTCTGGGGCTTTCTTCAAAGCACAGGCACCGCAGCTGACCCAGAGCGTGATTTCTTGGTGGAACTTCTTTAAAGGCATGAATTGAAACAGAGCAAAGAATGACTATCGGGGCTCTGAACAAGAAGGGCTTTCTGTTCTACTCAGCACATGTCTGTCCAATCCCAAAAACCCCCCATGAATGCCTCCACCCCGTGTGACAGCAGCTGTAACGAGGCCTCTGGGATGGCAGCGATGGGAAGATGTAGATAAGGAGGAACAGAGCGGTATAAAGAAAAGTTGTGAGAAGCAAGAGAGGTCATTGCCACTGCTGTTATTGCTTCACTGAAGTGTAATCTTTTGTGATCTCTTTGGAACGGGAGGTAAATAATAAAACACAAGGGAGGGGAAAAAATTAAAATAAATGCAGCCTGTGAATGCATGTTAAAACAGATGTCAGATTAAAAATAACTGAAAAAGAAATTCTACTGTAGGGGAAAAACTGCTTTTTCCTTCAACATTTTATATTCCACCTTCATTAGGCAAAAAGTGAAGGAGCTGTAAAGGAAAAGGGGAACTTTTGTTTTTTCTCTCTGAATGTTAAGAAAAGCCTAATGCAGGCACAGAGGGGAGGCTCTGTGGTTCATGGTGCTGGAGCAATTCTCAGGCTGAAGCCCAGAAGCTGCAAGGATGTTAAACAGATGCTGTGTGTGTAGAACCCTGGGACTTGAAGGTTTAAACCTGCAGTGCTGCACATCCAGGTGGTTTCATCCTCTCCATCCTCCCTCCCTTAGTCCCTTCAGGGCTGACAAGTCCTCTAATGTTGTAAAGAAATAAACCCTGCAATCTGGTAGGAGCACATCATCCAGTAATGTCCCTCTAACTATAGATCCAGGCACCAGGGACTGACTGCTAGTTTCTTCAGCACTTTTAAATGGGTTATTTCAGTGTTTGATGACAGCAGAGTGGGGAGCACCTTCACAGACACTTATTTTATCCCCACATGGCAGCCCAGACCGCACCCATCCTTGGGGATGGGAAATACAAAATGCTGGTGCCAGTCTGTAAATCAGTGTCACCTCATCTCTCTTCTGCTAAATGTGCTTCAGAATAGCCCCTAAAAACTCAAGATTTGAAGAGCTGCTCTGCATCTGTTTAAAGCTCAAGGAGCTTTAAATAAATAGCTGCAGACATACCGAGGGTGGACAGGAAGCCACTACATTTCTTGGAGAGCTGACATGGCTTGTTCAGGTCAGCTAATGAAATGGGAACAATCTTTACATGGTTTCCTTCACTATTTCTGAGTGTGGAATGCAGGTTTAAATGAACAAGGCACAGCTCTGTGACTAATGCTTACAGGAAGAGTCAGAAATGACAGATATCTTTGGCTGCTGTTCTAGTGTGGATGTCCAACATACTCAAACAACTTGATGGCATCCAGCGCGAGTATATTCCTACAGTGACTGAGAAAAATATCTTTACTTTTGTCTACCATTACCCTGAGCAAATTCCCACAACTCCTATTAATTTAAGACACTTAAGATGAGGAGGTGAGGAGGAGGCAGCTGAGGCAGAAGAAAAAGGTATCCCCAGCGGGCTGAAGGCAAAGCTGTTCCGTAATTTCTGAAACATTTCTTAAGCTTGCCCTGACAATGCCAGGTAAAATCCCAATGCACGATCCCTCAGAAGTGCTGCTGGTGAGCAGGAGGATCTTGGCATTGTGCTGGCTTAGATTTGCCAGGGAGGAAGGAGCAGATGTGGCCCCGGGCAGCTCCACACTGCCAGTCAGGGTGGAAGGGGCATGTTGGGAGGATACTGAGCTGCTTCAGTGTGCTGTGTTAGACTGCAGGCCAGTCACACGTAGCATTTTCAGAGAGGATGGACAGCTATTCATGGCCACTCACTGGATCACCTCTGCCCACAGACTGTCCTTGGAGACACAGCAGGGATGTTCCCAGTAGCAATGACCTCCCCATCAAAGTTGTGCAGGCAGAGGTGTTCAGGAGGTCTCTCCTGTACTCTTCCCTCTGATCTAATTTCATTCACTTCCCACCCCTGCTTCTCTAAAAAAAAAATTCCTCTTGACCTTCTGCTCTGAATAAACAAATAAATACATAAATAAAAGTTACTTCAACTGCAGAGAAGAATCTATCCACTCCTCATTGAGTATGTGTTCCCTAAGCTGCCTCCTCCAGTGGAAATTTCTTTGTTTAGTGTTAATTCCATTTCATTTTGCTGATCGCGGCTGCCATTGTCTCCATTAGAGGGCCTCAGAGCAGTGTGTTACAGTATTTTAGGATGGGATTTAAACCTCTATATGTACTTTGGGCCTAATTTCCTGCTGTATAGCTCTCCTGAACTCAATGGGGTGTAAAACTGGTGCAACACTCGGAGAGAGCAGGAAAAAAGTGCTGTGCCTAAGAATACATCAGTGCTTTGGGTTTTGCTGACGAGATTAAGAAACGCTGAGGTGCTAAGAGAGAATTTTAAATACACGCGTGACAGGTGAGGCAGATGAGTAAGTTAATTGCTGCTTGTGTGTTTGAACACAGAGTAATTGGTCAATAGGGTATGTTTCCAGAGAACAGGAGTGAAGTGCATGAGCAAAGCACAAATAGAGCTTTAAATCCTTCCTCAGAAATTACACTTATTCCAGGCAGAAGTTGGAGTCTCAACCACTTACAGGAGTCATAAACGCTTTATTCTCCATTATGCTCCAATTGTGGCACTGGCGAGCTAATTGCTTGGACTGAAATTTTCTAGGTAGGTGTCTTCCTTGACTGAACTTTCTTACAAAGAGAGCATCAGAAGATAAAGCTGAAGAAAAATAAGGGGTGGGCTGGGAGTTTTCAGCCCACACCTAGAAAATGGAGCAGTTGAGATCCATGAAATTCCAGTGTTTCAGAGCATGAGCCTGTGGCAAGGGGGAGAATGGTCCTGCTGCTCGGGACCTGCCTTTGTGGTGTCAGTGTGGCACGTGGTGCCTGCCAGAGTGTAATTCCACAGCAGGCAAGAGCTAGACTGGAGGGGGAGAAAGGCACTGGCACAGGTCAGAGGGATAAAGGAAACAGGGAGTGCTAGAGGGAACAGGTAAAGTGGAAGGAAAGGCATGGGGGGGAAAGTGACTCAGAAGCCCAGATGCAGAGCAGGACTGATCCAAGAAGAGTGGAAGTGAACCAGCCAGAATCACGGTTCCTCATCTGGAGAGGAGGAGTACTAGGACCAAAAGAAAAGGAATCGCAATCAATCTCCCACCAGTTTAGTTTTGGGAACGGCTGGGAGACAGAGAGGTGGACCAGGAAACAACATTGTCACTGAAAGTGGCGTTTACAAAGGCTGAGACGTGATTGCACGGGCAATTTAGTCTTTTGTAACTTTGAAGTGCTTTGCCCTCCAGACTTTAGTGTTTATTCCTTGCTTCCTCTCACATATTATAAATTGATTTCGTCTGAGCAATTGAGTCATTGAGGCAGGGATTGATTGTTTGGTCCTGTTTTCACACAGCCCTTGCTGGGATGTGTTGTGCTTCTTGGCTGGTGCCTTTGCACATCACGGATGCAAAAGCGTTGATGGAGGTAAATGTGAATCACAGCAATGGAGGAGAATGGTTTGATACAAAGTGCTGGGTTTATATCAGGAGCACCAGGCAAAAATAACAAAGGGGGAGTTTAGGATGGGTGCCAGCAAGTCTTTATTATCTAAGATTGTTTGGCAGCCCACCAGGGAGGCAGCAGGAGCCCCCCAGATGGGACCCAGCCCGATACAAGAGGGTTCAGAAAGCACAAGCCTGCACAGGGAGGCAGATGGGCCTTGTGGGTCCACTCTGTCTTTAACTTCTCAGATCTTGTACAGCTTTCCCCAAAAGCCGGCACAAAGGAGTGTCAAAAGACAGGATACATATTCATGGCCATTTCTGGAGCTGCAAACTATGAAAAGAAATCAAGTCGTTCTCATCTGTGGACTGAAATTGAGAGTACACTCTAATCCAAAAGGATCCCGGCTCACAGAGTGGCGTATGAAAATCTTATAAAGCACTGCAACACTCCATAAATAATTTTCAAACAAGAAGCTTTTTGTTTCAGTGATGGCAATACTAAAAAGGGAGAATGGCAAATAGCCGTCAAGAAGAGGCTGAAACACTGAAGCACTCTGTGCTGATGTTAACTTTAATCACTGCAAGAGTTACACCCAGAGTTATCAGTCATTTATTAGAAGCTGCAGATGATCATTGCAGAGGTTTAGATTAACACGGACTGGAGCTGGTGCTGTGCCAGTGGGGTGCCACGTGACGGGCAGCCCATGGAATAAACATTCTGGCACATCAGAGCGCTATAAATCCTCCAAATGAAAGAAATTAAAAAGCCAGGAGCAATTTTGAAAATGATTTATGATTGGAGGTGCACTTAGGAATGCTTTTATTGTCACGGGAACATCTCCTTTCACATCCTTAAGGTGACAGACCCACTCTGCTTTTGGATTTCTCGGGCTACCCTGTGGATGCGAGCACCACGGAAGTGTGCTGGGGGCTGGGGGGCACATGGGCACTTTAACAGCATCCCCTGAGTTGTGAGGGTTGGCTTTGCACAGCCCCAGGGTGAGAGAGCTGCAAATCCGTTCTGACATTTTAAGTATGAGAAAAGACACCAGTTGCGGGGTGGTTTTTTCCCCCTTTTACATCTATACCATAACCATGTTCCTAAGTGCACGTATAAACATTTTATAACATGGATTTGGAATAGCACTTGAAAAATAAACTTAAGAATAGTTCCTAAGCAGAAGGTATTCTTATCAAAATAGCAGTCTGTTTCAAGTCAGCCCTTTGCTCCATACGTAAAAGATGCAGCACTATCTGTTAGTGTTCTGCTGGTGTAAATATTGCTGAATGTTTCACTAAAATACAATTCTCATGCTGATACAGATATGTTTTCTTAAACAAAAAGTGCTTTCACTACAAAGCGAAAGGCCAAACATTGTGGTTTGCAGGCAGAGTGCTCTCTTGCTTACTCAAGGAAGAGCAGTGGCAGTGGGAGTAAAAGCTGGGATTTCTGGTACATCCAAGATTTGGGCATGTCGGGTAATCCTGCCCCAAGCCAGTGATACCCTGGGCCATGGACACAAACCTCCCTGCAGCTTTCCTGCCTGGCTTCTGCTCTGGGCATGGCTTCCCTGCTTGGCCTCATGCCTTTTGCTCTTCTGGAGTGTCCCAGCGGGATGCTGTGCACAGGTACCCAGTGCTGGAATACATTTGGGTTAGCAGCCCCACGTGGTCATTACTGTCCCCAGATGGATCTAAACTTTAAAAAAAGTCAGCGTGGGTGATGGTTTCAGGTAAAGGCTGGCACATCTCCCAGTGCTGCCTGGCTTCCTTAGTGATTGTGGATACCTCTATCGATCTACAAACATTTCCTCCACGGGTTCTCACTGTTGACTCCTTAGAAAGGGTTAATTTTGCATCTATCTCCTGATCTTTTTGATGTTCCCGTCCTGGGGCAGTGCAGCAAAACAACTTTTATAACTTGGTTGGAGGTCGCCTCTTCAAAGCCTGGCAGCTCAGGGGCTGCCTTATAAAACTCTGCGTGTGTTTGCTGAACGTGACTTTTCCTGTGCTGGGCATTAAACTCCTGCAAGGCTCTCTCACCCTTCGGGGGGTGAGCCCCTCACGTCCCCAGCCCCGAGAGGGAAGGAGTGCCCCCTCCCTGTGGACACACACCCTGAGTGGACTGACAGTTCAGGGAACCTAAAGGGCACGTGCAGCCTTGTGGGGTCCCTCTTCACCCTCATGCAGGGCGAATGTGGTGGGAGCCTTGTGGGGATTACCTGTGGAAGGCTTTTTTTGAATTTGCAAGCATTTCTTTACATTTTGAAAGCATCTCGTATTGTGGTTTATCTGTTGTGGTGCTGATATTGACCCTGGATTTATAGTTTACTGATTGCCAGTTAATTACATGCCGTTAATAAATCAATAACTTGCTTTGATCCTGATTTACTCTAAAACATACGGATTGAGCAGCTTTTCCCTGCAACAACACAAATCTTTCTCTGTCCATTTCTGAGAAATAAACCAATGAAGTTGTAAAGCAGCTCCCTTCTGCCATCCACCAAATTCAGGTATCTCTTTGCACCTGCCAGACCTCATCCACCACGGTGAACGAAAGGGGCAGAATGGGAAAAAGAGGAGCTGGACTCTGAGGGAGAAGCTCCCCATGGAAATGAAGAGTACAGCTAAGTGTTTCCCAGGGCAGCAATAACTCAGGGTGAGGGAAAAGACCAGCGAGTTCTTGGAACAGAGGGAGAGTCCTGTGAGTTGTACAAATTGTGCCGAGGGAAACCGGAGGGAGCGCAGTTGCCTCAAACCCAGCGAGCACAAAGAGGGCTTTAAGCCATCAGGATTGCTCTGTGCAAAGCCTGAGCTAAGGAACTGCTCACTCACATTCCTGGCTCTGTGCAGACCTGGTCTTTGCTCTGTGCATCCAGGCTAGTCTTGGTCTCTCTTCCCCCTTTCCCCACAAGGCTGCTGTGACATTAATAGATCCTTATTTAAGGATAAATAAACTGGGAGAAATTATCTGTCTGCATAGTAGGTTAATGTTCCTCCCTTTTTGGTAATTTGGATTTGATCTAGAAATGCTAAGCCATAATTTTAACAAGGCAGATGCTGCCAGAACTGCAAGGTGCAAGAAAAAGTGTTTTAATCCTTGTGTTGCATTTAAAGCAGCAATATGAGTAGATGCAGTGAAGGACACTTCAGCATGGATCAGCAGGACAAGAGGTCCTCCATCCTCAGTGGAAGAGTGTGTCTGAACCCTGGCCTGGGAGCCAGAGGGGCTGTGATCCCACCCCACACACCCGTTTGTATTTCAGCACTGGGACCTGAACTGGGAAGTGTCTGTGGTGCCAGTGTTCGGCTTCCCTTTTCTGCCTCTGTCGAGGCGGGGATTGAAGGCACCTGAGAGGTGGCTCACATTCAGACTCAGGTGTTTATTGTTTCCTATCACTGTTACAGCCTCACAGCTGTGAGTGCTGCAGTCTTTCATTAGCAAGGTACAAAATGGGGAATTATCTCGTTACAAGGTATTTTAAGGATAAACTATCCAATTAAGAAAAGACACCTAAATTATTTTCACTTTTAACCAATAACTGATCACTCAAAGCCCGCACTGTGGACTTTTCTGTCATTGCACAAAACCACCCAAACCCGTGGAGAAGAAGGTGGAGAAGAAGGTGAAGATAAAAGTGAAGAAGAAGGACCAGCCTGCCCTAAAACCTTCATCTTGCCCCATATATATTTCTATATTCTAAAACCCCAAACTCTAAGTTCTCCACCCTGTGATATTACACATTTCTAACCAACTACACACCGGCAATCCCAGTGCTAGCAATCAATTTTGGAAACCTTCTCCACAGCCTCAGGTCCAATGCAGTGCTCTCCTGGGAGTCGGAGTCTGTCCCCACAGAAAGTCTAAAATTCTCAGCATCCAGAACTCCAACACTGAGGGTTTTCCAGAGGCTCTGCCTGGCCCCTGCCCCATTGAACCTGCCCCAAACCTGCCCGTGGACGGACAGGCAGATGTCCACTCATGGACAGAGCTCTGTGGGGATGTGTGCCTTGTCCTGCAGGGCCCTTCCCTCCCTGCCTGTCTCGCCAGCCTCCAGCAGTGCAGCAGGAGCAGGGGATGCCATCAGGCACAGTGAGCCGTGCACAGTGCAGGTGCCATGTGCGATTGTCTGCGAGTGCTCCAGTGCTTCACGCAAGGCAGATTTAGGGATTTCATTGGAAAGTCGTTTTAAACTCCGAACTAATGGGCAGTTTGGCAACAGCTTCTACGTATGAAATCATTATTAATTCCTTTAGTACCACAATAACATTGATTTAGGTGAACTCTTATAACATAGAAATTGTATAGTATTTAGCTGTAATTAACGTCCCCTAATTAGGAAGTGTTGCCAAGTAGTTTTCTCTGCTGGCTCTGTTGTACTTAAGTGCAGCTGGATGAAAATTAACCACAAAGGGAACAGCTTGTGTTTTATGTGAAGTTTGCCTTTGATTGATTAAAAAACTATTCCTTATTACTTTATTTGATTATCAAAGAGGGTACACTGGATTATCAGTGTTACAAAGGGCCTCAAAGTCCACATGCCACGCACATTTGGGTAAGCATTTAAGCCCAGTGACTTACCTGCACATTCAGAAAATTCAGAGATTCATTCTCTCTCAATACAACAAGTTACCATAATAAAAGCAAACTGATTTTAATGTGTCTGTCATTAATGAAGTCTGAAGAAATTCAAGCAGAATTAGCACAATTTAATGTCCACTCAGAGGAAAAAGTCATGCACTGCAAGCTGAGAAGCATTTGTTGATGTGAAAAATGCTGACATTTTTGGAAATTCAAATTATAAATGAAATACTGCTGTCAGTTTACTGTGCAACTTTGTAGCATATGGTGCTTCTGCTGGTGGGTGTTATTTCAAAGTTTGCAAATCACACTATGAGAGTGTCCCTCTGGTGAGCTTTTGCAACGCTTAGCAACTGTGAATCAAAAGTGACAGTACAGAGGAAGAGGGACTAAAAAACCAATTTCTCTTTCTTTAAGTCGGTAGAACAAAGTGCACAATAAGTGCACAATAATACATTTTTACAGGGGAAAAGAAAAGGAGGCCAACATGCCAAAGCTAAAGGAGACCAGTGCCTCCATTCCTGCAGAATAACGCACGAAGTCTTCTAAATTGTTAAAATAAAAATATGGTTTGTGTCTCCCAGTCTCTCTGACTTTGCTATGACAAGAGAATTAAAGCAACTGGCAGGTACAACATATAATGATTCACTTTTAGAATTAGGTGAGTTGCTGCAAGACATAATGAAATCCTCTCAGTTGGTCCAGATGTTTCTTTTATCCATCTCTGAAAAAAGTTCCTGCAAGCACAGAATAACATTTGCCATTTGAAAAGCATTGTCCATCTGAGGCTGACAACACAGAGGAAAAAATCAGAAAAAAAAAAAATTAGGTTCTGTAGTAGTCCAGCAGTGTGGATTCCAACTAGGATGATAATTCACAGGTAAGGTAAATTTAAATAATTGAAATATGAAGACATCCTTCACCATGGTTTTCAAGAATCTGCTCCCCAGTGACCCCTTTAATGTGCATTTCCATTATCAAGGAGTGAACTTAAGACTTGGATTCACTGTGGTTTGATCTGACCGTGGCTGCTGCTCGCTGTTCTGCTCCAGGTAGTGACTTTTGGCACCAAGGTGGAACTGTGGCTGTGAGGTACAGACCTCAGCAATTTGCCAATCAAGCTGGCTGAGAATAGAAAGTGATGGGGCTGTCAGTAGCACTTCAAGCATAAGCAATTCTAAACTAAGCAATTTGGAAATTTAAATAGTTATAATGACCAAGATTCTCTATGTTGGCCCTTAATTACTGCAATGTCAATTCAGCTGAAAATTGCCTTTCCTAGGTAATGATAATTCTTAGAAAATCTTTGCTTATACACCCACCCATTGCACTCATTAAGTCAAGATCCTTCCTTTTGTCTGAAGAGCTGTCAATTTTATGTGACATCACCAATCATCTGCCATCTAAAACATCTCCAGGCTGTCTAGCTGAAGGCAGGTTTGTTCTGTCTCAGCTGCAGTGCTCTGCATGGCAGCCCAGCCTGCTGCCAGGAGCACTGGTGCACCAAATGAGCCTGATGAGCTGCTCCACTAAGCAACGGGCGACTCCAATTTGGTTGTTGGCATCTGGGGCCCATGAAATGGCAGTGTGTTTTTTCACATGCGAGGGGCCTCCTCTCTGTTCCACACACTGTATTTCTTATCTTTCTTTTGCAGCACTCTGCTATTTCCCGTTCATCATTATCACATTACAACTGTCTGTTCATCTGCTCTGGTGGACATCACTACTGGTTTTCTTTTAGCAAGAAAAGACATGAGAAAGGAGAAAAAACATCTCCATCACCTGAATGTGTTATCAATGGTTCAGTGTTACTGTAACCTGTGTTAGATTTTTTTTTTTATTTCCCAGAAAAGACCAGCAACACCTTGCAGCTGTGGGTGCAGCACAGCAATGCTTCCTGTCCCTCTTCCAGTCAACCTGGAGCAGGCTTTGTCTTGTGCTTTCATATCAGTATTGTGGAATTCCAGGGAAACCAGGAAAAAGCCACAAGCAGCTCCAGCACGTAGTGCAGTCCTTGGAGTGTCCTCCCAACTCAGCACATTCCATTCTATTCTATTCTATTCTATTCTATTCTATTCTATTCTATTCTATTCTATTCTTTGATTTGACTCAATTCTATTCTAGAAATGGACTCCATTTTTGATTTGAAAAAGGTAGAGGGTTTCTTACACTCAGCTTTGTTGACCAGTACCCCTCTCACCAGCCCTGCATGTTGAATGTGCCATTCTGACACCTCCTGTAACAGCTGCATGAGGGTTGCAATCAAATTCTCACAGTCAGAACAGTTCCTTACTAGTTCTGATGCAACTTGCTCACTTTTTCACCCTGTTCCTGATTCTTGGCTTGCACACAATGAAATAGGAGGGGCCTTAGGCACTTCAAAAAAACCCCAAAAAAACAGCCCTCAATAAAGCCCCTTAAGGGCCCATTTTAATTCTGCTTATGCTCTTGATGTGCAAGTTCTTACCCTGCTATTCCCCTAGAAGCAGTTTATTTCTGTCTGCCAGCACTGCCAAAGTGACAAAATCCCCTTTCCCACCCACCATGTAATTGCTCTGTTGATGCCCTTCCCACACATGCCTGTAGAAAGAAAGCTCTCACTTTATTTGCACTGCTGAAGTGAATAACATCTCTTTCCTCCCTCCATGTGGCTTTCAAGCAGTCCCACTGTCATTAGTTATTTCTATTCTGGAGCAGCACCCCATCTGAGAGGGGAGCATGTTCCAAGGGAAGGGAAGCCAAGGCCTGATCTGCCAGCTCTCATGTGCCCACAGCTCCTGGAGCTGAGGAATTTGGGGCTTGTCAGAAAGGCAGAAGCAAGCATTACAAATAGGGGACATTCAGAGAAAGGGAGTAAAATAAGAAAATCAAAGGCTGCATTTTAAAATTGCCTTTTTTTTTTTTCCTTCCTGCAAAGGCTATGGGATAAAGAAGCTCCCTCTGTTCTGTGCTTGCACAGTGCCTCGTTGTTAATTTCAGATTATGATGGGAAAACTATCCATTGGAATTGGGTTATTTTAACTTTCCCAGTGCCTCTCAGTCTTCTTCATGTAAACTTCTATTGTACGCAGAAAGCAAAAGTAGTTCTAGAATCAGTCTAAAGTTTTGTTTGTCTTTTAATTTCTTTGGGTTTATTTATCCATCTACTCTAAAGGTGCACCAGAGATTAATTTCCCCACCTCATTCCAGCTGCCTGGTGTATGATTACAGAAAACCACACCACCACGACTAACTAAATCATCAGAAATAATTTCTGCAGCTTGCCTGAGGAAACTGACCCCAAACTCTTGTTAAAACGTCAAAATTTACTGAAGCATGGTTATGTGGATACAAGAAATAGAGTTTCAGAACCACTCACCTCTAAGGCAAACAATGCTCAGTAAATTTATTTCTTAATAAAATTTTAAAATATAATAGCATGGCCTGAGATAGAACAAATTTTTGCTTTAGACATGCTAAGTTTTTCATGTAGTTTTGCTCCTCTGTGGTTTGGCAAGCTAAGATTGGTAAATAACCATAGTTATATTGTTAAGTAATAGCAGAGCATGGCTCTAACACATTGTGCAGTCAGCACCCCATTATATGCAGCTTTACAATTTTGCAATGTGACAACTCTCTTTGCAGGGAAGAAGTCCTCAACAATGGTCTAAATCACACATTTGCTCTTCCTCTGAGCACTGGTGGTTGTCAAAACCTGTGGCACTCTAGCAGGGGAGCCTTTCAGACGTATTCCAGGGCGGGCTTCATGCAGACAGAACGCATTAAAGGCCACTCAGGTGCCACATCGGAGGAATCACAGAAACCTGCTCATGCCCAGGCCATCCCGAGCAGCCACACGCCGTGGTCAGCTCTCCTCCTCCTCTGCCAGGCTCAGCAAACACCAGGGCCTGGCTGCAATCAATTTCTATTACTTAGAATGTGGTCAGGATATCAGAGAGGGTGTTATCGAAAGTAATGCACATACCGAAGTTAGGGAAAAATGGGAAGAGTCTCATCTTAGTGAGAGCATAATGGACTAACCTGTCCCTCTCTGGGTATCCAGACTTTTCTCTGTGCTGCTTTACCATTTCCCTCTGCTCTAGCTAATTCCTCTTAAAGCAGACTAAATTTTGTTTGAACTTCTCTTTGTTCAGAATTAATGAGTTAATTTTTGAAGCGGGCAAAATGTATCTGTGAAGGAGCTGTACTGATTCCCATTCTCTCCCTGGGATAACTCATGGAAATCTGTTCTGGGGGAGAACCTTATCATGCACCTCATAATGCTCTTCTGATGGTGCTGCCATCCTAGACACTGGCTGTGCCTTTTTAGGCTTGGCTTCTAGTCCTTCTGTCTGCTTTTTTATCCCCAACAGGACCTTCTGTCTCCAGTTCAGGTATTATCATATCTTCCTAGCTGCACCTGATTACAACATTTTATAATCATCTCTAAATTTTTCCATTTAAACCACAGCAGCATGGATTTGTTAATGGCAGCCTGCAAATAATAGCCTTTGTCATAAAGCCCTGCATTAAAATTTTATCTTTATGGAAATATTTATATTTGGGGTTGGATAAACAGAAACCAGTTCTGCTGTGAGTACAAATCAGTGCTCCTGCTGTGCAAATTGAGGGGATGAAAAACGTGAGTGAAGACGAGACTCTGCAGTATGCTCCCCAAAGATCTGCAGAATGCCCCCAAACCCTCTTATTTATTCCTAGGCAGTGATTCCAAATCTGAAATAACACCATGTTCCTCAGAGTGGTTTTTGACTGGTTCCAAGGTGATATTTCCATCAGCAGTGATTTTTTTTTCTCAGCAGTCCCTCAGATCCAGCCCTTCTGAGGAAGTCAAGAGAGGAAAATTGGGCTCACCCTCACTTGCCAATAGGGTTTTGCAGTGTTGCAGCACTTAAGGAGACTCAGCACATCCAGACATGTCTTTTTTCACTCTAAGAGGACTCAGACCTGCGTGTCCTTCCCTCAGCACCAAGGCACAGCCCAGTGGTGGCACGGGGCCCCTACAGGTGTGGGAATGCTCCCCTGTGTGCCGTAACAGCTGTGAGTGAAGGTGACAGCTCTTCTGAAAAGCCAAGGAGCTTCTGTGTGGATTGAGTTGGGGGAAGAGGAGAAAGAGGGTGCATAAGCAAGAAACACATGAGCCATGGAAGAGTATTTGGTCCTAGGGAGTGATCCTTTTTTACATTGCATGGATTTTACACAGATAAAACACAGAAAGAGCTGGGACTGGAACTCAGCATCTTTTAAGCAAAATGCCACAAGCACACAACTGGCTTTGGTCTCCCTCGCTGTCGCCCACTAAATCTCTCGCGTGCCATGGTACAGCTACTCAAAGAGAGGTTGGAAAATGCAGCCCCATCCTGGCAGCACAGGCCCACACCTTGAGAGGAGAGGGGAGGAAACAGGTCCAGGCTCCTCCTCTCTGGCCAAATGTCCTATCACGATGGCACTCACAGGACCAGAAAGCCCCCAGTTTAAAAAAGAACTTAAAGGAAAGCAAAGACTCCCACCATGTTTTACCCCAATTGGTCAGCATTCCCAAAATTTTTGGATTCCTGTAGGGTAAGCAAATGTATGGTTTGGAGATCTTGACCAGGCTTAGGTGTAAAGATAGGCAAAGGGCTGGTCAGACATTTCAAGGTTAGGAAGCTGATGTCTGTGCATTAAAATCCATCAGGAGGGTTTGGGGAAGCACAGAAGGGGAAAGCTGCCCATAAAAGATCAGAGTCACAAGCTGGGGGTCCAAATAAATGGTGCTCAGTAGGACTGCAGTTTGGGATATACTTGAGGAAATAAAGCTTAGGCTGCCCTGCTCTTTTTCTGTCTTCCCCTTTGGGGGCTGACACGCATCCCTGAGCGGTGCTGGAACCTCCTCCAGCTGACAAGGTCACAAAGTTTCAGCACCGCATCCACGCCGCCTTGGTTTCCCTCCTGTTTGAGCCAACCTGAGGCGGGATGAAAGACAAGCACTCACCTCTCAGGCAGAGGCATTTAACTTTTGGCTGCGTGGCACAGGATGAGAGACGTACCCAACCTCCAGGCTTCTCGCCCGAAGCCGCGCTTCCTTCGCGGCTGACATTTCTCCTTCTGCCAAGTCAAATCAAGCCCCTCTCTCCCCCACAGCCATCCTGAGAGCTGCATTCACAACCAGTCCAAGGCTCCCGGGCCCGTGCCAGCTCTCCGCACGTGTCAGGGTGGTTGGTAGGGAGGAGAAGGGCCTTGTGAAACACACCTGCTTCGCTTTGCTTTGCTGGGCAAGAGCCTGCTCTCATTGACGAGCCAGGCACGAGGCTTGGGAAGGCACAGGAACGATTCTAACGCTAACTACGGGAGCAAAATGCATCCCCCTCTGCTCCTGCAAAATAAAACCCCTTCCTTTTGCCTTTAGGGTATGCTACCATTGGCTCCAAACTTGCTCTGTTGTGATTTAAATCACAGTTCTGTAGGGTAAAATTTGGCTCATGATCCTCTGTACTGATTTAGGAGGAAAAGAGGGGCCTCGCTTATGAAATATTTCAGGTATAATCAGGAAATTGTGGTTACAGATGCAATCCAGGAGCGTTTTGGGTTGGTAACCAAGGCAACACTTCTTGCTTCAAGACACACTTTTCTGCTGATAATCTATTGTAATGCCAGTAATTGCAGCTGACAAGGCTCTGTTTGTTGTGAGAGATAATTAGCACTTGAAATAAAGTAACAGATTTAAATAAATTGGGGGGAACTGAGTGGTGCGACCTGATCGCTTTAGAAACAAACAAGAGCTCTGGGGGCCTACACACTGTGTGGTGTTAGTGGTGGCCTCCACAGAGACTGAACAATACCAACATTTATTAGGAGTTGTTTAATTGGGAATTACAGTTGCTTTCATGATGAAACAATTTTTCTCTTTTTCATCCAGGTTTTATTTACATTATAAAACATGTTTTAAAGAAACTGCACACAAACACCTCTACCTACCTTACCCAATGAAACTACTGATGCTTTCCTATGCTTGCTATTCTGCCTAGAATTTGATTTAGAGCCAGTGTTTTAAAATAAGTGGTTTCTTTGAAAGTTGCAGAGTCTAAAGACCCCATGGTGATTCTGCCCAAAGGTGTGGAGGGAGCATTGTTCATTTGGCACGTCCCAGGTGTGTCCCCAGGGTCAGCTTCAGTTTGCTGCCAGTTTGTTCCTGGCTTGGATTGCTAACATGGCCTCTGTAGCTGTCGTGGTGTTGTATCCAGAGCTGGACAGGCAGACCAGGGCTGCTGCCTGGTGTCAGTGGGATCCCGTGTCCTGCAGAGGATGTGTTAGGTGGGGGGTGAAAGCCACAGCAATCCCCTTAGGCTGCACTAGGAAAGCCAGCCTAGATATTTCATTTTCCTTTCTGTAATTGTGAGACACAGCTACTTGGCTCAGTGGATAGCAAGTAGAGGAACACAGTGCTAATAAACTTTCCTGCCACGGGGAATGGAAGTGTTTTACATAAACTTGTAGCTGTTGAAATGATGACGCCTCTGTGATGCAGTGACACAACGTGTGCCTGCATGCAGCCAAAACTAACCTGGTTATGTGACCCTCTTTTCCACAGTGCCTGAACATCATTTCCACAGATAAAGAAAAAATGAGATTTCCTAACAATATGAAATCAGCTTGTTTACAAGACAGGAATGAAGGCTCAGGCTGCACAGCCTTATCCAGGCTCCCAGACAGACACAAGGCAGGTTTACAGAGAGGGTGAGGAGGCCCTGGCACAGGTTGCCCAGAGAAGTTGTAGATGTCCAATCCCTGGAAGTGTTCAAGGCCAGGCTGGATGGGGCTTTTGAGCAACCTGATCTATTGAAAGGTGTCCATACCCATGGCAGGGGGATTGGAACTGGATAAACTTTAAGGTCCCTCCCAAACCAAACCATTCCATGATTCTATGATTAGTGAACTGAGCCCATGTCCCACAAGGTCAACAGGAGCAGCTGAACCTGGAGGCTGCATTTGCCTTCTGAAAGGCAGGCTAGTTTTGGGCTGGAATGATTCATCTCCTTCACAGGATCTCACCAAAACTGTGAAACCTTCTGGCCAGAACATGATATCATATCTAGTGTCATAACAGAGGCTGTCATACAAATGAATTCATCTCAGGGCTGGCCAGAAGGCAAAATCACTCCCCTCTTGAGATTTAGTCATGCAAGACATTAAATGCCTAATTCTGGCTAGTAGTACCATTTCTTTCTCTAATACTTCATGAAAAACACAACATCTCTGTTACCCTCAAGACAACAGCTGCATTGTTCCCTCAGCAAACATTAATCAACAATTCACATCAGAATCACACATCTATTGTACATCACTATTCACAGCCCACGTCAGGCAGGACAGCGATATCCTCGGGGGTCCAAAACTGCATCATTACTTTCTTTCTAAAAGTGAGGTCTGTGGCTAAAGACACCTGAACTGAGTTTCCTGCTGTTTGCTGACCTCTGCTGAAGGTACAAGCATGGCTAGCAGAGGAGACCACACTGGGTGTGTGGAGCCCAAGGGATTTCACACTTCCAAGGTGGTCAGGCTCTCCCACAGCAGCTCCCCCACTCCCTGTTTTCCATGCAACTTCTCCAGAAGCAATCAGAGGAAGGCTCTGTGGTAAAACTACAAGCTCAGCCCATGGACTGCAGTCGTCTCCTTTCTTTAGTAACCTGGAATTGAGTTCCTCCAGGCAATGATTCTGCTTTCTAAATGCTCTGAAACATGCAAAAATGTTGCATTTATAAGTTATTTAAAAACCCACCAGAAATAATGAACTGCAGTAGTTCCCCAGGAATTCAAAATTGCTTACAATTTGTAGTGTATGCAGGACCTTACCACAAATCCCATCCCAGCCCTGGGTCTAAGTAGCTCATAAAAACGGCCTGTTTATTTTCTAAAACGATCTGCATAAAAAAGATTAAGCTTATTTATTGTAAGAATTAACATCTTGCTGAAGCAGTAATGACTATATCATGGAGGAATGCTCTTCCCCTGGATGCCTCCCTCAGCAGTGCCGTGCAAGGAGACCTGCATTTATGGTCTCCTGGAATAAAGTTAATGCTCATAAGACTCCTCTCTTGTATGCCCACAGCTAAATCCTGGGATCTAGCAGATGGTGTGTGTGTGTTTCCTAATGCAGTGCCTTGTATGTGTGTAGTTGTCATAATTAAATAATAACTCCCAACATCAGCTCGTGTAACGGGAGAGCCAGGGCCACATTTCCCCTCGGAGGGAAGCCATCAAACCCAGCCTGTGGCTAGATGGAGGAGGAAGGAGATAAGGAAATAATACCCTTAGCACCCCATCCCCTCCACCCAGGGAGAAAACAAGTTCTGCTCTATGTGGCCAGCCTGTTCTTAAAGGTAAATAAAAACCTCTCTGCCCCCAGACTGGCAGAAAATAGGGTCCCAACACATCTGAGGTTAATCTATTATTTTGGGAGAGGAGTCTGACCTTATATATTTGGGATTTTCCCTGCTTTTCATGGTCATCCTCTTCATGGAGGAATTGTGGACATCTGCAGGAGAAGTGCCTGTGACATGAGGCAATTTAGAGTTATCATCTTCTTAAGATAAATGCAACAGCTGCTTGTTATATTCCTTTATGGATGGAAGACAGAATGATAGGTCTCTGCAGATATTCATTCTTTCCTTGGCTTAGGGAGAGAATTAAGTTGTTGATTACGCCCAGCAAGAAACATCACTGTTCAAACTGAGGACAAATGTGGCTTATTTTAAGGGTAGGAGTTTAACAATTCCACTATTATCCTTCACTTTGCTGTAAAAAATCCTTTTGCTAAGGATACTATAAATGACTCGAACAGATGAAAGGCATTTAGCCTTTATTTCAGACTAGGAATTAGAATGTGAAATCCAGAAAAGCATCTTTCATATTTGAGTGTGCAAGTTAAACAGGAAGAAGCTGGAGCTATTTACCTCTTTTGTGTGGAAAAATACAAGGACTCTTTGGCTCCTGTTTCCTGTGGCCAGGCAGTGCTCTGTCCCCAGATCAGCCTCCTGCTTCTCCTGCCCAGCAAGTCACACTGCCCAATAAACAGGTTATTTCTTGGGAGTGGAGGGGCTGTGGACAGCACCTCCCTGCATCTTCCTCTTCTGCAAGTTGGGCTAGTAATAATACCTGGTCTTTTGTTCTCTTCTATTTCAGCTTCAGGGAACTGAGAATTAAAAACAGGAGCCCGTTCTAAACTCTGCAAAGGGCCTCCTCCTCTTACCAAACAAACAAACCACTCCTCCTCTATCTTCAGGATGCTAATATCCTTTTTTTTTGGTTTGAAAAGTGGAAGACATAATTTTCTGGAACACATGGATGACTAACTCAGTATTTTGTTTCATGCTATGATCATTTTGCTTTACATATGTGAGAAAAAAAGAAAAATTCCACCTTTCAATTTCACATCATATCCTCTAATTAAAAGGCAAGGTGAGCTATTGCCACAGGAAGCTCATAAAGACAACAAACCCACTTTTAATTTTTTCCCAAAGTTTACAGTATCATAAATATTCATGCCATACTGCCTTCACAGTGTAACTGCTAGAGAACACACTGTAATCTGTTTAAGAAGAACATGAATCAGACTGATAAAAATAATTGGTTGGATTCTTCTTTTAATTTTTTTTAGTGTTTTAAATAAAGCTGTCAAAGGTTCCTGTGGTAATGAAGAGCTTTGTTGTTATGACAACTGCCTATTCCTTTTCCTTTGAAGAAGTTTGCAATTTGATAGGTAAAAGCATAAGGAATAATTAAAAAAAAATAAGTGATGAAAAACATCTGTTATGACAAATTCCCACCCAAAATCTTAGCAATCATGTCCTTAGTGAAGTGACAATCTTCAGGTGGAGTGTCTTCACATCAGCAAGCTCAGGGGTGCTCGGCAGCCGCTGGGGGTTCAGGTCAGAGAGTTCCTCTCTTTGTCAGGGGCACACGTGTTATTCATCTGACTCTTCCTCTCCCAAGTCTATTATCAAAAAAAAGGCCCTTTCAGGAGTTAGTTCTGCTTCCTCTAATAACTGATTGTGCTGACCTGTGTCAAAAGCAGCCCTCGTTTGACACAGGGCCCCCGAGCTCTGCGCAAAGCGGGGCCCAACACGGCCCCTCTCCCTGCGCTGGGGGGATGGACGGGCAGGGCCCCTTTGGGCAGGAAGGGACACCTGGAGAAGGGCCCTGGAGAAGGTGAACCAGTGCTCAGAGCAGTGGCCATGGCCGCGTGGGGCTCTCCATGGCTGTGCTGACCCTTTGTGTGAGCAGCTGGGGCTGGCCCACAGCAGGGAGGGCGAGCAGGCGGCCACACTCACACAGCGCTGGGGACAGCCACAGTGGGGCTGGTGACACACAATGGTGGTGGTGACACTCACACAGCGCTGGGGACAGCCACAGTGGGGCTGGTGACACACAATGGTGGTGGTGACACTCACACAGCGCTGGGGACAGCCACAGTGGGGCTGGTGACACACAATGGTGGTGGTGACACTCACACAGCGCTGGGGACAGCCACAGTGGGGCTGGTGACACACAATGGTGGTGGTGACACTCACACAGCGCTGGGGACAGCCACAGTGGGGCTGGTGACACACAATGGTGGTGGTGACACTCACACAGCGCTGGGGACAGCCACAGTGGGGCTGGTGGCACACAATGGTGGTGGTGACACTCACACAGCGCTGGGGACAGCCACAGTGGGGCTGGTGGCACACAATGGTGGTGGTGACACTCACACAGCGCTGGGGACAGCCACAGTGGGGCTGGTGACACACAATGGTGGTGGTGACACTCACACAGCGCTGGGGACAGCCACAGTGGGGCTGGTGACACACAATGGTGGTGGTGACACTCACACAGCGCTGGGGACAGCCACAGTGGGGCTGGTGACACACAGTGGTGGTGGTGACACTCACACAGCGCTGGGGACAGCCACAGTGGGGCTGGTGACACACAATGGTGGTGGTGACACTCACACAGCGCTGGGGACAGCCACAGTGGGGCTGGTGACACACAATGGTGGTGGTGACACTCACACAGCGCTGGGGACAGCCACAGTGGGGCTGGTGACACACAATGGTGGTGGTGACACTCACACAGCGCTGGGGACAGCCACAGTGGGGCTGGTGACACACAGTGGTGGTGGTGACACTCACACAGCGCTGGGGACAGCCACAGTGGGGCTGGTGACACACAATGGTGGTGGTGACACTCACACAGCGCTGGGGACAGCCACAGTGGGGCTGGTGACACACAATGGTGGTGGTGACACTCACACAGCGCTGGGGACAGCCACAGTGGGGCTGGTGACACACAATGGTGGTGGTGACACTCACACAGCGCTGGGGACAGCCACAGTGGGGCTGGTGGTACTCACACAGTGGTGGTGACAGCCACACACAGTGGTGGTGGTGATAGACACACACACAGTAGTGGTGGTGACACTTACACAGTGGTGGTGACACTTACACAGTGGTGGTGACACTTACACAGTGGTGCTGGTGGTGGTGACACACAGTGGTGATGACAACCACACTCAGTGGTGGTGGTGACTCTCACACAGTGGTGATGACACACAGTGGTGGTGACAACCACACTCAGTGGTGGTGGTGACTCTCACACAGTGGTGATGACACACAGTGGTGGTGACAACCACACTCAGTGGTGGTGGTGACTCTCACACAGTGGTGGTGACACACAGTGGTGGTGGTGACAGTCCCACACACACAGTGGTGGTGCTACTCACACAGCGGTGGTGGTGACACACAGTGGTGGTGGTGACAGCCACCCACCATAGTCCTTGAGACACATCCATCCAAATTGTTTCTGCTGCCTGGGACTTCTGTGAGACGCTAGGGGAAAGCTCACCATCAGAACTGCTGAAAACTTGGGGAAGTTTTCCCCGGTGTGATTTTTTTTTTCCCCCCCTCTCTGTTGACATCTCCTGGGTTGTCCTTCCCAGGAGACATGTGACTGTCAGATTTTAGTCATTTTTATGTATGATAATTAGTCTGCTCCACTTTGCAAACTGTGAGACTTAACCCCGTGGATGCAATGTGACAGCAGGGATACAAACGCACGCTCCTGGCTCTGTAGTGCTAATAAACCAAGAGTTTGGCAATAAGTTATAATGATACATGCTGCTTGGAGGCTGGAGTTGGGAGTGCCAGCATTCCTGCTGTGCTTCTGACTTCATGAGAAATAGGACACTTTGCAGTAATTTCAGTCTCTTTGCATGCCAGCTCGGATTGCCAGGCACACCATGGTCTCGTTTTGCTGTTCTTTGCAGCACACTCTGCTCTCCATTTCTCCATCCTCTTGGAAATCATCCAGGACTTTTAAGCAGCAAAATTTTAACCACTGTCTTGCCTTGCCACTGACATTGAAGAACCTGCATCTTTCACATTATCCCTTCTTAATACCTCTGTGCTCCTCATTTTTTTCAGCCAAGATACCCCTTCTGAAAGTGAAAATTTCAACATCCCTCTCAGGAAAGGTGCTTGATTGTTGCCCTTTTCTATGCAGAGAGATTTCAGACATTTGAGAGAAGACAATCATGCTAAGTAATGGCAGGATTTGGAAATAAAAGCATTATTTCAGATGGTACAACCGTTGACTTTTCTGAAGGTGCGGTAGGAGGCTATGTTAGCTTCAAAAACCCAAGAAAATCCCCCTGAATTTTCTTCTTTAGGCCACAAACGGCTGGAATTCCCACGTTAAGGACGTCTGAATTGCCAGGCTGGACACTAGGTGGTGCTAGGACAGTGGTTTGTCAGAAATGAAGTAGGAAAATTCTGGGTGGACGAGCACAGTAGGTTGTAAATGGTTAGTTGCCAATACAGCATTTGCTCTGGTACAGCTGATCCATTACTATCTCTCTGTTAGGCTAACCCACCTGACTGGACACCATTAGCTGGCAGCAGGAACACCTAATGCTGCCTTTGGCCAGCCTTGTTTCCTGTGCATCTGCAAGCTGTCAGAGGCACAGTGCTCCTTTCACAAATCTCTCGTTCTTCCCCTCCTTCTCCCATCTCCTCATGGCAGGAAAACAGCCCGGCTGCCTCTGGAATGAAGAGAGAAAGATGCTCAAGAAGTTGTCCTGGGCTAGCCCTGACGCTCAGCTGGGAGGGAGGCAAGTGAGCAGGATTACTACGTGGTCACCTCCTCACCTCCTGCCTCATCCCATTCCCTTTTGAGAATGCAGCTGGACATGTCTGGGACCTGATTTGGTTTCAAAGCAACAATTTCCCACCACGTGGCAAGCACATTTCTCTCTCTCTCGGGATTTTTCATAGAGGTGCACAGAGAGAAAAAAAGAGAAAACAATTTCTATTTCTGCTCCTTGTTTTTCCCATGTGGAATGTGCTTGGAGAATTGTTTACCTGGGGTGATTGCTTGATTGGATTCAGGTGAGGATTGTTTGAGCTGATGGCCAATCCAACCCACCTGTGTCTGGACTCTCAGAGAGGGGCACCAGTTGTGAGGAGTTAGATATGGGAGTTAGAACGAGTAGGTTTGTAGTTTTAGTATCTTCCTTTACATAGTATATTAATGTATTATAGCATAGTTATAATAAAGAAATCGTTCAGCCTTCTGAACTGGAGTCACACATCAGCATTTCTTCCCACCGAGTTCACCTGCATTTACAATACCACCATGCCCCAGAGTTATTTTTTCTCAGCTGGGCTGGGTCCCCCACCCAATCCCGCACAGGGTGAACCCTGCTAACCACCTGGCCAGGAATGTGCAGCCAAAGCCACGTCGGCAATCTCTGCTGGTAAAGAAGGTCCCAGAAACCACAGAATCGCAGTTTGGGTTGGAAGGGATCCTTAGAAGTCACATGGCCCACCTGCCTGCCGTGGGCAGGCACATCTTCAACCAGAGCAGGTTGTTCAGAGCCACATCCGACCTGACCTTGAACGTTTCCAGGTTTGCTGGGAGTGGGCAGCACTCTGCTCTGCTCCCTGCTCTCCTGAGCAGCCCCCAGTGCAGGGCAGCAAGGCTCAGTGCCCCACAGGCTCCCCACTCCCCTGGGAGCCCTGATTCCTTCAGAGACCTGGCACACAACCTCCTGCACCTGCATCAGGGGGGTTTGGTGCTCCAGAGCAGCTGCCACACCCCACAGACCGTGACAGGTGTGAAGGAACCCAACCAAGTCATACTGAGGTGTGCTGTGCTCCCAGAGGGGTGAGTGAATCTGGTGACAAGAGGAAGAAATAGCACTTAGAAACCAATTAGTGGGAAAGGCTTGCTTCCTCTGATCTGGTTTTGACACCCAGCCAAAGTGTTTCTCCTCACTTACATGGGTGACAAACCCCTCATCACACATCTGCTCACCCCTCTGCCCCAGCCTCCAGGCAAACTTCACCCCCTTATTTACAGACAGCAAATTAGATTAATTCCCTGGGGTCAGTCAGGTGCAAACTGGACATAGCTTGGCCGTATAATAAATATAGTCAGAGATAAAGAAGAGTTTGAAAGAATAAATAATGGAGTCTTAATGGATTGCTTGAAAAATTCAGGGACCAAACTGTTTTTCATGTTTAAAGTTACTCCCAAACTACAACAATTAGGTTGTCTCTGCTTCAGCCTAAATCCTTTTACCCAAAACATTGTGAAAGTAAATGGGCTTCTGCATTTGGTGCCTTCTATTGTCAGAGAGTCTATTTGGAAAATCAGGACCAGTTTAAAGCAAATTAAGAAAAAAAAAAACCAAACTCAAAACACCATCAAAAAAGTAAAGCAAACCTTAAAGAATAAAATTCAATTTCAGACTAACTAACAGCACCCAGCAAATAAACTCTTGTGAGAAGTGCAGTAAACTAGGGCTGATACCTGGCTTAAGGTACCAGCACAAGGCCTATTCCCATTAACAAGAAATGCATTACAAAGTACGATACACAAAGAAAGGAGCTGGTTATTTTCTTCTTTTGTTTTTTTTTTTTTTTTTTTTTAATGACAAAGCACCACTTCCTGGCAAGCAGAAAGTTTTGGGTAAAAATGCTCCCATTTCTGTATTTATCTGGAATGCAATATCTAGTCTGGAGCAAGCAAGCAAAGCTTTGAAAATACACTTCTGGGTAAGTGTACGAGGATTGTAAACATAAGATTGCTCTGGACACACATTGGAGTCCAAGACTTTCCTCAAAACGTTTTCTAAGTAGCCTACAGATGTCTTGGGGCAGAGTGGGAAGACCTGAAAGCTCAGAATTGCAGAATAGTACTGTCAGACAGGAAAGGCAAACAATAAATTCAACATTTTGACCTTTTGGTGCTTGTGTTATGCACAGCATGACACCCATCCCATCCTCATCCGTCAGGTACCTGTGGCAAGACAAACATCCTTCAGCAGATAGGGCAGCTCCTGGGGTTTGGCATCAGGCTGAGTCCATCCTGTCCCAGTTAACCAGTAACTGAGCGTGGGTTGGTTCTCACAACGGCTCTGTGAGCAGCTTTCCATGGATTCCTTGCCTTTCCCTACTCCGCTCTTGCTCTCCGTTCAGGGATCTTTCAAGACAATAGTTTATCCACATTAAAAGTGAATTTAAAGAAAACCAACCAAACAAAAAACCAACAGTGACTTTGGGGCTATTTTATTATCCAAACGAGCAGTCCCTGATGACCATCTTGTTAATGCACTTATAAAATATATCACCCCTGCTTGGTGGATGTAAAATTAACCCAGAGATTTGTGGCTTCTGGCAGCTGCTTCTTGCTCAGCAATGCTCATGCATCTTGTCACAAATATAAAATGTAGATTTTTTTCCTTTTTTTTTATAAATATATAAA
The DNA here is from genome assembly GCF_031753505.1 of Anomalospiza imberbis. Lineage (NCBI taxonomy): Eukaryota > Metazoa > Chordata > Aves > Passeriformes > Viduidae > Anomalospiza > Anomalospiza imberbis. The sequence goes on along the minus strand of NC_089685.1, from coordinate 71,519,135 downwards.
TATTTCCAGCTTGGCAAAGTGATTAAAGGCAGAGTATATCCATCTTCAACTATCCAAAGGTATAAAAATGAAAAAGGGGAAAATATTAGCAATAATTCACCAGGGGAAGGGTCAGAAGATCCAGATATGATTATGGTTTTTTAGCATATGGAAAAAAAAAATTGTGCCTTGTCTGGAAAGCACTGGTCACCTGTGACTTCAGGAGCATGCAGCAAAGACCCTGTCCTCTTGTGGCCGCGAACCAGGGTGCTCTAAGTGCACTCACGAGGTGCACAATGCAGAAAATGAATTTATAGAGAATTTTCAAAGCCTGACAGAAGGCCCACATGGTGGGCATCTGTATGTAAACTTTGAGATAAGAAATGCTGACTTAGAAATGCCATGGAATAGGACAGACATTGCTGAGAGAGAAATGGAGCTAGAAACAAGTTTCAAAGGATGGCTTTGCAAATGAGACTGGACACTTTGGAGAAATGGAGCTATGAAAGATACATTGTGGTAGGACCCACGAGGGGTAATTTTAGATGATTGGCTTTAAGGCATTTACAGCATGGTGTGGCCAAAACTGATAGGCCAAGAAACACTGATAGTGTATTGTAATTAAGAAACAGTTGGCTTCTGATTGGGATGGCGTGAATTATAACATCTGTATTGTCTCACCCTTCACGTGAGACTGAAAATGGAACAAAAGCTTTTCAAACACCTCCCAGCTGCCCCATCTCTGGGTCAGAAAAGGCTTAATCCCGCAGACACGACCCGTGGAACGGCTGCCCCTTCCCTGCTGCCCAGCCCTGTCCCTCTGACTGGGAAGCTCCCAGGGCTCCTGAGGCCACGACTGCTGCACAGTCACATCGATTCCAAGGGCTTCCCAAAGAGCTGCACAAGTACTGACGGCTTCCTGCTGTTCTCCAGGAAAATGTGCTGCAGGACCTCCCAAGCCTGACGGAGGAGAGCAGCCCTCGAGTACCAGGGGGAGCAGAACACACACTCAGGAGCAGTCTTGGTGCTTCTGGCTGGGTGAAAGTGCTGCTGTGAGGACAGAATTGCTGTATAATCCCTCAAATTAGTCCGAGAGGGAGAGAACAAAGACAATGACACAAGAGAGAACAAAGATAATAAGATATTATATATCTTTAGTATAATATTTGAAGTCCTTTTGGTAATGACCGGTGAAATCAATGCAATCATCAGCCGTGGCTGGTCAACATCAGCGTGGACTTGCTGAGCAAAACTTCAGGGCACAAGGTGCGGGGTCCTGAGGCCCCAAAAGAGTCGCTGAAGATGGACTTACTGCTGATACCCAGCCTGCTGTGTGCATTTACTGCAATGCATGTGCTTGCAGCAGGTGACTCTGGCCTTGGCAGGGAGGGAAAATTGTGTCCCTGAACAACTCCTTGGAGAGCATGTCTTAAATGCCTGCAATTCCTGCTTGTTCTCTGCCTCTCCTTTCAGTGAAAGAGCACAACTGTGCTGTCATTCCAGGGGATATTTATCAGACAACGGACAGCAAATCACTTTCATTAAAGCAACCAAAGGCAAAGCCTGGAACGATGCAAAGGTCTTTCAAGTTTACCGGCAGCACTTCCAGAGGAAGAGAAAGAGAGTGTGAATCCAGTTTTGTTCTTCTCATCCTGTCATCCCTCAACATCCAAGGGCTTCAAGCTTGCTGCAGTCGGACTGTTGAGGACCCCCACAGATTAACACGAAGCCAGAGATGATCAGACAGCAACCACAGAAGCAGCTGCTTAAAGGATCTTTTCATTTCACCGGGTGACAGACCCAATATGCTAATTGGAACAATGCCTGTGTCTGCTCCTGCCTTTTCAAACCACTAAAGCTTCATTTCCGACGCAGGCGCAACAAAAATAAACACAGTAAACCAAAAATGAAGTCCTCTTCAAAAGGGCAGCAGTGACCTCATTCAGGCACACTGGCTTTCCTGAAAGGTAAATATGGCAGGCAAAGCAGTGATGTGAGAGGTTTGTTCCTGGGAAGTGGGGAAGGATGGGAAGAAAAGCCATCACATAGTTTGTCTTTCCACCAGGCCGATTTCCTTTAGCAGCCTGAATAAGCAATTGGCCACTAGCCGGCTGTGGTGAATTTGTCCCATGTTTGCAAGATCAGTCAGTGAGCAAAGCTGTTTTCAGTTAATAAATATTTGATTTACAAGGTACAGTAAGTAATAAAAAGGGAAGGGAGTTTAGCTGCTGGGAGATTTGTTTAGCACTTTAGTGGGGATAACTAACAACCAGCTTTGGTTGTTTTTTCTCCTATGCATGGCCAATAGGCAACCAACTTTATCAGTCTTGCTGCATTACCACTGGTAGTGAGCAGAGCTAACACACTGAGCAAAACAAGTGGACTGGGACATACACCGTGCCTTGACAGAAAAACAGCTGAAGGGAACACTCTTAGATTCTTCTTTCTTCTTCTCTGCAAGTAACCTGTGATAAATATTGCATTTCTCAGTATCATTGGGAAAAATCAAAACTGTTTGATCCTTTCCATATGATATAGGTAGCTATATATGAGAGGGAGAAGGATATAAAGTAGCAGGTACAGAACAGCCAGCAGCATTTTATCAAAGGAGAAAAGACCCCAGAAGACACCAATCAGCCCACTACACAGTCCTGGGTATTTTGGATAGAGCTGGAAAACAAAGTGGGCACACACACACAGAAAACAAGGAAAAGAAAACCATATGAAAGGGCTGTGCTTAAAAAAGAACCCCAAACCACCAGCTATAATAGATGAAGTGGTTTGTTTTTTTTGTTTTTTTTTTTTTTTTCACATTTAAATTTCTTCCTAGAACGCAAGAAGAAAGGCGGGGATGTGGTCAAGTGGGCAAGGCAGGGCAGAGAGCACCAGTGCTGAGCCCGGGTGAGCTCTGCATGCCGAAGGAGCACACACTCCTGTTCTCAGTCCCTGGTGCACAGCAGCCCTGCCTCCCTCCCGTGTGACAGTGGGCACATCGCCGAGTCTGTCAGATCCCTGGTCCCCCAGCTGGAAAAGCACTGACTCTCCTACCCACTGCTCAGGCACATCGGGCTGTTTTGGGCAGGCTCTGAAAGGGAATTTTGAGTTGAGGTGCAGCGGCTGGAGAAGTGCAGGATATTGTTGTCAGAGCTGCGGCTGTTCATTGCAGATCAAGGACTCCACCACGGAGTAAAAGCCTCCTTCTAGAGGCTCAGAACAGCAGAAAGGCAGTCCACACAGCCTCACCAGAAATACCATCAGCTGCTGATTTCTAGGACGCTGTCAGGAGTTTCTTCCCAGGAACTACCAGTAGGGCAGAACAAAGCCAAATATTTTCTTTATTAAGCAAAAAATTCCTGAGAGTTCTAAATTCTCAGTCTACACAACTTTACAGTGTTTTGTTCTGCTTTGCATTTGACCCCAGAGATATTCCAGGGGCTTGCCCAGCAAGAGCGCAAAGCCATGCCTGGACAGCATGGGCAGGGACAGACACAGGCCTTTCAAAGCAGGAAAATCAGCCCTTTTGCCATTCCCTACCACACTGAGAGGTCTCAGCACCCTGAGAGGACAGCAAAGGGCACCCCCGGAGAGCCCCACGCTGCTCTGGAGGACACTGGAGCTCTGGCAGGGGCTGAACAGCCCAGCTGAGTGACCCAGGGCCCCTCGCATCCACAGAGGAAAGTCCGTGTTCGCTTGTCTGCCAGCACAGAAAATCTGCCTTTAAATTCTGTCCCACGCTTCAGGAAAACTTCATGCCAGGAGTTTCATCAAAGCATATGCTTCTGCAAAAGAGCTTTAATGAATCAATGTTTCCTGACAAAAACCAGCTTTTGCCAGAAATCCCGTCCAGCTCCCCTATTCAGTTATCTATCTCTAAAGACCACAGTCCTCCATCTGCAAAACAAGGATAAGAATTTTACCTTATTTTTATGAGGCACATTAGGATCTAGGGGTGAGCAGCTCACAAAATAAAGAGCTGCTAAAGACTGGTGCTTTCACAAACGGGTCTGAGAGCTGCCTCACTCAAGTATTGGACAATGGCATTCAAATGGGCCAAAGCAGCAATTTTGGCATGAACAAACCCACATTACATTGTTTTAAGATATGCAGTCATTCCCCTGCAATTGGAGTCCAAGGGTGATGCCAAGTGCTTTGGGAAGAGGAAGGAGCAGGGGGACGCTGCATTTCTTTCATATGTGCTTTATTTTTTAATAGCTGTTGGGATACCTGTTAAACTAAACTGCAATAGCTGTTTATTGCAATAACAGCAACATTATAAAACTGATCAGCTCCATTTTCAGAAACAGGCTGTGCCTCTGTTTGTTTTTCTGTTGAGGAGGGACGTGTCCCAGAGGATCTCCCTTTGGGAACCCCTGTCTCAGCATGAAATGAGTAACACAATTTATGTAGACACTGCCAGCTTCTTTCCCTCCTCAGACAGAAAATGGCTTTATCTAGTCAGGTAATGTCACAATAAAGTGGTACAGTAGAAATTTCATCACTGAATGGTCTAAAAGAGATGGATCACCCAATCTATATTTCCACAGGCAAAAAAACATGCTGCGCTCAGCTGGCAGCAAAGAGAGAGGGGAAAAAACCCCAAATAACCACAATAAAAACCCCAAACAACCACAATACCAAACTCCTGATGCTAAACCACAGATTTTCAGACAAATATTTTCATGAGGGACCAATTATAGCATTATTAAATTGGATAAGCGGGAACGAGGACAATGCAACGTGCTGATCAGATTTAGAGAATCTATTAGGCTTCCTTTTGTGGAGATTTTCAAACAATTCTTGTTTTATCATCTGTTAAACAATGCAGGGGTTGAGTTCAGAGGACAGGGGACAAGCCCCAGCTAACAGCATTCAGTAGGATGCCAACCCCTCTCCAGCACACCTGCAGCCATCCCACCTTTCCTCTCCAGCTCAGACTGTCCCACTGTATCTTCACATGCAGAGATTATTATGGGGATTATTAATAGCTAATTTTTTTAACAAAAAGGAAAACATAGCCAAGTGGTTTTGTTTTTTTTTTTTTTTTTTTTTTTTTTGCTATACTTCTTGTTTTAATCACGTTTTTCCTGAGGCAGAGCCTGGTGGTGGGTACCAAGCTCCCTGCCCAGGCAATGTCCAGCAGTGCCACTCATGGTCACCACTTGCATCCAACCTGGAACATCTCTCTCATCTCTGTGTCTAAATAAAACACTGCCACTTTGATGCCTTCATGTTTTTGAATACCTGAATACAAAACCTTAAAAGAACCTCAACCTACAGCCAGATTAAGTACATAATGGTATTGTCACATCAGTGTCCTGAAGCCCCACTCATGATTTCAGCATAACAAAGTTTCTCAGCCTAAGAAAAGCCCCAGTGGATGTGGTTTTAGAGAAAAGAGCACCGGGTATGATGCAGTTGGTTTGAGCCACTTCTGCTCTGCCAAGAAAAGACCAATTAGTGCCCCAGAAAATCAGTTCCTTCAAAAAAATCCAGACTTTTCTTGCAGCTCATATCAGTAACCCTGTGCCACATCACCAGTGCCAAAGAGGGATGGGAATGCAGGATTTAGTAAATGAAGGGAAAGGAGGTGTGCCACCACCTACAGAGATTTTTACTTGTTTTCAGAGGTGTGTTTACAATCTCCCTGCCCTCAAAAGTAAAAGCAGATATAAAACAAAACTATGTAACTCACTACTGTCTCAACTGATTCAGGCAGCTGTTGTTGCTGATGATATTTTTGCATCTCAACATTCATGAATAAATTCCTTCATCTTAAACCTTATAAACATATATGTTCATGAAAGAAACCCAGATGACTCTTTTTATTTTTAGGAGACCAAATAAAATATTTATGTCCCTCTGTGTCCCAAATATCAATTACTTCCTTCACCAAAAAAAAAACCCCAAAAGTATACATGCAATGTGATTAAAAATTTACCCTACTACAAAACAATACACAATTAACTCATACATTTCCAGCTTTCCTTGACAGACATGTACTGCACACATCCACATCCATCCTGTTTAAACCACACACACCATCAATTCAGCCTTTCAAATCTGACAGGTAAGGAAAAAATACAGCTATTACCAGACAATGCATCCACATGATCTCCTGACAGCTACAAGCACACGCAGCAGCTACGCCTGGAAGAAGTCAGCATCCACTAATGTGTGTTGGATACCAGTCTGATTTTCCTAGATTATAGGATTCCTAAAGTACTTTAGTTTCAGAATTAATCTTTAGAGGAATTTAGACAACCACAGATTCTGAAATGCCCGTCTATTTTCTTATTTCTTGTGAGAGCTTCCCTCTTCCAAAAAAGAATGTCCAGCAAAACCCCTTAAAACTTTCTCCTAGTAAAGCCTTAATTTTTTTTTCTCTTCTTTTGGAAGAAAGAACATGAAATTCAATGAAAACATTTGCTTTCATCACTGCAGTTTACATGTGAGAGATGAGGAAATAAAAATTTTACTTAGAAGTGGTTTTTAAATGCCTCTGTAATAATCTTGCAATAACAGCCATGAAAATCAGTGGTATTCGAAAAAATTGCATTAAAAACCACCTAGTTAAAAAACCTAATCTAATCAACAAATCCAACCAGGAAATCAATGCTCACAAAGCAGAAGCAGCACTGAAAACTTATGTTGTTTTTTTTTTTTTTTTTTTTTTTTTTTTTTCCAAATCCTACATCATCCTCAAAATGTTTCTTTTTAGAAAGTGTCCTCAATCTCTATATAAATTAACTTTAGTGATATTTTAATATTCAGACCTTAGGAGTCAAGAAAGGCAGGAACCAACAATGAAATATGCACAGAAATGCCATTTATGAAGACCAGATCCTGCAGCAAAATACAACAGCTAGCCAAAATTTGATTTCCAGCCCAGAAAGCTAAGGGGTTATTTCAATTATTTTTTAAAATGAAATAGCTGTGCTATGATCAACTGGTCACACTTGAATGAGAATAAACCAATGTAGATCTTCTAGTGTGGAAAACCTTTTAGAGAAGATTTTTCTTTGTACCAATAGGAAAGGGACCCTACAGCATTCATGTGAGACATATTGAAAGAGCTACACATTTTTGACTCCTAAAAGTGCTCCAACTTCCTAAAAGTAAAGATTTTGTTGGTTTCGGGTATTTTTTTCAGTTACTTGGTGACATCACCTCGCTAGGCAGAGCCTCCAGGAAAACCTCCATGCTGCTTCTGTCACTTCTGCTGCCCACTAAGATTTTGCAGTTAATAAGGGCTCAGGCCAGCATTAGAGCAACCATGAGGTTCTCAAGCAGAGGAAAGCAGGAAAAACAGGGGGAGAAGGAGAAAAAGGTTTTTGAGAAAGGAACTCCCCACGTCTGTCTGTTGATCTGCATCCCTACAGCCCCCACACCGACGGAGTGTTCTGGATTTAGCTCCTTAGCTGTGGATCTGCTGTGGCCATCATCTCCAAGATGAGAGGAACTGCCTGACCTGTTGGACACCCCCCCTGCAGTGGAGAAAAGGAGCATTAAAAAGCAGATCAAGGCTCAGAGCAGAAAAACCCTACAGATAAAACTGAGCTACTGAAGTGAGGAATAAGTAAAACTTCTCAAGTCCTCTTGGGAGGTTGATTACATTCCTCTTGTATTCAATTTTGGAAGATGGCAAGGCTGTCTCCACTTCCCTATTTCTGGCTTCCTACAGCCTCTGCTAATATAAAATAGAAGGACTTCCCATCTGGATGGGTCTTCTGACAAGCAACAACAACATATGACTCGATGATTTCCAGCAGGAGCATGGAAGAATGCACAGTGGAGAAATGTATCTTTGAATTCAGCATTTTGGAACTTTTTTCCATTCTCATTCTATGAAAAATTCATTTGTGCTATTAAAAACTGTTATGGCGGGAACCCAAAAACCCAAGCCAATTTCATAATGGAAGGCAATTAAGTTGATTGCTGAATGATAAACACCACATCTTTCTTCAATGGGATACTGGTTTTGAGTAAGCAAACTGCTTTTCTGTTCATAATTTTAAGAGAATGCATCACAAATCTCTCTCTCAAAAGTTCAATGGGAAGCAAACATTGATTAGAGTGTTCTTTAAAATCTCAGCCAATTAAAGAGCTTATATACCAATGCTGGAGGCAGAAAAAAAGCAAAGTTGCTCTCATGGAAAAGTACTGGGATTAGAAAAAGTACCTCTATGAATCCTGACCTGTATGTTTGCTTCCCAGGTCTCTATTCATTTTTGGAATATCTTCCTCTGGAATTTGTAGGTTGATTTAAGACTGGAATGAGGGAGTTACTACAAAAGAAATAATTATTACTTTGCATATACTTAAACAGCAAAGTTTATTTCTTAAGCAGGAGCACGAATGTGCAAGAGAAGCTTATTGATTTATTCCCTTGGTCCAGCCTATGTGAGCTGTGTAGGTTAAGATCCTTTATTCTGAAAACAAAACCAACCCCCATCAAGAACTGACTCTACCAACCTAGGAGTTAATAAAGAGTACAGATAAATTTAGTGCTAGGCAAACCTGAAAAGAAGAATACAAGATTAAATCTGCAGTAGAGATCAGTTCTGAAAATAAAGTCAGGTAATAGTTGGGGGCAGTAATTATTATTTGCAGATCCCTAGACTTCAGGATTTTTTCTGCTGTAGTAAAATAATCAATGACAAAATGCTAGACCTCACTTTGGTTTGATCATAGAAATCTAAATTTAGGCCCTATCTTCTGTAAACCATATACAGGACAGGTAAAATGTGGGAAACATGGAAAACCCAAACCCAACAACAATAAGAAACAAAATCATAGAGCAACTTTAGAATTTTATATGGTTGAAAAATTCCATAGACCATACCATACTATGGAAAAGACCTCTTAGACCATCAAGTTCAACCTCCAGGCACACCCTGATGCTCATAAATGACCAAGTCAAGCCAGGCAGCAGAATAAACCAGGTACCAAACCCCGAACAAGGGTCCAGTGCAGTCATGATTCTCATGATCTAAACCAGACGGCATTCACCACCCGCTGAGAGGAAGCTCAAATCACATGGAGCGATGTTATCAAATGGCATCAGCTGGAGAAGAGTTTTAATTGGTCGGGATACGTGATATTTCTCTCTTGTTTCTCAGAATTCTGATTTTATAGTTTCATAAGGCACTGACGAGTTCCTGAGGTCAGACACTCTCCATCTGTTGTATTTGAGCAATACACAGAGAAGCCAACCCTGCACGTAATCTGAATCCGTGGACACACTCAGGAAAGCAACAGTGACACCAAAAAAATGTGAATATTCTTAGCATGCTGCTCCTCCCTTCAACTCTCTTCTGTCCAGGTGAGGCGAAGTATTGACTAAAAATAATACACTATTTTAAAAAAAAAAAGCATTTTACAGTTTCATCAGGAAAACCCAAGGTTTTTGATGCTTTGCAGTGTCAAGAGACAGGAGAAGCTCATTGAATTATGTATTTAAAAAGAGACTAAAGAAATATTTTGCGAGGCCATAAATGTGGCTGGGACTTGGAAAACAGTAAACAGTGAAGCTACAGTAACCACACTCAGAAAACTCCCAGTAACACTCTCAGAAAAGCAACAGCGTGCAGAAATGCCGGATGATTAAGCAGAGCAGCTTGCAAGGAAGTTATTCCAAGTCAGGAGCCCCAAAGCCTACATGAGGACAGGATCATTTTTAAAGCAATGTTTTTATGGGAAATGCTGGTTTTCCATGGGCTGCCAAAGGGGGTCTTGGGTGTTCAAGGTGATGTTTCAGCAGAGCTCGATTTTCACAGGGTGCTGGTGACTCCTTGAGATCTCGGCTCCCAAAGGGCAGCCCAAAGGGGCATTTTGACTGGAAGCTCCTGCCAGAGTCATGGGAATGATCCTGGACCTTCTCCTCTTGTTGCAGCCATCAACTGGCCGTGGTGAATTTGAGGAAGATCACTACCTTCAGCAGCTCAGCTCAATCTTTCAGATCTCTCTTCCAAGAGACATGCTTCAATTGCATTTATTTTAATTAACTGCAATCCTCTGCAAGCTGCAGCTCTCTCATTTGGTTTCTGCTTAGGCAAGGACTGGGCTTAAGTAATTTGTGATGCTCTTAAAAGATGTACAGTCAGATAATAATAAAAAAAAAAAAGGTGTGGCAGCCTGACATGACTCAGCAGTCAAATATTTTAATTCAGAGTCATTTAGCATTAAAATTCAAACAGACTCAAGTGCCATTAGTTATTTATGAGGGAAAGAATCTCAATTAAGTATGCTTGATTTGTTCAGAATTCAAGTTACAATGAAGCTTTTATTTCCTTTTAATTGTAGGCAAACAATGTTATTAGTGCTCAAGGCAGACAAACCAGCAGAATTATCATTATTCATTCACCATTGCTACTAAAAAGTAACAACAAAAAGCAACAGAAGTCCCTCAACCTCAGTCTCTTCCTCCACCGCTCAAGATATCCTTTCTAATCCTACAAAAGCATCTGTCTTTGATTTCAAGTGCAGTACCTGCTGTGCAGGATGCAATGCCAATCCAATTTGTGCGCAACGAAACCCAACGGGTTGAAATGAACTCCGCATTTTCGAGCCGTTTTTGTTTAATCATTACCGTCACTCCTCTCTAATGAATACATTAATCAAGCAAAACTTCAAGCGCAAAGGGAAAGGCTCATCTGGAGAAACGAAAAAACAAACATTAAAAAAAAAAAAACAAACCCAAAATAAAACCACCCCAGCCTCCACGACATCCGCTGCCACACCTCCCTCTGGCAGGGCTTGAAGTGCATATTCCCGAGGGTTGTTGGGAGACGTGAAGCAGGAGCAGCAGCTCCCTGCAGAAGGAAGTGGAGGAGGAAGCAGCTGAGCTGCCAGGGCTCCGCTGCCCAGCGGATTAGTGGCCTGCTGCACAGGATGTGCAGCCCCAAGCTCTCCTGACACCCCCTCAAACGCCCAGAATCCCACTTTATTTCAGGGAAGCAATAACAGTCTCCACGGCAGTGTCAGCAGCATGGGAAAGCCACGTGCATGATGTTTGTTCAGAGCTGTGAAATGTGTTTCTTTCAAAACTCGGAACAATTCACCTTTTCCACCAGACTGTAAAACGCACAGGACTTTGGCCTAAAGACAGGGTGGTTTTTAAAAATTAGGCTTTGCAAATGCCCACTTCTGACATAAATTCAGTCACACCCATTATGTAGCTTATGATGTTCATCCATATTTTTGAAGTAGGTATTGAAGATGAATTTGCATGGGAAAATACCAGCAGGGAATAGGAGAAAAGGAGAGAACACCATGGCTTTTCCAGTCTGGTATTCCTACCATCTCCATCACCCAGGAAAAATTCAGGCCTTGTTGAAATTTAACCATCATGGTACACTGCAAAAAGGCAGTTATTTCACAAATAAAGTGGAGGTAATTCAATATAGTTTTCTTGGATGTCAAATGCATTTTAGGTCTCTTTTTTTCCTTTATATGAGTTTGCCTTGTTGAAATTGAATTTCACCTCTTCCACAGAGGTAAAATTTAAAATCCATTACTTCTTTCTTGCTTCATTTGTGCACCACATTTTTTCCAAATGATCGAAGCGTTTTGGCTGGTCACTGCCACCATGGTGCCACATGCAAACCTGGGAAAAAGAATTGCTCTACCAGAGCTGCAGTGTTCCTTCAAAAGGCTTTGTTCCAGAGCCAGATCTTTTCCAGGAGGAATTATCACACTGCACTCCATTAAAGGATCATAAAACTTTTAAAGGCATTTTATGATTAGGCCAGTGACCTTTACTAGGATTTCTCCCGTGGCTTCCACAAATTTTATCTCAATGTGGAAATGGTAAACAGCAGAGGAAAATTCATATAATTTAAATTAATTTGTAATTTGACGACAAAATAAAGGCAGTCTTTCTTCTGTCAGATGGACTAAGAGAAATGTAGTAACATTACACAAAATGATAATAAATTGATTTTAAAATAAGTTAAGATTTTTATGTACTCTCTCAATCCCTGGAGGGTTCACACTATTTTTAAATATTTCTGAAAAAAATGAGGGAGCAGATTTGACCACACTGATGCAGAGCAAAAAGACATTTTGCTGTTCTGATGCTAAGCTCAACATGTGCCATTTTTGGAGTTACCAAGAGAGCATAGGACAGTTGAGTCCTCTTCATGATTATACAACAAATTAAACATATATATATATTCAATTAATTTAAATTGATTCATCTTAATTTAACAAATTAAATATATATATATATACACACATATAGTACAAATTTAGCAGGACAGGATAAGAAGCATCTCCCATCCTCTGATGGAAAGGTCTGGAATTCACAGTTATGCTATATTGTGACAACCACAGAACAGGTCTATTTTTATTTGTATCTTTTAAAAATCTATCTTGTTCAGAATCATTCCAGAAAAAAACCCTCAGTCGGGAAAATGGGAGGCTCTGCTTCCACGATGAGCAGGGACTGAATCTGATCACTGCCAAGTTCAGAAAAGGGAAGGAGACAGCTCCTCTCAGCCTCATTACAGACACCAGATGAACCAAGGTGCACATGCATTATGCATGAGGTAATTTGAAAAAGTTGTATAAAGTTTAGGTTGTGATTATTTGTCATCACTTAAAAAAAAAAAATTCCCTGTCACCAGTAGCAATAACATTTATTTACCAGTTATTCCAGTGTTATGCATTCAAAAGAATAGCTCATCTTTTCTTTACCCTTTCTTCCAAATCCTCAATTTGAAAAGCAATTAAAAGATATCCCCAGATATTTGTCTGCGAGAGACTCAACTTCCTGATTTCTGTTGCTGATAGATACGAAGCAACATCACATAAGGGGAAGAAAAAGACGAGAGAAAACAAGTCATCCCAACCTTCTGTCAGACACTTTACAGCATAATGAGCTATGATGAAAAACAAGTCAAACGCTGGGAAAACAAGAAAGCTTGGAAATTTGATCTCCCTGACGGGATCGGGAGTAATTAATTATAACCCATGTGACCGCTGGATGTCCCCACTGTCCCTGGAATGCAGCAATTCCCTGGCAGCTCCAAGAGCAGGGCAGCTGGCAAAGAGCAGCGAGTGTGCAACAAGGACCCACGGCCACCGGGACATGGGCACGCCGATGGCTCCTGCAGAAACCCAACTCCCAGCGCACGCAGAGGCACACGTGGGAGCGGGCAGGGACCGGGGAACAGCAGGGCACAGCCAGAAACACTCTCTGAATCCGAGCTCCCATCAGGTTCCCTTGGCGTCTGCTCGATGGTTTATAATGCAGCACCGAGCGGGGCCGGGCGACAGATCCTCAGAGGGAGCCAGGAGAGCAGAATTACTTCTGAGGAGATGCGAAGGAAGCCTGGATTAGAGCACCGCGTGCCACGGGGCAGACAAAAATGACCCTTGTGCCATAACAGGTGAGAGGAAAGGTGAGCAGGAGCAGGGATGCCAGCACAAGGCTGCCGAGAGCTGCCTGTCAAAAGCAGCCAAAAGAGCTGAAAAAACAAGGAGAACATCTGTAACACCCTGGGGTGCTCTTCATATCAAAGCTTTGAGGGCATTGGTGGATGAAAGCTGGAGAAGGCAAAGGAAAACAAAAACAAACCCCAGAATACCCCAGGAAGACTACTCGTGCACATCCTTCTTTGGAGGTCAGGCCATGAAGGGTTTAAGTTCATGTGAAGGTGTAGAAGCCAAGGTGTTAGCATCAACTCATTTTTATGTATTTTCAAATGTGACAAAAAGCTAGACTGAATTCTTCCATCAGAGAAGACCCAAGTGCCTTGCTTACTATGATGAAAAGGAAAGATCTCATCCTGTTCTTTAAAGGAAGGAATTTCCTACAAATAAATTCTAAAGCTAATCAACCACATGTCTATTTTGTGGACTTAAAAAACTCAAGCTCCAGTAGCTTATGTCTTATTTCACTCTTGTAACGAGAGGCTACACCACAAAAAACACCAGGTCTGTCCCCACCTCCTGTCATTAGCACAGCTCCCTGATGTTAGATGTTGAACTACAAAGCTATGGGAAGGGCAGCTGTGGCTCAGACAAAATAACATTTGAAGAGTGTGCACTCTGTGAAGGTGATGTGTGAGTTTATTCTCCCTCCTCCACCCAAAATCCCCTTCCTACTACTTGTAGAAGGCTGATCAGGGAAGTGCCTGGCCCACAGCTGGTTTCACCTTGGACTTCAAAAAGCAAGGCATAAAAACCCCACGGGCAAAAGCACTGGCAGAAGGATACTAAAACCAAATGTAAACTGAAAACAAGTACCTGGATTGAACACTAAACCAGAGCATACCAAACTGGTAATTAGGATTTTGTTTAGCTATTGTTTATATTCTGATTGGCTACAGAAGCTATTGGGACAGCAGAAACACAGAAGTAAAGGGATCTCCTTCGGCCTGGGTTCCTCAAAGGGTTTACTCGGAAGGCTTTTGTGTTTTGTCCTTTATTTCCCTCCCCTCGCACACTGGGTAAAAGGATGACTGGTTTGACACACTGTGGATGTTCTTTTGTTCAGATTTCAGATGTTCACAAAACAGAGCTGCACTGAAAAGGCAGGGGTTTTTAGGGGGAGAGCCCTGGGGGAGGAAAGTACATGAATATATTTGAATAATGAACTAATTTGAGGATTTAATGGTTTGCAATTAAATTAATTAGGTACTCAGACTTACTGGACAGTGTCTTCAAGCTTGTTCTACTTGTTTTGAAGTGATGCATATGTACAAATGTGCCAGAAAACCTCGATAGCTTTTGTTCCCTCCCCTTGATCTCATCGGTACTTTCCCATCAGTGACTGACCATAATACAGGCACTTCGTATGAAGAATAAAATGAACAAAGTGATTTGCTGAGATTTCACAATAATCATAGCAAAAAATATTGTTACCTGTTAGGCTGATTTCTGGTAGTCACCACTCTCTTTTGCAGCATGTTGTCTGACAGACAGAATCCATTGTGCACATCTCAGCCTTCCAAAAAGTAGAGTTACTATCATGGCTCTTCATCCAAAGATCTGAGATTGCTTAAAAATGTCAGGGATGCTTTATGACAGGTGCTCAAATTCTGAGCATCTTCTTTACAGCTTTTGGCTCTCAGAGAGGATAAGCAACATATCTAATCCTGAGACCTGATTACTTTCCCAGGTGTGAAAGGGAGACTGTGCACCCTCATTTTCAGACCCACTGCTGGAAAGCACCTCCTCCACTCTCAGAACATCACAGCTCCACTTGACTCCGAGCTGAAGTCAAGTAAGAGTGCCCAGCACTCTTCAGTGCTCCGTTTTTTGCATCTTAATCAAGTGCTGCAATTGCATAGGCCTTAACTATGGCTAACTTGTACATTTAGGAGAAAACAGTAGCAAAAGCTTAATTGCAACAAACAGTTAAAATCCCTTGAGCCTCGAGCCTAAAATTTTGGATAAAAGTTCAAGATCCCATCCAGTCTCTTGGGCCTACAGCCCAGAGAAGGAAGAGTTTAATTACACTCATGTAAGCAAAACAGGGATTATTGAGGCATTGCTGAGGATCCTCTCCAGTGCCTCCACAGGAAAGGTTTTGCCCATGCAAGCCAGACAATTGAATGGAAAAGTATTAAAAGATGTCCACAAAAGAAAAACAAAGACAGGACTTTGGCCAAGTTTAGTCATACCTTTATTCTGTGGCTTTTTCCTTATCAGTCATTAATTTAGCAGAGAAAAATTTGGTTCAGAGTCACTACATTGATCTCTGATTAATGTTTTAGCTAATCATCTGTGATATATATAATTTGTGTCTGAAATGGCTGTGTAGTCCAGCCTCAAACACTCACACTGCCTTCCTAGAGCCCTGATAAACCAGAACAAGGCTACACAGTAAATCCTGTCTTGCACTAAGGAGGCTCACAAATTCAGTTTTGATTTTTATAAACAGATTGCTCCTTGAGTTGTTATTATTAGTGTGAGCTGGACAGCTTGAATTAGAGAATAATTTATTCCCTGTGCATTTCTAATTACAGAAAAGAGGTTCACTCACTGACACACTTGTCCGTCTTGTTCTTTCCTGTCTTTCAGGCATGGCTGATTGCAGCTAAATAGACAGACCAGCACAAACTGCATGAGAAACACAACTCTGTCAAAAAAGGACTGAAGTGTTACCATTAA
Organism: Anomalospiza imberbis; assembly: GCF_031753505.1. NCBI lineage: Eukaryota > Metazoa > Chordata > Aves > Passeriformes > Viduidae > Anomalospiza > Anomalospiza imberbis. Next base: position 71,503,037 of record NC_089685.1, on the reverse strand, counting down.
TTATTCTGGACCATGTGCTCATTTACAACAGATCTAACACGAGAAATATTCTCAGAGGTGTCAAACAGCCTCGGTTTCATAGGTGCATGGGGGTAGCACTGACTAAATGTTTGACTGACTGGTAGGATGTGACCTGCCAGAGACCCTTGAAGCTTGGGGATTTCGTGTGCAATTTGTGTTTCAGCATTCAATAGATAATTTAAATTGGGCCACTCTCTCTGAGCATTTCTGAAGGATCTACATGCCTGAGCCTGTGTCAGAACTGCACAAGTATCTAAAAAAACCCAGCAACCAGCAACCCCCCCCAAAAGCAAACAAACAAACAAACCCACCCCAAAACACTTATGAACATCTGTGCAAGTGATTGTTTGGAACTCACTGCATCTTAAAAAGGCTTGAAGAAAGTGAAAATGCCATTTACTACAGGATGCTGAAAGGTAGGTGTAACAATCACCGGGTGCATAGGAAGAGAGCTTGAAAAGCCAACTAGGGGAAATGAACAAACCCCAAATCACCTTGCTTTAGTTAACCCTTGCTACCACAGAGGCTGTTGTTTTAAAGAATTGAACAGAGAACAGTCCATTTCAGCCATTAATCAGATGAGCAAACTTTGCAAAGGCAAGAATCAATTGACTGCCAATTCACACTTGAACTGTCAGGAGAAGCAACACTGGATTTACTGTTATACCCTTCAGCTACTTAAGCCAGAACTACAAAAGCAGCATTTTTTAGTATTTTTTTTTAATAATGATAAACAAATAGATACTTTAGGTGTGCCCTTGCTGCCACTGTATTTAGATTTTTTTAACACCTGTGCAATCTAACAGACAAGACCTCCCTCCACTCTCACGTATCCTCATAAACTTGAATTTCCTATCCCAAGGACCAGCAATTAAAAGCTTAAAGGAATAAAGTAGCACCATTTTCAAATGGCTAATAATCACCTCCTTCCCCTCTTCAGAGTTTGCTGTTCTCTGTTCTTGAAACTGTTTGCTTTTTTTTTTGCAAGGCCTGCATAATTTCTGTACTTGTATCTCTGCAATGAAATTTCTTCCTTACAGTCACAGACATTCCCTAGTTCTTTTTTTACAGAATATCTAAGGCTGCATAATATTTTTGCTGTTAAGGTTTTACCCAATATTCTCACCTTTAAAGTTTCGTTCACAAACAGCTTAAGTTTAAAGAGTGTTTCCATTAAATGACAGCTCTTTATAACCAATGACACAGCTTGTTGAGGGGGTTATCATCTGTCAGCATGGTATTAAAATATCTCAGGTTTTTCCCCTGAATACTTTAAAAGGGAACAATTTCAAGACAACAGCAAAACTCCGTGAACTAAGGTGAAGAAATTCAGAATTGCATGTAATGCTGGATTTGCTTTCAAGCAGCATCCTCTTGCAACCTTTGGTTTATAATTCAACATTAGTTTTGAATTGAGTTTTGCTTGTTATCAAAGATTGCTCCATCCTGCCAGCTGAACAGGCAGTAAGTATCTTCATATCACAGTCATTGACCATGCAAAAAATGAAACTGGGAAAACTCACTGTGCCTTTTCATTAAGTGCTACTGCGACTACTACCCCCAACCTCATGGCAATCTTGCTTCTGAAGTTCACACAACATGACAATAAAAGCATTTGGGATCTGCTTTCAAAAGATGCTTTTTACCAGGCTACAAAGCAGGTAGGACAAACATCCACTGCTTTAAGGTTTGTTTTCCTGTTGATGTCCCCACTGATTCCTCCTTTCGGATTGTTTGCTGAGAGTTTCAGCTTTCAAAACATTTCTTCTGATCCTAAAGGAAAAAGAATATATTTTTTTTAATAATAAAAGGAGAATCTAGAAAATATGCATAACCTGCATTCAGCTCCAGCCAGTCAGCACACTCTCTACTGGGTGTTCAAAATGAATATTCAGTTTCAAAACCTCTGCTCAAAGCTAAGCTGTGACAGTGCAACCACTTGAACAGGAGCTTCCCATATTAACAGGAAAGAAGCCTAACCCTAAAAAATGTAAAGCTAATAGCTGCAATATTTTCTAGACTTGGGCATTTCCTCAGAAGCGAGTTAGATAGGAATGAGAACATTTTGGCTCTGCATAAAACTGTGGGGATGGTAAGGTCGTGGACTACCCCCAAGTCAATTGTAGATTTACAGACTCCTATTCCTTTATTTAAGCTGGGCAGAACAAACAAACAAGCAAAAATTCAGCCTCAAAACAAAACAGTCAAAATCAAAGTAGGAAAAGATGTTGGTCATACAGTATTTTAAAAAAAGTTTCTGTCAATTTTATTTTTGAAATTAAAAAAAAAAATCTATAGAGTGTATTTGCAACTTGGTAGTCTTAGGGTGCAATATCCAGTACTCTAGAGATTAAATATCCCCAAAACACTGAAAAACCCCCATCAGAGCAGTTTCTTTCACTCTTATTTCCACTGAGTATTAGAGCTGATTACCTTTAAAGAGCCATCACCAGTACTAGGAGATTTCATAAAGTTTAGATGTCAACCTTCTCTAATTCATGGAAATCTATATTTAAAGCTACAGACAGAGACTGAAACTAGAATAATTTAAAGTACTACATCACCAGACTACGACTTCTATGGTGACACTTTCTAGAGACCAGGTAGATAGAAAGGAAAAGGTAATTTTTATTCTATTCACAACAGAGAAATCATGAGGAGACTTGTGAATTTCCTTTTTTTTTTTTTTTTTCAGATTAAAAAAAATCAGACTTTGAAAACCTCCTCTGGAAGGCAGCTGCATTTGCCTTTGCCAAGACAAATCTAACACATGTTATAGCAAACAGACACCAAGTTAAAAGCTTTAGTTCTGCTCTGCAATTCTCCTCTATAATGCCACAAGGAAGGGATTCTCCTACCTGACCTTTCCAACCCACAGCTCCCACAGGAACTGAACAAGACTGGTTTTCATGTCTAGTGGATCATGCACCTCTTTCCTCCATCTCTGGCAGAAAACAAGTGATTCAAGAAAATTTACAAGAATTTTCAAGGTGCCTCAAGAATTTTCAAGTAGCTTCCACTAAAAGAAGGGAAAAGAAATCCAACATTGAGCAGGACAGGTCAGTTTAGTGCTGTAAAATTACCTCCAAGGTATTTTGATCAGACATTCTCAGAGTTCTTGACCAAAAAAAAAATTATAGATGTTATTCTTTTTTTGGTACTCTATGGAAACTGATTGAAACAAATGAAGTAACTTGTACAGGGATAGTCAAAGCCTGTGTAATTGTCTAATCTGGGTTCTACCTTCTGACTACCACTGCTGAGCCTTAACAACTCCCTCTTTCCTCCACAAAGCTGCAGGCTTCAGCAAACAAAGCATTCCTTATAGCTAATTGGTATTACACAGAAACTCAACTGCTCTTATTTACAAAACTACAGATTTATGTCAAGCAAAGCCAATTATGCTTAATGTTTAAACTATTGCAGGTGCTCAATGACATTGTGCTAGGCAGTAGAAGGGAAATTGCTCTTTTAATGCATCTTGTTCCAACTGGGAGCATGTGTTTTATAATCAGTGCAAACTTAACAGATGGAGATCTTAATCCTCTCCATCGAGTTTTCTTCAGGGCCCCCTCCCCCAAAAAAAATGGTGTCCCACACATTTAGACTTAACTGAGGTGGTCTATGAATTGTCTGGGACAGAACTTGCAGGTATTTTTTTTTTTTGGCAAGTGTGTCCATGAATACAGTACCAAACACACATTTAACCATTAAAAAAGACACGCCCAAAATGTACCAGCAGCAACCAGGAATCCATCTGGCCATTCAAGGCTGGTAATGACCTCTGATGAGCACAGCACCTACTCAGTTAAAACCGGAGCTGCGCAAAAGCAACTTCTTCCCAAGTCAAGTCTGGATCTGGAGTCCTTCCTACTAAATACAAGGGAGAACAGTTAGAAAATTTAGGCAGTAATCAAACAGAAAACTGAACTGGGATGTTTCTGGCCACTCCTAATCTCATCTAGGAGGCAACTTTTTCCACAATACGTTTCAGAACTATAAACCTTTATGGTGAGGATTCAAACATGAGTATCTTAAATTTACTTTGTGCAAAGCAATGCAGAATGGCAACAGGTGATCACACACACAAGCAGTCAGACCTGAGGGCTTTGTAAAAACTGCCCTAGATCAACAAAAGGCTGAACAAAAGCAGCCTCTCCTAGCACCTTTCAGCTGTTTATTGCATCATTTTGTATGCACACACACATCCTTATTTTTTCTGTCCTCCAATTTTTCTTAATGTAAAAAGTCACCATTTTTAGAAGGGAAAAGCAGCTTCTTTCGAAGACCAAACCTTTAGAGTCTTTTATACTGATTACACTGTGTGCTGGCACAAGATTTATACAATTTAGGCAGGGTCCTGTATGTACAAAGGATTCCATCAGCTTTGAATGGAGTCCTAGATGCTGCAGTTCAAGAAAAATTCCTGCCTGATGGTTTTGAGTGCTAAATTGCTCTGTCATAACAGTGAGATTGATTGATTGATAGATTTTTGCATGCAGATTCCTCTGCGCCACCAACTGAACTAAGGCCAAATTCAGCATCCAGTGCCCCCTTTTCTTCTGACATCCATCTGAAAGGCCAAACTCTTTATCAAATCTGGTAGAAAAATCCTGCTGTCTGTGTGAAGAAGGCAGGGAGCTTTCAATATTCAACTCTTCATCCCAAAGCCCATTCTAGGGAGGTCCTATCCAGGGAGTTAACTAATCCTCTTTTTCTTGCAGAATTATCTTCATCAGACAATTCAACTCAAATGGCTGCATTCTGTTATCTGGTGTTATCTATTCTCATGTTTCAGTTTCTGAGGAGAAAAAAAAAAGAAAGTGGTCTTGGGAAGTTTGAGGCCATTCAGCCCGAGAATGCTGCAGACTAAATATTTTACCTTAAAACAGAGTTAAGTTTCTTGTTCTGGGTGTAAATGGTTCCAAGCCACTGTTACTTTTGCAATTAAAAAAAATTGTTAGTTAAAAAAACATCTACAGTCCAATCATATTAATCTGCCCAAAATTTAAGTTTTACCCTTCCATTACATAGCTCCTCTCCTTTTGTGTCTAACTCTCAAATGCATTGAGAGCAATCACATCCCTCCTCTCAGCAGACTCCAACCAGCATTTTGTAGCTTTTCTGTGCAAGGACAAAGGTCACATATTCAAGAATTTCTCAGGAAAGAACAAATATTTTTCATGGCTTAAACCTGGCTCTATTGCAGTACAAACACGATTTAGAAAATAACACCTTACAAGCAAATAACTGTCAGGTGTCATGGATGAATTTACCCAAATATGTGGAAATTAGCCTGTTTCACACTTTCCAGTGGCCTCAGAGAAGAGATCCTTCAGCCTTTTGCTGCCTCTCCTCTCACAGCCCCAGCTCATGCAGCCGCTTTTGGAGAAACAGTCTGTCCCTTGCTGGGAAGGGGTATATTCACTGCATTGTTCTCCCACTCCCACAGTGCCCACCCTAAATTTACAGCATTAAGTGTTAATGGTGCAGAAGAGATTTCCTTTGCCAGCTCTTGCACAGTTTCAGCTCACAAACTGTGTCACTTCAGTGAATTCCATCCTTTTCATGTGGCTTCTCCTGTGGCAGAGCATTCCTCATATCTAGCAAGCATTCTGACTTCACTGCCCCTTCCATTAGTAACATCTTGATATCAAAGTGCTCCTTTAGTTTTTTTGGGGCTGAGATGTTTCCTTATCACATTAAGACCCCACTTCTCTCATGACTCTTTTTAGTTCTATGACTTTTAAATAGAAACGTTAAGGGTTAGATTATCATCTCTCACAATAACAAAATCAGCCAATTTTGGGAGTGCTTAACAGATCTTTAAACTGGAAAGCATTTTACTAATAAGTATTTCCCTGCATCTCCAGCTGCATCTACCCTTTCCCAATCTTCTTTTCCTAATTCCCTTCACCCCCCTTCATCTGGGCTGCAATTAGTAAACTTGGTGCTACTATATTCCAGTGTCCCATTCTCCTACTAGCAATTTTCTTCCTATCACCCTTCAGGAATGGCAGATCTCACAGTGTTGCTGCCAAGTGAGACTGGATGCCCCAGCATCAATGTTTCATGGCACACCTTACGGACTGATGGCTGGTATCTGGTTTCTAGTTTTATTTCTGGTAGATCTCGAGGCAATTTGCAAAGGATGCTTGTGCCCATTTCACTGACAGGGAAACTAAAGCAGCAAGAGCCAAGAGCAGTACACAAGACTCCCACCATTGCAAACATCAACCAGTCAATGCCAGATTTCAAATGCACTTCTAAATTATAATGCCACAAATTAATTTGCTAAACAAATGCCTGCATGTTTATTAATTTTTGACCACTCCTAAATGCAAATATACGTGGATAGCTATTTCCATATAAAGATTAAAAGCCTCTCTCCATCAGCTGTGGCGAGCAGTGAGCTCTCCTTGGCCTCCAGCTGAATTATGACAGTGCAGCCTCCTTCAAGGCCAAATCCTATGAAGAATGCTATGTTGTTAACTTCTAAATAACATTATTATTCACCAGATAATTCATAAATACCAGGACATAGTTCCACTTAGGTGTGCTGGGTAATTTATCCTTAGAGAACTGGTGGATTTAAAAAAAAAAAAAAAAACACAACCCAAAATTTAGGGTTGAAATTTTGTCAGGGTGAAATTCTATCAGGTTTTCTCCACAGGAGACAAAATGGGAGAACTTTCCAGGACAGCATTATAATGCTTGATGGCTTTTTCATGCTTCAAAAGTTTTTCTCCAGGAAGACTTCCTCTGAACTCATTGGTGCAATCCTCATGCAGATTGTTGTATCTGGGGGAGATGATACAGAAGGAGAATAACAAAATAATCATCCTTTAAGGTATTAGCATCACCCATTGTTTATACACAATACTTTTTACGTTACAGTGCCTTCCAAGTCCTGGACTTCAAGGCAGCCAAAAAAAAATAGGAAAATGCAAATATGCATTTTCCTAGAGCCTTTCAGAACTTCAGGATGAGAAGTATCAAACTGGGTGCAGATGTTAATAATACTTGTACTGTGTTCTTTAAAAAAATAAATTTATAATTAACAGGCTTTTTCCCACAGAGAAATTTTAGTGTATTTTTTCTTATTCCAAGTTTTAAAGTCAGTTTTCCCCCTCGGCCTAACCAGTGTTTATCTGAATAGTCCTCACTCGGAGGACTCCCTGCTCAGAGAATTCTTATTCCTCAAAAAAATAAACAATTACAATTGATTTCAAAAACACATTTCTAGTAAGTCAAAACTTGTATTATTGACAGATGAGGTACCTTGATTCTGAAGTGAAATGCTGGTTTGAAATAAACTTTTTTATACATTTGGTTTTCTATTTTTAGGGAAATTGGAGGTCAACAGATTTCTTCATAAAAATGTTAAGCTGTGGTGGATTTTTTTTTTTTTTTTTTTAGTTTAAACCAATTTTATGTTAACATTTTGACAACCAAAACCGCTTAGTTTTCGGCAGTAAATAGCACAAATGAAAATTCCAATTTACAGTAGAATAAAATTCCATATAAGGAGTACAAAGTACACTCAGGAGAGATGTTTTTCGTTGTGGCTCAGCTCACATTTAAAAGAAGAGAATCACATTGGAATAACCAAAAAGATTAAACTTTGGTGCGTTGGTAAACCAACTGCAAAGCTGGTGCTATGCGCAATAAAAACACCAACATTTTTTGTTGAGAGTTCTAGAAGTGCACTGCCCTTGGAGGTTTTCTATTGCTCTCATCCTCACATCCCTGCTCCATCAAGGTTCTGCAGGATTCCCACAGAGCTGCCTCCCCAAGCCCAAGAACCACGTTCACCCTCCCACCCGTGGTGGCACAGGCTGCTGCCCTCCCTCTTCTTGACTTTATCTTTATAATGCTGACAACAGAGCATGTATTTATGTGTAATGCTGACAACAGAACATGTATTTATGTGTAATGCTGACAACAGAACATCACCTGGGATTAGAAGTCCTGGAGTTGTGAGTTCCTTGCAATTCACAGGCACAACACAGGGATTAAAGCAAGGCTCTACAGGTGGCATAAAGCTGCTGCCTGTGAGGGGGCTGAGCAATTCTCTTGTCTCCAGCAGGAAGTTGCTTTCCTCCCATGCCCGGCAGAGTATCAGAAAATATTTGGGGGTGGTTCTGTTGCAACTGCTGCACACAAGCAGCTTTCTCACCACCCCTGTGTCCCACACTAAAAGGTGTGAGCTCCCTGGGAGAGCAGCAATGCTTTCTATAAATGGGTACAAAACCAAGGCCAGTGGAGGTCAGTTCCATGGCCAGTATAGATTTGTGTTCCCACCTGAACTCCCTGCCAAAATAATTAACACTGTTCTAGAAAGAATATGATGCTCTTCTTTCTTTAGGGCTTTTGTATTAATAAGATCCTTTAACTATTTAAAGTTAATTACCTCAGCTTGTTTTAGGGGTTTTTTTACCTCTCCACATGTGATCTATCACTACCAGTTCTGTAATACACACCAGTCTACAGATTTTATAAGAATTTCTACCTCCACCTACAAACGAAACACTGAGTTTTCATTTTCTCCCACGTACCTGTGTGCAACGGCCCAGAAGCCCAGGGTGTTCACCATCATTAAGGATGCCAAGAAGAAGAAGAATCTCTCCAATTTACCTTCATGCAGCAAGTGTGGGAACCAGGTGCCTGGTGAAGCAGACATTTGCAGCAGGATTAGTTTGCCTTGCAGCACGAGACGTGGCTCGTGTGGAAGACACGAGGACAACTCGGTGTGGGACACAGCCCCCACAGGTGCTCTGGCCCCCCTGTAGCTATTTTCATTCTCACAGCACCCATGGGGGTTTTTGAGCCTACTCTTTCTTGCTTTGCAGACAGGCAGGAGAGATCTAGAGGAACTAAAGGACTTCCCTAGTAAAGCTGAAGTGTACTGGAAAACCTAGTCCTGCACAGCCACTGCTGTAATGAGTGGACCATCTTCCACCTGTAACATCCTGTGCACACAGCTAAATCTGAGTCAGCTGTGAAAGTCTTAGGAAGAGCTAGAATTAAGGTGGGCTGTAGAAATCCTTACTTGAAATCTCTCCTGCTTTTCATAGTCTCTTTTTAATGGAAAGAATAAAAGAAAAAATCATTAAAACTTAAAATATTAAAAGCATTCACTCAGTGCCTTGGACGGTGCTCCATTACCAAGACACCCCCTGACACTTTGCCTCTCTTTACTGCTGCCTTTACCCATGAGCCTGTAAGGTGTCCTTTCCTTTCATCCAGTGTTTATTTACACAAATCAGACCTATTTCAGCCAAGGCTTTTGGAACAGTGTCTGGGCCATTTTGGCCCTCCTTTCAGCAGAGGACAGTACACACCTACACACAGTCTCTGCACACAGAGACTTCCCTGCCTGTGCACTCCCTGTGCACTCCAGTTTGTGGCTGTATTGCTTTCAGTGTTGTCCACTGCAACCAGTCTGCAAACAAGCTCAGGTGGCAAATAACTGTAGAGATCAAAATGGTTAAAAGCAAAGCCAGCCCCAGTCAGTCTGCAATTGAAGGCAATCAGTACCTGAAGTGCCATAATCAACTACAGCAAAACCATCAAATCAAGGTGAAAAAAAATTCCAGGAGAAACTGAAGATACAGAATATCAGAGACCTATACAGTGCTGTAATGACCATGTGCATTATTTGGGAATACAGGATATTTATTGCCTTTGAGGAAGGCAAAGACTGTCTTCATTAGCAGTTAATGAAGAAATGTAGAGTGTGAAAGGGCTGGTGCTGAGAACGTGATGTCCACGCTCCCCACAGCTCAGGGGAGTTCACATCTCAGAGCAGTTCCCATTAACAGCTGGAACATGTCAGACATGAGCTTATTTTTTTTTGTTGTTGTTGTTGTTGTTTAGTTCTCTCTAAAAAGAATTTGTTTTCATGCTCCAAGATCATTCTGTGATGCAAATCAGAGCTTATTGGGAGATCTAGATTAGCAGCATACCCCTGATCTGAACTACACCTGCATCAGCGTGCCCAAAGTCACCTTTGCCTGCCATGAAAGTCTGGTATCAAATCCTGCCCATCTAAACAGTGTGGCTATCCCCCCCTTGAATGGGGAAAGAAGGAAAAGCAGCCCTCTCACCACAGCTATATTGTAAAAACCTGATGGCCTTAGCAGATCTTTTGGCCACTAATGTCACTTTTACACATTGATTGTCATCCTTAGATTGTTAATATTTTTCTAATTGGAGACAAAGAGCAGTTCCACATCATGGGAGAGACACCAGTCAAAGGATTACACCCTGCCAAACACACATTGATATATTTGCATTCTCCTCTTCCCTTCACATCTTAGAGTTATAAACACATTTCTTTTCAGAGCTGTTGCCTTTAGTTCTCCAGGGACTGACAGAGAACAAGTGCCATCAGTTTCCCTAAGCTCCTGCACAGTTGTCTCCATGCCATGTTACCTTTTTGCTCATCACAGAGCAGCACCATCACACCTCTGCCTGCTCCCTTCCTTCTGCAGCGTTACCTCAGAGCCAGTTTTAAAAAACCTATCATCTAACACTGTCAGTTGACTGAGCTCCTAGGTGCTGTAACTTCATTTTAGGAGCTTATAAACTTTTACTGCCATCATTCACAATCAGGTAGTTTTTCATTTTGCATCCCCCAGGGGCCAATAGAAGGCAGAGACACAGCATGTGGATGTGATGAAAGAGAAATCATGCATGGGGGGCTGCACTGCAGCTTGTCAGAGCTGAGTTCATACTGTCTGCTGGGTTATTCACCTTGGCTGGGCTAGCTACAGGAGCAGCAGGAGCTTCCTCATGGAATGGCATTGCCAGTGGGACCTGAACAGAAAACACACACTTAAAAAGTTAATAAAACCAATTTTGCAGCTTCTGAGTTTCAAAGGTCCACTTGCATCATTCTCTGTCTTATCACGGATAAAGGCACCAGAGAAAAGCACTGAAACTGGGGCTGGTTGAGGGCAGGGCAGGATGGCATCCCGGCCAGCAGATCTGGATTCCACTCCCACTTCACCACGGCCTGGCTCAAGGATCCTTGCTCTGTCTCCTCCCTGCTTCTCTTAGGAGCTGCCAGTGTTTAAACAGCGAGGCCAGGATAATGACAGAGAGCCTTTGGAAAATCCAAGTGATCAACAGCACAGGCAGGGATAAAATCAGGCAGGATATGGTGAGGCTCCAGCTGCCACGGAGCACACAATTTCTCTCTGGTTTCCTGCTCTGTCCACAGCAAGAGGTGGGATCAATGTCACAGGGACATTCCTCTTTCAAGATTTTTCATAGAGCAACACAGAAGAAAGAGAAAACAATTTCTATTTCTGCTCCTTGTTTTCCCCATGTGGAATGTGCTTGGAGAATTGTTTACCTGGGGTGATTGCTTGATTGGATTCAGGTGAGGATTGTTTGAGCTGATGGCCAATCCAACCCACCTGTGTCTGGACTCTCAGAGACGGTCACCAGTTGTGAGGAGTTAGATATGGGAGTTAGAACAAATAAGTTTGTAGCTTTAGTATCTCCTTTAAATAGCCTATTAATGGATTATAGCAAAGTTATAATAAAGAAATCATTCAGCCTTCTGAACTGGAGTCACACATCAGCATTTCTTCCCACCGAGTTCACCTGCATTTACAATAGGATCAAGGCTTTCTTTTCCTCTCAGAGAGGGACAGCAAGGCTTGCTGTCCCTTCCTCTACAGAGGAACAAGGATGGCAGCAGTCATAAGGATATCCAGACTATAAATCCTTCCAGTACACATTTTCATCAGTGGATGCAGCAAAAAGTAATATAACCCTTTCCTACTAACAGCCAAAAAAAATTACTTTTCACTCTTCTCTTTCATTACTTTTCCTTTTAATTTTTTTTTTCTCCCCATGAAATAGGGGATAAACCTGGACTACATTTACTTCTACTTACACTCACTTTAAAGAGAATCCTCTCCTCTGCTTGCAGGAAGTCTTGAGAGAGGAGTCATCGGTGCTAGAACTTCACCCACGTGTTTCAGGCACCAAAACTCCCTTTAGATGCTCTCAGCCCTGACCCCACTAACACCTCCCACAAGCTGTCTGCAGACTGACTGCCTCTGGGGCTCGCACTCAGGAGTTTACTCTCAGCCGTGAACATCAGGGACTCCCTGGGCCAGTTTTTTGGTTGTGCTGGAATCAGGCACCCTGGGCACTGCTGTGATTGAAGAGTCCAGCACTTTCCCATCCTTGCCCTCAGCATGCAGCATGCTAACACTTCACTTTTCCCCAAAAGATACTGCCTTTGGGCTCTGTGCATATTCTTCTTTTCTGTGGAGATTGCCAGCAGAAGTGGCAATTACAAGGTTGGTTTGTCACACAGATAATTGCTCGCTGGGAATTAACTTTCTGCAACAAGCTCCTGATTTCCATTTTTAGTCCAACAATAGAAATACTTAGTAGCATGAATCACCACAAAGAAACAGAAGTTTCCTTTAGGTGCATTATTTTAAAAAGACTTTCTCTACTGGTTAGAGGTGAATTGGTTATGTATTTCATGGCAAATTTAGATCAAGTTAGAAAATGAAGCCTAGGCAGAGTCTGTTCCTCAAGTCTGCTCCACATCATGGAAATAAAGCACCTGGGAAACTGTCACTGACATTTTGGAGTCCTTTTGTATCAATTTTACATCAAAAATCACACAGTCCGAGAAGAAGGAATAATTCACAATACCAAGAGGAAACAACTGATCCTACCAAAACAGGCAGAGGTGGAGGTGACGCAGAGACTGGGACATGGACAAAAACTTTCCTGGGCTGTTTATGGGGGGTGACTGACAGCAAGGAGCTGCTGGCAACAGCAGCCATTGAACAAAACCTGGAAATGGTCAGTCTTTGACAAATATTAGTGCACACAACACATCTGCTGCTCTGGTGGCACCCTCAGAGAGCTCAAGGGAAAGTTGCACAGGGAGGCATCCAGGATTTTTGGCTGATTTTTTGCACTATCCTATTTTATTATGGGGAAAACCTTGAAGAAAAAACAAGACAGTCACATACCAGAAGTTACCTGTACCATTCCTGCATTTATTGCAGCTATCCTGCAACCTATGCTATCATTATAGAAAAAAAATTAATTCATATTTTAAAAAAAGGTTTGTACTGACTTCCTTCATTCCATGAACTCAGTGGGCATATATTTCATGTTTTATCATATCCAAATTAAAGTTTCACTCTGCCTCTAATCCTTATTAGCTAAGAAGGCACCAGTGGCCACCGCCATCTGGACTGCAAGAAATATCCTTTAGCTTTGTCGTCTTTGGTATTTAGAATCACACAAGTCAAAAATGATAAAAAGAACCAAAAAACCCAAACCCCAACCCCCCAGTGATTCTCTAAATACAAGCAGGAAAACTGTGTCTGGGACAGTTTCCTCCCTCTGACCTTTTTTTATTTTTATTTCTCACATATTTATATTAATATTTTTAGAGAAATATATTCTGAAATGATTGGCATAAGAGGACAGGTTTTGTCTTGCATCTTCTTCCGTTAAAATGTTAGGAGAGGTAAGAGATCCAAAAGAAAGCAGTTTCCCAGCTTGTACTGAAAATATCACTGTCACCCATCATCTGTTTGCACTCGTCAGATTTTTTAAAAAAAAAGTCTTATTTTATCATATTCACACCATCCTCCATAGATGCGTTAAAAATGATTAATGCAGCTTTGACTGTGACTGATATCTGATCAACTCTGCCAATAAAAACCCAAATAAAATTCTAAACTAGTGGCATAAAATAGGATATAAAAATGTTTAAATTTTGTCAACACCCTCTGTGCTCCAACACTTCAAAATACACAGTGGAGGATCTGCTTTGCTGCAGGAACATGGAAAAACATGGTCTCAGTGCTTAGAGATGGGAGAACCAGAAATAGTCTTGGCTGAGGTTTCAGTGAAACAAGAATCATGGGACAAGACAAAAGCATTCACAGCCCAGGAGTCACTCACCAAGCCTTGTTAAATCTTACAGAACCATTTCATCGACGCTACCCTGTCTTGCAGCAAAAGAGAAGGAACTTGCTCTTCCAATATAAATAAATCAGTAAATTAGCTGATTCTTTTTTTAGGAAGAAAAGAAAGAGTTCTGGTTGGTTTGCTTTACTCCCAGTTTCATAAATTGTCCAGATACTGAATATTTACAAGCTCTTTAAACAGATCTGGGAAAAAAAAAAGGTGAGTAAAAAAAATCATAATTTGTGTCTTTGGACTGTAATTTGACTTAAGAAGAGGCCACAAATTTGTTCCCTACAGCAGTCATCTTTAGTGGGTTCATTAGGCAACCACTAGGTTTTAATAAATTAAAAAAAAAATATTTGCTGATTGTAATGAGCACTAAAGTCCACTATAAGAAGCTGTCCACTGTAAAAATAGTGTGTATAACATTTCCTACCAAAAGGGAGCCTAAAATGCATTTTTTGTTTTGCTATAGTCTATCCTCACCTCCAAAAGTCTGATCCTAAACCTACTCTGATTTAGGAGTCAGCAGGACAACAGCCTGGGATGAGCAGAGGAACATTAGAACAAAAATGAATTTACAGGAACATCTCCATCATTTGCAAGCTGTCAATTGTGTGGTAATTTGGAATTATTAATCTTATTCAAGCAAGGAACACAGACAGAGATACCCAGTGAGATCCTAATTATTTTTAAAAATAAAAAGTGAGAGCCCAGTAATATGTTGTTTACATATTAATAGGGCAAGTAATCTCTAACACTCTCCTAACTAGAGCAACAGAGCAATCACTAAGCATTTTTCACTTTATTTTCCCTAAAGCTTTTCAAGTTTTGCAGAGGACTTCTCCTGCTTAGCAGCAGTCATTCCTATTATAGCATCTGAATACAGAGTGTCACCGATTCCCTTGGAAATTCCAGAGTGACTTTTGCTCAGGATAATGGTGCAGTCAATTCCACCTACAGCAACAGCAGGTCTGACAAAGCTAAACAAAGACAGCTCTGGAAAAAGAAAAAAAGAAAAGAAAAGCTAAAGTTGAGAACTTTGCCACCCAGCTTTCTAAGAGTGAGGAATGTTTCAGCCAGGAAACTCTTCAGTTTGCTCAAGAATCCTGAGCAATAGGGGCTCGAATGTGGTAACTGCAGCCAGTGGAGAAGTTAGAGTTCAGCCTTCTTGGTCTCGGCCAGGATAAAAACTCACAATCTCTCTTAAAACAGTATTTCTGGCAAGAAAAGAACTTTTTATGAATCAATTACATGATTTCATAAAGACTTACAAAAAAGCATTAAGCACCTTGATAGAAAACCAGGCAAAAATTTACTGAATTGCAAATCAAATGCAAAAATTTGTTTCCTCTATCACAGAGTACAGAAACACTCAGTAAAGAAATTAATTACATAATAGTGACACAAGATAGGCAAAATATTTTGGTGCTGACATTATGCTCGATTATTTTGCAATTATTTAATTATTTCCAAAGTCAAATTGCAGGAAAATGTCAGTTTTACTAAATATTTTAGTCTCATAAAAATTAATAGTTTCCATACTTTGGAGGGGGAGAGAGAAAACATCAGCAACACAGTCTGTCTTAAATTGTTTGTTTAATTTACCCCATATTACACTGAACTCACAGTAATTAAAAACAACCTTTTCCACGGGGGGATATTCAAGAAGCTCAGTTCTCCACACTGGATGGCTTGGGGCTTAATAGTTCTTTGCCTGATTTGTGTGTGTAAACATTCCTGTATTTTACCCATCTCCAGGTGATGTTTTATACCTTGTAATAAAATTTTAATTGAATTTTTAACTTAAAAACAGGACTGCGTGTCAAAGCATCGTTTGTTTGCTCAGATCTTGCGAGTAGGAATAAAAACTTCTTGTCACACTTTCAAAACACCCACTTCTGCTTGATTTTAAATTACATGATTCCTTACACAGGGAAGAGAAGAACCCAAAACTTTAACCCTAAACAGTTACAAAATCCTGCACCAGCTGCAGCAGTGGCATGCATTAGGGCCAGCAGCTGCGGTCTCTAAAGAACAGCTCTCTGCAACTGTTCCACCACAGCTTGTCAACAGCATCTTCAGAAGCATTCCTTCAGCAAGTGGGACTATTTTAAATTTGTGAACAAATTTGGGATGCCTGTCCCTCAGTCAAGAACTCAAGTGCTTTACTTGTTAAATTTACTTGTGAAAAAAGTCTTTTCTGTATTGAACAAAGATTCGGCAGCAAAGGAAAAATGACTTCAAGACATTCCTGGCTTAGCTTGAAAGTCAGTAACCCAGGAACAACTGCAGTTCAGAGCTCCCACTAAATGCACCTCAGCAGGCTGAACCTGCAGTAACTCCTTTTGAAAGGAAGATTTCTGGGAATTGCAGCATTCATCTGCAAAGGGGCAAGCCCACAGTGAGACAGCATTGCTACAGAATCTGGCTGTTCCAACAGCTGGGCAAAGGCAGAGGAACCAGTGGGTCCGGGAGAGTGAGCTCCCCAGACAGCTTTGAAACCCTCAGCCCTGAAACCCCAATCCTGTCCCACTCTGGGACAGACAGGAAGGGATGTTCCCCATTCTTTAAAGCTCAGATCTTGCTCTCGAGGCCAGAGGCTTCCATGTAAGTGTGAATAACACGAATGTTCTTCTTCAAGAACACTAAAAGGTGCTTCCTAGCCAATTTATTTTCAGTCTTCCAGAACAGAAGTACAGAGATTGGACAGGAGGACTTCCTGCAAGATGCCATCCTCTAATTACTCTGACTATCAAAACTAAGATGACTCATTAAAATTGGATGAATACAGCTGGAAGGCTATTTCCTATCTTAATTCCATCTTAATTGTGAGAGCAAATCAATAAAACTTTGGCATCCCTTTTAATTCTGCTGCCTGGGTCTCCAAATCAATAATATTAGAAAACTGCTCAGGAGCACCCATCACGAGCATACTCTTACCTTGAGTGCCTGCGTGGGCCGTCTGCACAAAGAGAGCTCCCACAAAGCAGCCAGCTCCATTAAAGAGAGCTAAAAAATGCATGGAAATCCCTCTCATTCTTTCAGGCACGAGCCAGAATGAAAGGAAGGAACCTTAGGAAGGAAGCAGATACAGTTACAAGTTAAAAAAAAAAGAAAAAAACCAAAACAAAACAAGAGTTAAATGATGGTAGAACATAGATAACACAGAAAAAATTTGAAAGCATCTCTATTAGTGAATTTCCATATTTTATGCAGAGAATGTACTTGCTGCAGAGGGGCAATCAGATGTACCCTATATCATGTTAATATGTACCCTGTAACAAAGCATTATCTAAACTGCTTAAATGAGTATCTGTAATGAACTACCCCCACACAGCTATCCATATTCCACAAGAACAGAAAGATCTTCCACCCAGACATTTCCTTGCACCTTTTAAAACCTCAGGCATGAGCAAGAGCAGAGAAACACCACCACAGGCAGTGAGCACGAAGACAATGGATGTGGTATTTAACTGCAGAACAGCAGGACCCTCTATCTCAGAGCCGGTGCAGCACAGCCACTAGTAAATATTGCCAAAATCTAGAGCTCTGCCTTAATTGGGACAGTTAGCTGGCTTTACCTTAAGGCTGGACAAGGCTCCTGTTCCCTGGAGTGCAGCCCCCAGGCTCCCTGGCTCATTTTTAAGATCTCATTCCTCACTTTCTTGCCAGAAGGCTAAACCAGAAGCAGCAGCAGCTTGGGTGGAGAGGGGAAGCTGTAGCATGCTGCTGTAGCATGGATGACTCTAAATAATCCCACCAGCTGTAATTTGACTGTAACAGCAAGACTTTATGATAGCTGTTCTGTTTGTGCAATTTTCACTGATCACCAAAAACTTTTCTTGCCTAATTTCACTCCTTGAGTTCTCCTCCACACTTTTTCTCCCAGCCCCAGAGTGCCCCCACCTGCTTTATTTGTTGAATTAGGATGACCTCCAGCTTGAAAAAATTGCCAGCAGAGGATCCTATTTGGATCCTGAGTTGCCTGAAGCACCTCTGAATACAAATGAAACTTTGCAATCACCTTCTTTCATTTGCATGTCCAAATGAGAGCTTTGAAAACATAGGAAAGAAAAAAAAAATACCACGGACAGTGTTTTCTTCCTCACTCACAATAGGAACCAGAAGCCTGAGGGCAAGAGAAAACAGGTGAGCCTGGGTCACCATCTGTAGATGCAACAGCCTGAAGCATTGTACAGCTAACTTGAGACACTAAAAGAGTTAAAAGTTTCTGGTTGTTCCTCCCTTCTAAAAGCAGGGGTGCAAAACATGCATCTTGGTCAAATTCAGCCTGGGTAATTGCATCCCACTCACCTAAATTACCCCTGCTGTTTCAATAGCCTGCTCCACTCCTCCCTTTCCCCACGGTGCTGCTGGGAACTGTTAAACAGCTGCTGCATTTCCCCCTGGAGACTACTGCAATTTACTGGTGGGCAAGGCCATCCCAAATATATCCTCTAACCTACAGAGCTGCAGCTTCCTGGCTTAAACCAAGCTGGGGTTACAAATTCAGCCTGTCAAAGGCTTGTGAGAATTTTGTAGCACTGTTGAGGAGAGCAATACCACTGTTTGATTTTATTTCTAAACTTCCTTAGTGGCAGATATTACTCTAAGAGATGCTCTTGCCACCCGAAGCAGATGATTATTCAAAACTCCTATCAACAAGATAATGAAATAGATTGTATAAACACCGTTCTAAGTATCAGGGACTGAATTATAGAATAGCTTGGGTTGGGAGGGACTTTAAAGGTCCTCCAGTTCCCACCCCACTGCTATGGGCAAGGACATTTTCCACCAGACAAGGCTACTGAGAGCCCAGCCTGGCCTTGAGCACTGCCAGGGATGGGAGAGTCACAGCTTCTCTGGGTAACCTGTGCCAGAGCCTCAGCACCCTCTCAGTAAAGAGTTTCCTCCTGATAGCTAATCCAAGCCTACTCTCGGTCTGAAGCTGTTCCCCTTTGTCCTGTCACTACATGCCCTTGTAAATAATTTCTCTCTCTTGTAGGCTCTTGTCAAGTACTGAAATGACACAATTAAGTCACCTTGAAGCCTTCTCTTTTCCAGGCTGAACAACCTCAATAAGAGGGGTCCTAATGAAGATAAAGAGTTCAATGTGCCAAATCTAACATCTCTAACCAAGCCCTTCAGAAATGAGCTATCTCCTTTCTTCCCTCTGCTTAAGAGTGTGACCACTTCCCTCTTCAGCTTGGATCACGTACTTTCAGGTCCAGTAAATTATTATATTAACTGAATTTGTCCTTCTGCATAAGAAAGGCAGTAAAATGTCAGGAAAGGTGAGACAGCTCTGTGAGGGTCTAGGCTGCCACTGACACGCACGGAGATTCACCGAAAGGTTCCTGAACAGCAAGTCAGTTCAAACTGAAGTGGAAAGCCAGAACTCGGTGCAGAAGCCTGAATGCAGAGGCTGAGGGCTGCTGGAGAGGACTCAGTGGACCTCCGCCAGTGGGGAAAACCAGGCTCCTCTCCAGCAGCAGCTGGCAGTCCCAGCCTGCAGAGCGCCCTGCCCGCACAGCCAAGGCACGCCGTGACAAGCAGGGCCAGGCACCAATTTGTGCAATGAATGGAGGCCTTCTTCCCCACCAGCTACATCAATATTCTACTTTAGGCACACCTCCCTTTAGCTCTTCGTCTGCAAGTCTTTAGGCTTATTCCCATTTAGCTGGGTTCTTAAGTCACGCCTCTCACTGCAGCTCTAAGCATGATGTTTAATCCCTACTTAAATGAGGAAGGACAGCTTTTCTTCCTAAGAAATTATAACCACAATCCTTTAAAAAAGGTCTTAAAAAAAAGAAGAAAAGAAGAAAAGCCGTAAGATGGAGTTTTATTTCTTTTCTAAAGGCTAAAGTAATCTTCCAGTCACTGGACTCCAGTTGTGCACCAGTGTGCTAGATTAAAAAGGCCTTTTTCTACCAGCAATATTCTTCTCCTCCTTTTGCATGAGAAGACTGTAAGCAAGTTACCTCCTAACCTTTTTTTTTTTGTTAAGCTAAACAGAGAAGGTCACAGTTTTCAGTTACACTTAGCCTGTAACCTAGAAACCAAATTACCTGCCTAGAAACCTGTCTCAGTTAAGTACTTGAGAGCTATCAGATGGAGAGGCATTATGAAAGTGCTAAGTATTTAAAACTAGGGAAAATTACCTTTTTAATGACAGCCTGTGACCCACAGTTCTCAGTAGTCTCAGAGTATAAGAATGAAGCTGAGACACTGAAGTTATTTCCTGCTCTTAAATAAAAACCTGAACATTTCTGGGGTTGTACTGAAACAAGACATACCTAACCCAGAGAATTAAATGCCTGCAGAGATCAGCCAGTCAATTACTTTACCTGTGTCTCTAAGTGAATGTTGCTTAGATTATTTTTATAATACTAACTTTTTTTTTTTCTAATGCTCTGCAAGGTAAAACACTGGTAAGCACTCTGCATGCTCCTCAGAAGAAAATAAGCGTCAAAAATGTCAGTGTAGACACAGAAAAGTAAATTATGGAAAGAAGAAAAGGTTCAGACACACAGTCAAGAGTATGACTACATAATGTGTGGATGGCAGGCACAAGCTGAGCTCTGAAAAACAGGAGTGTTTATCTCTGGCTCCATGTCACAAGCTAAGACATGATGGTCTGGGGAGGCACCTTCTCATGACTCCCGATTGGAGCACTAACAAAAACCTGGCAGCTGCCTACACCCTTCTCCAGGTTAACCTGTCCCTTTTACCTGCCCACATATGCTCTGTGCCAGTGAAAAACATGCAGTAATTCCATTAGCTGGGCCCAAAAATCAAAATTGCTTCACCTTGCTCTGCCTGTGGCCTTTAAGGTGGCCCCAGAGCATAACCACAGCTCAGCTCTCACATGTGTTTTTATTCCATCTCAATAAAATCATCACAGGAGAGCTCAGGTCAGAAGGGCCTCAGGAGCTCATCCAGTCCAGCCCCTGGCTGAAGCACGTTCAGCTTCAAGACCAAGCAGGGGACTGTGTCCCCCAGGGACCTGACTGGGCTCTGCTCCCTTCCCCTTGATCTGGAACACCGCTGCTCATCCTGACTTACAGCCAGCAAGACAAACTATGCTTCTCTGAAGCAGGTAAAGCCCAGATCTGCTCATTAAGCCCGTGGAAGAGAGCCAGGGATAAAGTATCAGATGACAGTAATTATTTTTAGGAAGCTGATATAGTTCTCTGAGAATCAGGACACCCTTCCTTTAGCCTATTTGATTTTACTTACAGGAGGGAGTTGCCAAGGCTTCAGCCACTCCAAGCAGGATGTACTGAGGAGCCAAGTGGAAGCAAGGCATGGAGGAGACCAGGAGCAGCTCCTCGGAGAGCATCTGCTCCACCTGAGGGAAGTGCTTGCGGTGGATTTCGGAGACACCAGCAGCCGTCACGGAAAGAGCAGCAGATAAGTGACCTACAACTGGGTGAAGAGCACAGGGCATTCACCAAGGCCAAACCTGCAGGACCATCCTGTGTTTGGAGTGCAGCAAACGCCTAAGAAATGAAAAAGAAGCTTCCTACCCCCACCCCAAATCATTTTTTCTGGACACCTCAACACAAATAAAGAGTGCTTGCTATGTATAAATGGCAAAAGGACAATTTCAGAGGTCAGAACAAATGAGAGAGGAAAAACTTTTCTGAAGACCAAAGTCACAAAGAAGAACTTTTGTTTTTTTTTTTTTTGAATATTGAGGGGAAAAAAGGAAGGAGAAAATAAAGAAGAGGCAAATGTCCTTCCAGATAATGCAAGAGAAAGGGTAGGAACAAAACCAACAGGCAGCAGGAAATTCTTCCAAAACTCAGATGTATTAAAACTACCCCACACTTCACCCACTGCATAGAGGATACTATTAAAATACATTATTTTGTATTTCTTTATCTTGGCAGTATGAAATGGTTGTATCCTCTCAGAAAAGAAAAACACAAAGAAAGCAAGGTTTCCAAGTCTCTGAACCTGAATTATCTATACTTCTTGTGGTTTGAGCTCCTATTGATCTTGACTAAATTTCTGCTTTGCCAGTATTTTTAAACTATAATGTGAGGAGAATTTGGTTGCTTTTGACAGTTTTGGCTCAAATGCTTAGACTCTGTTTTTCTTACCAAGCCTTCATGGCTGGCAATTGCTACACAGGTTAGATTGGACACAGCAGTTTCATATTATATTTATAACATATATGCACTTTGTCTTTTTTAGTGTCACTGGTTTTCAGCAGAGATGAAAAAAAAAACCAAACAAAAAAATCAAATAGCTAAGTGGCCATAGCCTGGCTGTGCTTTTGCAGGCCTCTGTGTTTCTTCCTCAGCACCAGACTCTCCCACCCTTCTTCCAGCACACTTTTCCTGTATGTTCAGGGCTTTAAATATCCTACCCCCACTGCCTAACCTGAGCCTTGGAAGCTGTTTAGGCTCCTTTAGTGCTTAATGAGAATATCAATGAATTATTGCTTGAAAATTGACAACGGGAGGGAATTCAACAGTGTTTTCTGGCCAATGCAACTGATCAAAGCCAGGTATGAAGCCCTCAAGGAAATTCTTGTAGTCATCCAAAAGAGTTCTCCTAGTGAAAAATTATGTTGGTACTGAAGAAACCTCCAGCAGTTCAGTAGTCCTAACAGTGCAACAAACTTGAAGCATTTTCCTTTGCTAAAAGCCAAAACATTTCAGAAAAAGGAACCTCGGGTTGCCCAAAAATTTCAGCTTTTTTTCAAGACTTTTTGTGGCAAAGGAAGAAACCAAGAGCCTTGGAGATACAGTTTTCATCTTTACTCTTCTCCCTTCAGTGCTCTTTAAAATGAGAGGCTTGGAATGACTGTCTGAGGCTTTGGTTTTACAGGAAAACCAGCTGTTTTAGTAATATTTAGGGGTGACTCTGGGACAAGGTTCTTTATATTGTCTAGAGACTAAGGTTATATTGGACCTTTATGAATAAAGCAACGACTATGGAGAGAGTAACAGATTACAGTTTTTATGTAGACCCTTAACCCAGAGCAACCAGGTATTTCAGTTGTCTGTGTGGTTCACCCTTGAAAACTGCTATTCTTCACATGCTGAAAATTTCCAGAAAACTATTTAAATTTCTTCTTCTTACAAGAGTTGAATTAAAATATAGTTATAGGCTGGCTTAACACCAACTGCTTATTTATACTTCCAATTTTGTTGCTGAAAATAATTGAGAACCTAATTAACTGTTGGCAAAAATATTGGCACTTAGAGGTCTACCATACTTGCAGGTGCAGTCATCTACTTGGATACCTAGAGCCATTGCCTGTACTCACAGGTATTTTTATGCCTCGGGTAGTTTATCACCCCTAACAGGAGGCTGTTTTGATAAATGAACCTATTAAGAACAAACCACTGCATATATTCTACTGCTGTTCAACATAACAGGATAGAACATTAATACTAACTTGAAATTTCCACGGTTTAAAGGAAAATGATTATCTGAATGTGCTTTTTGTGTTTTAATGCAGATGTTATTTTAAAAACTAGGCTAATTGCAACCTGCTGTGTTATATGCTTCTGGTTTGTATAAAACTTAATAACACTCTTAATTAGGCTAATTTAGTCAGATTAATACCTCTGTGTGTGTCAGTACTCACTGTGCTGCCTGCCATGGGGCACTGAATTAATAGCAGCACACTGAGAAAATAGTGGTTTATAAATATTTTCATCTGAGGTTTGCAATGCAGACTGGAAGACAAAAAATGGAGGAAGTTTAATGAGCGTATCTATGAAAGGGAAATGTTTTAAGTGTTTTAAGTGAATACAGACTGGAAGCTGCTTTACTGCTGGTCCTACATGCAGCTGACATCTGAAGAGTGTTGCAGCAGATCCCTTCAGATCCTAGTACATAAGAGATTGGGGGGCAATTAAATAAAAAAAAGAAACCACATCGGTGTCAAGAGAAGGTAGCCCAACTATTATTATTAAAGTTACCATTGCTTCTAGGCTACGAATTTCTCTGGAATGAGTGTCAATCTACAACAGGGAACACTTCCTTTCACCACTTCTGTGAGAAAGAGGTAACACTTCACCTTTGGAGAGCCCGTCTTGCTGTGACTGGGGGTATAACAAGGATTTTAATAATGAAAATACTAAACACTTGAACATTTACCTCATATTAGACATTCAAATGAAAACTAATTCTAATGAAAATAGTGCTGGGGAGGAAGGCTGTACCTTTCCAAGTAACCTCCACCTGTGAACTATTCAGCCTGTTCAATGGGAACAGCAGCCAGTGATGCACACCCATTTGTTCTGCATAGTATTCTGCACATTTTCTTTTGCTCATCCATTCTGAAGCAAAGCCTGTTGCACATACAGAGTTAGCCTAGATTCTTTTATTTCATTTATGACGCAGAGTCTGGAAGAAACTGTTCTAATTGGTAATATAATTTCCCTCTTATGAGCTGCAGTCCTAACAATAATGCACTTACAGCCTAAAAAACACAGAAAAACAAAGCCTTGATTCCTAACTGAGTTGTCTGAATCCAAACTCATTGTTTTGGGCAACACATTTCTCCAGCATCAGAGAGCAACTAACCGAAGGCCTTCTTATTTTCTAAAAAAGACTCTGATTGTAAATTAACTTTCCAAAAGCTAATGGATAAAGAAACATATAGAAGATAACCAAGCCAAAGTAATTCTCAGGCATAAATAGTTAATACTGCTTCTCTCCAATACCAATTCCATAGGATGACCCATAGTTATTTGTGAGTGTGCCCCAAAATCTTTATTTTTTAGAGGAGTCTGTCCTACACATAACCTACGCTTTTTTTTCTTACTATCTACTAAGTGTTTTCAGGACTTTTTTCAGTAATTCCTTTGAAAGATATTTACTTCTGAGCATTATCCCAAAACAAATCCATGTTAACATTTATAGTCAGATATAATTGTCTAGGATCATCCATCACACTGAAATTTCTCTTTCAAAAACAGAAAACTTATTAAAGCTGTATAAACACGTGCATTTTTTACATACCAATGTAAATTGTTGGAGAATGTCCAGTGTCCTTGGAGCTAAAGAGACAGGAGTTAATGCACTCCAAAACAGGAACCAGAATCAGTAGGGGCACGATGCTTATCACATTCATTGCTGCAACTGGCAAGACAAATCCACTGAAGTGCAAGTTGGAATTCATGGTTTGGAGATAATAGCCTGAAGGAATCTGTATTGAAGGATAAAACCACAATCCATGGATAAGATTTTCACTATATTTGGAAACCTCTCCAAGTTTTTCCTTCTGAAGAAGTCACATTAAACCAAATACCTGCTGGCAAAAAAGGAATGAGCATTCATGAAGAAAGCCTTTCAGATAATGACAAGATTGTTCTCTGCCAGAACATAACATTTCCCTTTTATAAGATTTTCTCCTACATTTAACAAATTAAGCAACAGTCTAAAAGTTTATTTGACCACCCCTAATTAGAGCCATCAGCCAGTATACTAAATAATTCCACCACAAACTTCAGTCACTTCACCCAGACAGTGTTTAACTGATCAGAATCTTGAAATAGCAAAATGCAGCGTGATTTGATTTTAGAATTGCAAGGCACAGAGTGATTTTGGACTTATGATTGTGTGCTCAAGCTCGTAGCACTTTAAAAGCTACAGGGAATGAAGATTTGGGTACAGCCTTAGAACCAGCTTAATGCAGCTCACAGTCAGGGCACCTACAGAGGATTTCCTTTTACCTGGGGGAACTGAAAGCCAAAGCAAAAACAAGCAGATGAGGAACCTCCCAGTGGCAGTCAAGAGGGTACACAATTGAGTATTTTTGTAAGACTCTCTCACTACAAAGGCAAATAATTCCTCCTGCTTGCGTGAGGCTATAAAGAAGAGCTGTTGAGTTTATAAAAAAGTGTAAAATCAAAATCCTGATGGCTTCTACCAACAGATTTACAGATTTTTCAGTGGAGTTTTTTGTTTGTTTGTCAGGGATTTTTTTTTTTTGAGGAAGCTTGATTAACTAATTTCATGTGCAGCAGGGAGCCATAAATTCACTGTATTTTACAGACTGGGAAAATCCAACTTGAGCAATTCCCAGAGTACAGTCATGACAGAACTCAATCTAGAACTGGTTTCTTTGTTCTTTCTCTGTTTTTACTGAGCTCTGGATTCCTGCAGCATCCTGAACACTCTTCAGTATGATCAGTGATTTCCAGCCCAGGTAGAATATTGCTGCTTTATAGCTGTCCAAAAATCAATGTGTCAATGTGTTAACTGAGCTCATGTAGGGTTTCTCACTAATGGTTACAGTCAACCCTACCCACTTTGAGTCCAGTCAATGCTCAAGAATTACTCAAATACCAGCTCTTAAAAGCATTTTTCACCTACATTCCACCTCCAAAAGGAAATATCAATTGTTAAAGGGAAAATAAATAGTAACAGAACTATGTGTGTTCAGAACTGAGTCAAATTTTGTTGGTTCCTTTTTTCCAATGCCTACTGCAAATAAGAATTGACTTCTTAATAGGAATTAAAACATCATCAACATGAGTCACAGGCACTGAAAGCTGTTAACTTAATAATATGAAGAAAATACTATTAATCTTTACAGAAAAGATACTGTTCTATCTCTGAGTTTGAGAAAAAGCCTTGAACTTCTTGGAAATCCTGCCAAAGGATTAACTTCTTTCAGCAGTGGAAAGACATCTGTTTTTTCTAGATAAATACTTTATAATCAACTTGATAAATGATACTATCTCTCTAATTTTCATGTGGTCACTAATGCATGACCTTGGTCATGTAAATGTGTTTGTTGGTTTTGAATTTTTTTTAAGAGGAGAAAGAATGAGTCTGATGGATGGAACAACCTAGGACAGCCATGTATTTGTAAGACTTTCCTTAAGCAGCATTTTAACACCAATAAGTACAAATGAATTTCTGAGCCAGCTCATAAACTCATCATTCCAGTTGCCTCCAGCTCCGGGATCATCCAGACAGAAAGGAATCTGAAGGGATTGTGTCAGCTTAAGGAGCTTCTGGACACACTGACATTTATATCACACACCCCTGCTCAGGACAGCCTGACAGAGGGGCTGTGAAAGGACTGGAAACACACCCACTGCCACTGCAGCTACAGCAGCCACACAAGCCTGTCAAAGCAGTAGGAGAAATATGCAACCAAAACAGCAAATAAGGATTTGCTACCTCCCCACAAAAGCGAGGGAACACTTAGGAAATTGGAAAATTGCATTTTTTCAATAACGCCGAGCCCGAGTCTCAGTGTTGGCAACTGCGACACGGCATCACGAGGAGAACAGGACTCCCACACGAGATGGTTCAACCAGGAAAAAGGTTGCAAGAAAGAAGCAGCAAGCACTCACACAAGCTTCTTAGTGAGTCTTGACCAAGTCAATTCTCATTATTTGAGGTGATCAGAGGCCACAGCAAGGTATATTCTTAGGCAAGTAGAGCTTCTTGGCAAGGCTGCTCAGCTGGCAAAGCAACAGTTAGAAAAAGCTCACCTAGAGAGATGGTGCTAAACACGTGTCAGAGCCTATTTCAAGATCTTTGTTTAAAAGCTGTGTACCCACCTGCATAATGCATGCCCTGTAGAGGATCTGGAAAGTGAACAAGGGGAAGAGTCTGGCCAGTGACTTTGTGCCCTCCACCTGAGTCTCACTGTAGTGACCGCCGTGGTTTTCCTTGGCGTGGTCCAGCCAGTTGGCCACGGCTGTGCTGAGGTAGCGGTAGCGCGCACAGCACGTTTTCAGGGCACTAAAAATCACCCCAAAAGTTGTCAGCAGGGAACTGTCTGCAAGCAATCAGAGATGTTAGGCATTGGTATGTTTTTGCCTACTGTCATGATAAACACCAGCCAAGACAAAACACTTTGGGAAGTAAAGTACAAGCTGGTGCATTCATCTTCATGGCTTTTTAGGGAGGGGAAAGGTAATAACTCTGGATTTGTTTTTAAAAAAATCTCTTTTGAACCTAGTTGGTTCACAACCCAATTGTTACAGAAGCAATCCTGTCCAACAGCCATGGAGAAGAGTTCCTTTTATTACCAGTTATTTATGTGTTTCTCTGGTTGAGCAGGTAAAAAAACAAATGAAATTAATACTTTGATTCCATTTATTGAGTGTCTATTGAATGCTGCTGAAGTCTGGTAGCAAGGGAAGGGCAGTAGTGAAGTGAGAAGGAAAAGGAGTTTAAAAAACAGTTGAACACATAAGAGAATTTTCATGGATGAATTTCAAGGCCAGAATTATCATCTCAGGTCTTCCAAGTAGCATGCAGGACAAAAGAGGAGTTTCCAGTGTATTACTTGGCATATTAAAACTTATTGACTGGTTACTGGGTTCAGGAATTGCCAACTTGTTTCTCAGATGAAATAGAAGAAGAATGAGCACAAAACTGTTAGCTTGAGGCTTGGGTATGCAGGTTCATTTACCTTTGGCAAACTGCCATCCATACAAAGCGGGGTTGTGGCACTTCTAAGTTTTTCTGAGTGCTGAAGCACTCCAATAGGTTGAGTATCTATAAATAAATACTTTCCAAAACCAAAAATGAACAAAGATTGCAGAATGAAAATGTCTCCCTACTATCTCTGATGTGGAAATAATTTTCTAGAAACATCCATTGGCCACTGGAAGCACTTGCTTTAAAGTAGGAAGTAAGGGCATTTTATTAGATAAACCAATATTTAAAACTCCCTGGCTGTGTGGAATTAACCGGCAGAATGTTGTCACTATAAAATAAAATCTCAAATAGCATATCAAAACCTCAAAATAGAGAGTTGGTAGAGTTTTTATTGTTCTGTAAGACTGTACTTGGCAACTATTCTCACTTCTCATTGCAAGTGATGTTTAAGTTTCAGACCTAGATTATTTTAAGAGCAAGTCTGAAGACTAAAATAAAAAAAAAGAAAGTGCAGAATTCCAGAGTGAATTGACTAAGAAGCCAACCTCAAAACAAGTGGGAGCTGGAGCTCCTCTCAAAGCATAGTTAGTTTCAAAAGTAAATAAAAGTTAACAGGAAATTTGTTATTAGCTTAATTCATTGGCAGAGCCTGTAATGAGAATTACTGGCAGAGCCTGTAATTCTCTAATTTTAAGTTAGAGAAACGTTATTTTGCTTTGTCCTACACTGGAGATTGGACATTGACAAAAAGGGAATAAGAAGCAGTATTGTGTTGAACCCAGTCAGGTTTGAAATCAGAAGATGCACTGAGTGCCCCACGACAAGGCCAGCAGAGAGTCAGTAAAGCAGCGGCACAGCTGTGTCCTGGCTCATCTGACCTGGTCTCCAAGATGGTCAAGGCCATCTCCTTTCCTTTGCACTCTGAGGGGTCAGGCAGACAAAAGGCTGAATGAAACGTGGCAAGATCAATTCCACCAGCAGCAGGCATATTGCACCTCTTCCTGCACAGGCAAAGGCTGTGACACATGCCCTGACACAACTGAAAACAAACATGAGTTTACCAGAGACTGCTTCCCACTTTTGCAGCCTACCCGGAATCTCCAGAGCACAGATTGAATTTCTCACATGCAGATTTTGGAGGGCTAAATCCCAAGGATCTACCACCAAACAGGGCAGAGTTGTAGAAGAAATAGTTTAGATATGCAAATCAATTTCTTCTGTGAAAGTAATCTCTAAAGATGCTTCCTAAGACCGAGCTGCCTCTTACCTGTTTTGGGTTTGTAAATCATTTCACCCCGAACCATGTGAATTGTGATCATAGCCATAAGCCCAGACACAAAGGGGATAAGAAAGCCAAGGTTCCTGGCCACGGACTGCTGGATGTAAGAAATGCTGACAAAGACCACTGCTGAATTCAAGTTAACCAGCCAATGAAACCTGGAACACAGAGACAAGAGAGAGAAAAGTGGAGAGGCTGAGTAATAGAAAAGCCTTTACAGAAGATTAAAACAGCCAATTAAAGGCATGGTTAAGTATAGTAATCATGGACAGCATCAGTACCATGCACACATTAGCACAGCAATTAAAACAGATTTTCACTCAAATGTCTCAGCTCCAAGAGGTATATGATTAAAGTAAGTGTCCTAAGGCAGCAGAGCTGAACAAATTATCAGTCTGGTACGGGAAATATTCTTGTGGGTGACATTAATTAGATACATCAACATTTACCATTTACACATTTAATATCTGGTAACAAGTTTTGTGTATGAAATATCATCCAATCATATGCTTCAAGATTAAGAGAAATGTCTTAATGCCACCAGCCTTTGGTTAGGAAATTTTAAATGTTAAAAAGATGTAAGAAATATTAAAATTTGATTTATCAGTTATTGGTTGCAAGGCTCAGCTTGAATTTTTGTTGGCTTCTGGAATATCTTGATAAGGAGTTTCCCAAACATAATTTTCTGAGACCGTAATTTGTAGTAGAGGTGCTTCCCAAGTAAGTACTGAGCCCCTCCTAATCACAGAAGACATCCAAAGCATAAATCAGACACTCCTGGAAGCAGATGGCATACCACTAGTGGCAGGCCTACTGCAGTTTGGAACCCCTGAAAAGAGCACAATTATCGAGGAGTGCTGTCCCAGTGTGTCAAAGATTACAGTCTGGAAGCAACTGCAAGAAGAGATTCCTCTGCCTTTGCTGGAGCCATAGCAGAATGGCTTCATTTAAAGGTGAAATACACAATTATAAAGCTTAATACATATTATTGGAAGAAGAAAAGCTCATTTTCTTGTTCAGTGCCACTTCTGCATCATGCATGCTGTTTGACCTTGAGTATTTGGGCTAATGAATCCAGAATTATCTCCTCAGTGACAAAAGATTTGGAACTATGTTACTTGATGATGATACAGTTGGAGGGATTTTGTACATAAAAATATTGACCCATTCAACTAAAGCTTTTAAGAAAAATATAATTACATGCCTCATTTGGCTAGAACTTGTGTAAAAGTTTTGAATCAGTCCTTAACTGACAATTATTAAGTTAGAAGCTTCAGTGGCTGTCTTCCAAACTTTCTAAAGAAGTGTGCTTGAGCTACCCAAAGTCCTGACATTTTTCATGGCTCTATGAGTGTTTGACTGGAAATAGGAGCATCCAAAGAAAACCCTGAAGAGCAGGAAAAACAGCAGAGCACTTTCATTTTTCACTGCTGCATAGCAATGCACCTTCCAACTGAAATGTAAAATTCCTGTCCTTTTACAAAATTGAGAAGGAAAAACCCCAACCAATGTGTTTAGCAATCCCTATGGCCAAAACAAGAAAGATGAACTAACCTCAACACCCCTACCAGAATTTTTGGGTGTGATCACATTGTACTGACAGCAGCAGAACAGCATTCAGGCCTTTATTACATAAAGGGTCTCAGAGCTCACATCAGGGCATGGCAGATTAGTTAGATACATCAAGCTGAATATTCTGTCTAGTTTTGCAGGGAAGAACTCCTTCCTGAAACTTCAGCACTCTGAGGCCTCTTCACCATGAGAGCCAAAAGCCAGCTTGAGGGGATCATTTCAAGAATGCAGTCCAGATACAAACTCAAATGCTACAAGCCCACATAAGCCTAATACTCTTCTTAAAACATTTTGCAGAAATGCATTTGTGGCAAAAACTTTAAAGAAATAACATCCAGGTGATTCTTATTGAAAAGTATTGTTTATGTTTATATGTCTTTGTAGGAGGAGTTCTGTTTTCTCCAAATCACTATGGAGTTCTCCGCAAAAACCAAGTGGGGGGAAAAAATCCCAAAGAAGTAGAAAAAGTTTTTAAAGAGTCAAAGTAAAGGGTATTGAGGAAAATGGCAGAAATTGATCTGCAATAAATGGAAACAAAACAGAGAGAGCGAGGGTGGAAAATGCCATTGGTCCCACATTCTCTGCAGTTTTTTTACAAATCTGTAAGACAAGACACAGCTCTGCCCATTCTCACTGTACCCTTTGCTCTCATTCTCTGCCCCCACAGACAGAAGGTATTTCTCCTGCTGTAAAACAGTACCAGACCATAACCTTAAACCTGGAAATGCAGAAGGCCCTAGAAAAGTTTAATCCAACAGAATCCAAGGCTCTTCTTCACTTAGGATTGGCATAGTCTATTTATTTATAAGGTCAGAGCCATAGTACATATTGCAGCTTAGAACCAAGCTATAACACGTGCCAAGCAATCTTCTTGAAGGATTGAATTAGAAAACAGGTAATTACCAGGACTTTTAACCCAATAATTTGAATTGTTTAAACAGAACTTGGCTAAGACCAGACTCAAACCCATCAAGAGTATGCTATCCCATTTTCTACAATTTTAAAGTTCAGTCCCATGACAAACACCCACCAAGAGAGAACAGGCTACCAAGAAAAAGTGATTCTATTCTGAGGGGTTGAATGAGATTAAAAATGCTTAGAATGAACCCCCCATTTTTCTAAATTTTGAGATGGCATTCCAAAGCCCCTCCTTGGGTGCCAGTGTAAAAATGAAATTTTTTTGAATGGTACATGTGCCTTTCTTGATATTTCCATAGTTCCAAGAACTGACCCATTTGGATTCCCCCAAAGAACTTTTTATTCGTATTATATCTCCTTTGTAATCAACACTGACAAATGTCACTTTGATTAAACACAACTCTGAATGACTAAGACCACAGTACAATAAACTCTCCAGAGCTATCCTTCAGAACAACTGATTGCTCTCCAGTCTTAATCCCCCAGAGTCTTATTTAATCAAAATGATGTTGCTAATTAAGGATTAAAACTCAGAATAGAGTAAAAAGGAAGGTTTTTTTTTTCCTTTTCTCTCCTGTGGGCAGGTCAAGGAGGCAGAATCTGCTCTAAGGAACTAAACAGTCTCATCCACCTTTGGCAAAGCTACTTTATTCACTGAAGTTTGCATTTAATTCAAAACTCCTTGATATTAACATAATTGGAGGAAAAAAGAATAGCCAGGAAAGCCATCCCCAAAGGAGGGGAGATCTGATTCACCAAGATCTTCATTGATTCTTGAGCATTCCATTGTTAATATGCAAATGTGCTCAGTTTTTATTTTAATAACCATGCATGTAAAGGAGAAAGAAGGGGGCAGTTTAGGGCTTTCTTTCACCCTGCCTTGAAGTAGGAATAAGGGGAGTCCCACTGCATGGTTTAACCAGAAAATATAGCACTCCCTTATAGGGCTACAGAAAGGGAAAATAAGGGTAACCCAATCATCAAAAAATACCTCCCTAATGCATGGAGAAAGAAATGATTCATATAAAAAAGAATAAATCCAAACCCTGATTTTTAAGAACCATTTTAAGAACAATAATTCCTAAATAATAATAAAAAAACAACAAAATAAAAATGCTCAGTGGTTTATCAGATGCCAGAACTTGGCAGCAGCAAATCTGAAATAATACAGCAGATCCCTACCACTGAGTTTAGTTTGAGACAACTCACAATCCTGATTTCCAGCAAACCAGCAGCCTACTGCAGCCTGCCCCTGCTAAAAATTTACCCTGATGTAAATACCAACATATAATTGAATTTTGCCACTGCTAGGGAGCAACAGCAAAATATCCTAAAGGCATAGCCATGTTAAAGGCATAAAACTAAATGGAGTATGTTGTTCCAACAGCAAAAGGGTTAGCAAGTCTTTTGAGTATTTGGGCAAATTGCTTAGTCCTGAAAACTCTGACTGAGCACTTCTGTAGGTGGCCAAAATAGATCATCATCTACTAGCAAAAGGAAAAAGTCAGGAAAAGTTTTAACTCTGAGGAACTCTTCCAATATCTCAAAGTTCTGCAGTTAAAATCAAAATTTGAAAACCACCATCCACAGAACCCTTGAATTTCAGCCGTGCGTTTCAAGGCAACGCTCTATCGCTCCTGACAGATATTTAGCCAACGCTAAATTACCAACCAGTTGAAAAATGAAAGCAGCTCCTTTGGCCCACAGTCCTCGAGGCTGTAGGCACTCAGTGGGCACACAATGGCTCTTATGCCTCCTATTCCCAGGCTGGCTGTGAGGAGTGCGAAGTAAAACACAATTTTCTGCTCCCTTTTGGGCAGGGTGAGGAGAATGTGCCGTCTGTCGATGTGAACGTCTTCAAAGGGGAATGACACCACAGGTAACAGTGCTGTGCCTGGAGTGGAAAGAAGATTGGCATTGGAAAGGGATTAGAACCAGATTAACCAAGACTTGTATTTTTCAGAGCAGGTGTGTTCTATGCAGGTATGAAAAGACAGATGGAGAATCAAAGATAAACAACAGAAAAGTGTAAAGAGAGAGGCAGAAACATTTTTGGTGTTGCTATGTAAAGCAATACCCCTATGGACCTCTGAGAAACCAAACCTCCTCTGAAGGGCCTGCAGGATTTGGGTTCTTCTATCAACTGAACTACTAATTACCCAAAAAACCCACAAGACATCCTACAGCGGATTGCAGCTTTTTTCTGCATCTTCTAAAATACCAGAATTGTAATAGGAATTATAATTTAAGACACAAATTCTCAAAACTTTTGTGGGAAAAATTCTTTTTTCCATAGCAGCTTCATAGAAAATATGATTTTCAGAAAAGTTAACTATAGAAGCACTGCCACAAATTGCATTTACCTCTTCTAGCCTGCAAAGCAAGTCTTTCAGATTTAGTCAGCTGTAGATTTTTCAAGTTTTAATGGGCACTAAGCTTAAAATATATTGGTGTTTCAATAACACCAGTATTAGCCATTCCTATGACTGTGCATTAAACTTTAATTTATCAGGAATGTTTAATGATTTATCTCCAA
Organism: Anomalospiza imberbis; assembly: GCF_031753505.1. NCBI lineage: Eukaryota > Metazoa > Chordata > Aves > Passeriformes > Viduidae > Anomalospiza > Anomalospiza imberbis. The sequence goes on along the minus strand of NC_089685.1, from coordinate 71,468,364 downwards.
AGGACGAAATGCTCTAGTTAAAGCCATACCCAAAGGCATCAGATTGTGTTTGTGTCTCCAATCTTCTACTTTAAGAAATGCACTGAAAGGACAAGAGGCAGAAAGATTTAAACTAGAACATCAGGTGAGAAACAGTGGAACACAACAGCAAGCACTTTTCCAGATTGCTTGAATAATGGTTTTGCAATCAGCTCAAGAACATTTCAGGAATGACTCTATTTTTTTAGTTGCTTTGTTGCATGTCTAAATTACAAGGTGGCTGGCTATTGCAGAAATCAGACTTGCTCAACCACTGGTTCAAGCAAGAAGCATTTCTATCAATTTGGCTTAATTTGACAGAGTAACCAGCAGGTTGTGCTGGGAGATGCCCTACAGTAGGAGGCCAAAATAATGCATGGGAGATGTCCTATCTGCTACAGAACAGGTGGATTTTGTTTGAGCAGTGCTTTTCCTGTAAAGAGTTTTCAAAATAATAGCCAGGGAAGGTTCAGAATGTGCCAACAGCAGGCAGGCCCTCAGTGCAGCTATTAGGCTACTTAAGGCAAAGTTTGTTTTGACTGGTGTGTTCTTAAGTACTTTTCCTCTTGTCCAAATAGAAAAGTCCTTTATACCTTTACATATTACCTTACTCCTAACAGCAGGGAAGCAGCTCCTAAATTCTCTCTCTGACTGAAGCCTGGCATTTGTGCCAATCACTAATTACCTTAGGGACCAACTTTAGGAGTCGAGCATCCATGCTGCCAGTAGCTGACCCACTTCAGAGGAGCCAAGGTTGTGCACGAGCTACACAAGATACACAAGATGCACACTCAAACATTGCTTTGCCTCGCTGAAAGCTGCAAAGGTGAGAGCACCGCAGCGCACTCTGCAGAGCAGGAGCTGAGTGATCAGCTGCTAGAGGAGGCTGGGCAAAACAGAGGCCAAACACCAGGCTTCTACAAGAGGAGCGGTAAAACACGAGGCGGTCCCCGGGCTGGCACCCACCTAGGAAGTGCAGGAACATGCAGATGCACACCAGCTTGGTCCTCCCCACCAGGTACTCTGCGAGCCAGCCCGCCAGCACGGGGGTCAGCGTGGAGGTGCCCACGAAGCACATGTTGACCATGGCTGCCTGGTGGCTGCGGTAGCCCAGCTTGGCGGTGCAGAAGAGGATCATGTTGCACACGATGCCGAAGAACGTGAACCTCTCGCACAGCTCCACCAGCAGCACGCAGACAGCCTCGTGGAGCTTCTTCTCAGCCTCAGGCAGCTTCCCAGCACGGCTGCTTCTCCCAGGCCGTTGCTCCTTGTCAGCCATGTGGTTCAAAAATCCCTTCTCCTGTGTGTCTCTTCTGTCTGCATCAGGCATGCCTGTCTTTTTTTTTTTTTTTGAGCAGATCAGCTTGAGTTACAGGTGCTCCTCCACTGTCATTAGCAGACTGGTAAGAGTCTCGCTTTGAATTCCACACTCTGCTACTACAATTTCTTAGGGCACCTGTCACTTTTGAGATATTACATATAGGATCAAAGAATATTTCAAAAAAAAAAAAAAAACCCCCAAAAAAATCAAAGAACTACATGAACATTTTGGCTTCTGAATACAGCAACACTAGGAAGTTAAGTAGTTTATTTAATTAGTTCACTTGGGGGTGAATGAGATTTTTCCCCAGAATTATATTACCTATTAAATGATGTGAATCCAATACTGCATGCTAAACTCAATCTGTATGTAAAAGATAAAGGTTTAAACACACATGAAAGCTAACACTTTCAGGAGAATTCAAATAACAGATTGAGAAAATAATTTGGTTAAAACCATCCAATACTTTAATTAGGCAGCAAGTGAAAAACAGCAAGTAGATAAAGACAGGGATTTTTTTAAGGTTAACATTATCAAATGATGGTGTTATTTCTTTCTATTTCTGGTTGAAATTCAGATAAAGGTAATTATAAAAACAAGCAATTCTACTAGGTTTAAGTTAGAAAAACAAATTTTAAAATAAAGTAAGTTGAATTTATTATCAAAAGAAAAAAGAGGAACCTAAAAACAGCCTAGCCCAAAACTATTTCTTAAGGCAGATTCGACCCTGTAGCTACAATGCACCAGAAGGGGCAGGGCCACAGGCAATGTTTTATGTTTTTTTTTTTTCATATCAAACAAAAGCTATTATTACAGCCTTGAAAGGGAATTAGGAAGAGCCACACTCAGTGCTTGATAATGTTCCTGCTACTTTATCCACAGCAAAGTCTGCTGATTTCCCAGGTCAGCGTCTCTATTTTGTAGAGCTCATTAAGATCACTAACACCTGATCAAAATGCCCCCACGTACCAATGGAAACATCCCACATCTATCTTGTGCAAATGTGCATGCATGCACAAGTTACAAGAAAGTGGAACACCAGGTCAGCTTCTCTGAACAGAGCTCTTAGTGTTCCTGATGGCATTTTTTGAGAGGTGGGTTCTGCTGTTTGCTTCCATCTGTCCTTATAACTACTCAAATTTGGCCTCTTCAGATCTCTTTAGGATATGAGAACTACTACATCACAAATCAGAAGCACAATACTATAACCCAGGATGGATAAAATTCCAAGATTACCTAAAAAAAAAAAGATAAAAAGCAACTGTGATTCAAACATAAAGCCTAAAACCTCTGAAGCTTAAATCTAAGTAGTAATAGGTTGTTTCCTAAAATTAAATATATTTTTAACCCATTTCAAGTCTAAAGCAAGAACTCAGACAGCAAAAACCTCATAGTTTTCAGAGGCTTTCAATTGGGGATGAAAACAGCTGTGACTTATAACATGCCAAGAACTACTTCTGTTTTCTGATCCAAGACAGCTAAAATGATCCTCCTTTGAGCAAACCAACCAGAGAAGTCAGAAGTATAACTCAGCTTGGTTTCTTCACCAAAGCCTAAAGAAGCCAATCTCAAATCAACACAGGACAGAGGAAAGTATTTTACCTCAGAGGTGCACCTATCTTCTGTTGTATGAACAGAACATCTTCATGTTTTTTCTAACTGCTCATAAATAATATTTCCTTTCTCTTTAAGCAAATATAACTGTATTTTAACATCAGATAGAAAACATAAGGACAAATAAACTCTTGCTCCAATAGATATTTGAAAGTAAAATACTCTGTTTTCCTTCAGAGTGCCAAGTTTACCTGTTCTCATGGGTGCCGGCAGCTCACGGTGAATCACATCCCCGGAACCAGCACAGAGAGCAGAGCTCCTAACTGGGAATGGCTCTTAGTCCTCATGTGGCTTCATTTACCCAAATTTGGGGTTGCAAGCTGGGAAAAGGGCACAATTGGCTGAGCCTTATAAATGCCCAAGAAAGCAGGAATTGGGTGATTTTCATGATTAGTTTTGAATTGCCTTTGCATGTGATCAATAAGGGTGTGGTGGTGACAGCCCCAGAGCAATCAGTACATGATTAACATGTGCAGGGCTAAGAGAATGTACAGCTGCATGTAACAATAGGATCTTTAGTGATTTACTTTTTTAATCACCTCTGCAGTAATTATAGGTGGTCAGTCTATTTACTTGACATGTTTTCTAGTGAGTTCTAGTTGAAGTATCTGGCATTCAACTGGCTTATTCTTACCCAAGGTAATAGAACTGCATAAAGCCTGATGAAAAACCTCTATTATTTGCATTAACAGATGTAGAGCTTTATATATATGAAGCTCCTAGAAACTGGACACATAAAATAACTGCTATTTCAAAATCCAGCCCTTCTGGCAGTACTTCTGTCTGTCAATAAGGACTTTGTGTGTTTTTTAAACAAATGTTCTTTAAAGATCTGAATCTGTGGCAGCCACATCTTGGAGAGATGTTTATAAAAATACTTGTTTCTCACACGGCAGTGTCAGCCCACGAGAGGTCTGGCTGTTAATAAAGGAGTTGCTCTTTGGTGCCCTGCCACCCCAGGTTAAAGGTTGCTTCTTCTCATACTAGAACCTACACATTAACACTAGGCAAGTGAATTAAGCTGCTCAGGTTGGAATTGAAATTTTCTACTAATTTTCTCTGACAAGGGATAATTGTCAGTGTTTTTATTGTAGAGGTAATTTACTGAAATTGAAGAGGCAGAACTTCAGTGTCCAGCACAACAGTTCTTCTAGCTAAAAGGTAGTAGTGCCTTTAGACCTCTGTTTGTGCTCTAGAAAGGTCAGTCTCTCTAATTTTTTAGTAAATTTAACTCAGCTTTACTCTTTTTTAAAGAGCATGTGAGAGGTGTTACCCATCATCACAACAGTGGCTGTGGCTCCTGCTAAATATCCAGGGTGGAAACATAATTGATATGGACAAGGCTGACAGTGCAACACAAGAATTTTGACACTTGTAAATAAAACATTACACGGGTCAAATCTTTCTGGTTAGCACCAGGATTCCCATTAACTTGCATGGTTTGAGAAGCTGGCTCAATGACCACTGACTTGAGGACTGCAATTTAAAAACACAGTAGAAATGCAGAGCAAAAGGTTCATAGTTTAAAAACAAAACAGCAAAACAATTTAGCTTCTAGGGTGAACTTTGTCTTTTTCTATTAATTTTTTTGTTCTTTTTTTTTTGGGTCCCTTTTTTTTCATCTTTAGGTGTCAAGTTGGACAAAGTGTTAATTCCTATTCTCTACATCTCCAATTTCACAGGTGAATAATTAAATTTCTTTTGTTGAAATTGTTACCTCAGACAACTATTTCAGTGATTTCTGCACTGCTGTCACTGGAGTCTCAGAGAACTCTGGCTTGAGAGAGAACTGTGACAGAATTTGGCAGTGCTTCTTTTGGAGTTCCCAGAATTTCCAATCTGATGCTTCTGAGAAACTTCATCAGCATCAGTAAAAATGCTGCCGAGTATTTGTCTGACTACATATCAGAAGAATTAATACATGCAAACCCCAAGTGCTTGTGAAGCATGTAAAAGGTCATTTAAGAAACTGAAATGTAGTCATCATGAGTTTGAGAGAGCCAATTTATGAAATCTGTTATGTTAGAAAATCTGCTAAAAATAAAATTGTTTTATATGTTATAAAGAACTCTCAAATGTTTTAAAAGGACGTTTTAAAGGCTGAAAAATGGCATCTATGAAATAACCAGTTCTTAAAATTACTGATTATATGAGAAATTCTCTGAGAAGTTCTGGAACTATGGTAGCACATCAACTTTGAATAATTTTATTCTCCCTTTGGTAAGTATTTTTGCAAAAGTTTCAACACTTTAGCCAGATGTTAACTGGCAACCTCACCCACTTCTGCCTTGCTGCAGGAGGGATGTTATGTCTTTTTCCATGGCCACTTTTGTCTGTGAAAGTGCAAGACCAAGTTGAGACTTTAAATTTATGGAAAAGCTGTATTTTAAGAATTATAGTAATAATCAAAAACAGTGTGGGAAAGCCATTTTCTTTATTCTGCTGAAATGCAGCAGTCCAAGAAACAGAATTAAATCCCTGTCCCAAGAGGTCCTGGTGGAGAGTGTAGGCAGGACATCTTCTGCTATAACCTTTATTTTCTCTGCTTGTCCTGCAAAAGCCTTCTCCCTGAATCCCACTTTCCCCCCAGTGTAATTTTTTGCCCCTCTCTCTTTCTTATTTAAGCAGGGAGTGTGGCAAAAGCACAGAAAGGAAGCAGGAGTTCCATGGCTTTTTCCATGGCACCTGAAGCAGGACAAGAACACACAAGACGTGAAGACACTGGAGTGCGTCCAGCGAAGGGCCACGAGGGTGCTGAGGGGACTGAAGCATCCCTCACATGCCCAGAGGCTGGGAGAGCTGGCACTGCTCAGCCTGGAGCAGAGAAGGCTCGGGGGGCTCTTTTTAATGTGCAAAAATACTTGAAGGGAAGGTGCAAAGAGGGCAGAGAGACAGGCTCTCCTCAGTGCTGCCCACTGATAGGACAAGAGGCAACGGGCACAAAATGAAACAGAGGGAACTCAGTTTAGGAATAATTAAAAACGTGTGAGGTTGTCAAATACTGAAAGAGGTTGCCCAGAGAGGATGAAGTGGAATCTTCACTCCTGAAGATATTAAAGACCTGACTGGAGACAGTGCTGAGCCAGCTGCTGCAGGTGACTCTGCTCTGAGCAGGTGAGCTAGAGTAGAAAATTGCCAGAGGTTCATTCCAACCTCGACTATCCTGTGATGCTGAGCAGCAACACTAAATACTTTGGCAAAGTAGACTCTAAGCAAGATGAGAGAAGAAAAAAGTTTCTTGCCCAGTTGCTGGGCATGACCTCTCTGAGTGAGGAATTTACACTCTATGAGTGCTAATTTATTTTGATATATATTTTTTTTTCAGGGAGATGGTTTTAAAATTGCTGATCCTCAAACCTTTACTATAAATGAGAATTATTTTGGCATGATTACCCTGTTCCTTCAAACCGTACGTGTTTTACTTTGGGGATTTTATTCAAACATATATAATTATCTATGCTAAGCAGTTTATCATATGTTCTAAGGCTTTTCTCTTTATTGCACCTAGCTGACGGTTTTATAATTCAGAAGTAATTGAACTGCAATTATTTTTCATGATGCATGGTGTGGTTTTATATCATGTTGTTGGCAGATATTCTTTATGGTGTCATTTGGTCTAATGGGAAAATTAGAAGTAGCTCTATCATATAGAAATATGGCTTTTTTGTGTCATGTTATAGTTTGTAGATGGCACCCAGGATATTTTCTTTTGACATATAGATTTTTAGGTAGAGGCTGAAATGAGATTCTAAAGCAGAGTTCACAGTTGAGACAATATTATCTGTACATCCAAGATGATTTCAACTTTTCTCCCATAGTGACAGTTCATTTATATTCAAGTCCATTTAGTAGACTGTGGTTAGTATTCCAAAATGCATATGGAAGTACTATGTGGTGGTGGAGTTTCTGCTCTAAATTCATCCCTGATCCAACAGAACTGGTTTCTGAGAAGCCAGGAAAAGGTGTCAGCATCCTTTTTAGAAGCAAATCTCCATCAGAGCAGGGGATTGACAGCAGATCTCCCACCTCAGTGAAGAGATTTCCAATCACTGCAGTGCCCAGGTAGTCTTTAATCCTGCTGGAGCTTCACATTGTGTCAAGGCTTGTGAGATGTATGGGACCTGACTTTGTTAATCTAGAGATTAGGGCTGCTCTCCTGGAATTTGGGAAGAGGCTCCATGTCAATGAATAGTTAATTATGTCAACAGAAGAGAAATTCTTCAACAGACACGAGAGAGAAAGCACCATCTGAGAAAAGTACAGTTTTGGCCCAAGAATGGTAGAAAATGAGAGCTGAATGCTGGACCCAGCAGAGCATCCTTTTAAAATGGGAAAAGTATTAAAAAAAGTACTCAAAGTTTTTGGTTTTAGCCACAAAATAATTTCTGGAGTCTCACAAATTTGCACAGGATGTGTCAGTGGTCGTATGAACCCCAGATTGTCTACCCATATAAAATCACACAGATGATCACACAGAAGTTCATGGCAGGAAGTTTCAGACAGTCCTCTTGAAACCATTTCTATTTCCCTTACATGTTCATACACATTTCTGCCTTGTGAGCTAGTACAGAAAGAAGTGTAACATAATTTTATTTATCCATCTGCAAACTTGAATGTCCACAAGCTGAGAACTGTGTGAGTCACTACAGACCCTGTCCACAGTGCCTTGTGTGGCTTGATTTAGGGAGAAGCTGACAGAATTTGAAATGTTTCTTTTGTAATGGCCAATATTTTCTCATTAAAACTGATTTTTGATCAAGTTTTTGGTCTTCATGACAGGTGTCAGCATGGTCAGCAGGTAAAGAGAGGTGATGCTTCCAGGTACAATGTCCCTTATTGTCAGCAATTTGCCTAAAATGAGCAAAACTGAAGTTACACTCCTAATCTGGGGATATGTACAGCAGAACTGTTACAAAGTTAGCTTCAACTGAAATACACCAGATTAACTTTTCCACCTCCATCTACTGTTAAACCTGGCTGATTTGGACCAATACAGGCGACAGAAGTCTCGCTCAGTCCTTTCCAGGGATGGAATGGGTGGGTGCTGGATGCTTTCAGCTGCAGAGGTTTATGAAGGAAAGGGAGGATTTCCCATGCCTCTAACACTGATAGCAACACATCACCTAACTTTATAGCTGGCTAAACCTCTGGGCCTCTGCTATTTGAATATGTGAATACACCTTTTGCTAAGTGCATTAGGCTCTTTAAAGACATCACTGAATTTCCCAACGCACAGTTGCTCCCACTTCGATTGCAGTCTGTGAGATCTGAATTTGTATTTGGAAATGCTGTTTTCAATTTCCACTTAAAAATCACACTACAGCCAGCAGTGGCTCCTCCACCTGCTGTTCAGTGCTCACATAGAATATTTGTCATGTTCAATACAAGAGATGTCTGCAACATCTGCCCAGGCAGTTTTGAAAGCATGGAAGCAATTTAAGAGAAATAGAACTAGAATAATTATTACCTTTATTTATATTTGCTACGTCTGTAAGAGTCGGAGATAATGGTTTTTAAACACTGGACTTTAAATTTCAATTTAAGTGCTGGTGTGTGAATTTCAGGACAGAAATACAATTGTTTACATGGAATACACTGAGTTTAAAAATAATCCTCCTGCATTTTGAGACAGGCAATCTACTACATTTTGAATTTTTTTTTTTTAAGAGAGGTGCACTGGAATGTGTGATTCCAAAACAATATAATCAGACCAAATAGCTTTATCAAAGATAGCAATTCAAAGCTTTTAGTGCAAATGCATCACAAATGCTCGCACTCAGAAATTCTCTTTCTAAGGTCGTGTTTACAGACTCTGCCACAATAAAAGAACAAAAATATCTTTGATGATTTAGCAGAGAAAAGGGTGGTACTGAAAAGGAGATGAGAAAGAATGGGATGCGAGACACTATTGAAAAATAATTGATACTGTTACAGGAAGAGAGCCTAAACTCAAAAAGAAAGAAAGGAGACAAAAAAAGAAATAAATTTGGTATTAGGTGTTCACATTTTACAGTTAGATACGTAAGTGTTTGTACATCAGTAGTTTAGTCACATTCATAATGCACATTGACCTAAACCTACATTTGAGTTTCTCAGCTTTTCTCCCTATTGCTTTCTCCTTGACAGACTTTTTGAAGATCTTAGATATGAAATCTCTCAGCGAGACGAACATCAAGTAATTGTATTTGTGACAGAAGAGATGAAGGTGGAGGAATGCAAACAAAGTTTTGGCTATCACCCCAGGATCTGACAGGAAAAGAAAAACACAAGGACACCCTAATTTCCTCCCCCAGCTCCCTTGGCTGAGCTGGAATAGTGGAGGAGAAGCTTAAGTGCCAAGTGATGCACAAGGCGACCACACGTCACCAAAATATTTGCCGTTCTCCATGAGTAACAGTGGGCATCAGTTTCAGAGAGAAGACTCCCAAGTTTTAACACAAAAAGAAGTTTGGCAAGTGTTCCAAGGGATGAGGAAGACACCTTTGTTTCCAGTGTCTTTTCACAATTTCAAGTTCCCATTCCATGGAAGACTTTCAATGAGTTTATGTCTCTCAGACTACCACACTTGCAGTACCTGAAAATAAACACTGAATTCAGATCAGTTCTTACAGTTACTTATGGATGACAGAGCACACAAATTGGTCTGGCTCCTTCCAAGAGAAAAGAATCATGCTTCCTGCTAAAAAAAAAATGGCAGGGGGACATTTAATGTGATTGCAACTAACTGTTAAAATCCAGGCAGCTGTCAGGAGAAAAAAAATAGCAGAGTTATATTGTCCCACTGCAGAGATGTTACACTTATAAGATAATCTCCAGCACAGCACTCGTAGCTCATGTTTGTTCACATCCTTCAGAGGAATGTTTTCTAATCATCCAGAGAGGTTTACAGTCTTGTGTTGAGTTAACACCAGTGGAAATCAGGCCAGCAAGCAGGAGATCCATCATGAACAGCTGTACAGCACCTGTGTGTGCTGTGCGAGTGGCTGCTGCCTCCAGTTTGGTGAAGAAATCACAATACACATTTTTCACAGTGAAGGATTTTGGCAGTCACACAAGCACGCTTTCATGGAGTTGTAAAATCCTGATGGAGCTGTAAAATCCTGAGCAGATCTACGCTTAAATTCGAAGTTTTAAAATTGTTTCTTCTCATGGTCCATAGTGTGTTTCACCTCTGGATTTTGCAGGTGGGATGGGCAGAGTTTGCCCTTCTCTGCTAGACAAAATGGAATACACCAACCAAGAGCAGGCAGGAATTCAAGTCTTTGGCATTGAATAAGGGAAAGAATTAGGTTTCAAAATATGTGCATGAAAGTATCCATTAATATATTTGCTGTGATATGCAGCAATGTGTTTAAAATGCATCTTATCAGTGCACCAATTGTTTTCCAAGTCATTTGTGAATTTTCAGTGTGAATGTGTATCCAGAGGCTCAACCTGATAGTCTTGAAGAGCGTCAGTTTTCACAAGATGTCTCTAGCCAGTCACTTCTGAAAACATTGTCTGCTGCTGATTAAGTCTGGCACCTTTCTGTCAGATAGGCAAGGAATGCTGTTTGCCACGCTAGAGACGGGTCAGTTATGGTACAGAGAAACTGTGGCTCCCTTGCAAATTAGCTGCAGGGCCAAATATAGAAATGAGGAATCCTAAAGAAGATCAGAGGAAAAACTAAGATCCTAAATAAGGACTCTACTTACAAGAAACCTTTTCAAAATATTCAACCGTGTGACAATCAGACCATGGGCTTTACATGCAGGGCACACCATTTAAAGCCTTTCTGTCAGGATACTGAACATTATGTTGATATTTGTCTTGCTAGGAGAATAACCCACAGAACCCACAGAAACTTCCTAGATATTCTAGATTTAATATTTATTCTAGATATAATATTTCAGATATTCTCTAAATTTCTCTGCCTTGCAAAAGACACTTAAGTGAATCTGGTTTTTTGAAATCAGACATTAAAATAAACTTTACCCAGCTGCAATTCTTATTGGAAACCCTTGGCAAGAATTGTTTTTCACTGCTTATTTGAAATCACAAAACAAAAACTGTAGTCCATGTATATCAAGTTATTTGGCAATTTTTTACCAGGCCCAGACTTCAGTTCTACTTTGTAACATGGTGACAATGGGGCTGGTGATAGAAAACATAAAGTGGTCTTAATTCTGCACATGAGTTGAATGCTAAGAAATCCTTCTGTGCTCCTTGGTAAGGCTGCTGATGCTACTGCCACAAACCTTGTGTTTTCCTGTCTTGGTGAAATGTTTTTCCCACACTCTTGTCATTGTTAATGGCATTTAATGCAGACTATAATGTGCTACCATTATCCTTGGCCACAGAAAAATGTAGTTTGTACCTGAAGCTGCTCACAATCTTTCTGATTTAGACTTTGTCTACACTCAAGATCTCTCCCAGCATAACATTTTACTTGCTTTTCTTTTTTTTTTTTTTTCTTTTGGATGTAAGTGTAACATCAATAAAAAGCTTCAGAGTGCAATACAGTACAAAACCACCCTGCTCCCCTTGCTGTACAGGGACAAGTACATGACAGAATGATGTTTTACAGGGCTCTAACAACAGCCAATGGGTTGTAGCACTTTAATTACAGAGGTATATTTAAAGTGGCACAATTTTGGAGTGCAGACAAAGCCTTATTTACCACTTGAGGTATAACAGCTGCATAAAAAATTATACTCCACAGATAAATCACCCCGTGACTGTGGCAAAATACTGCATTTAGCATCTCTCTGTGCCAGTAGGAGTCTCAGCAAAGCCTCGGACACCTGCTAATGGAAAAAAGAGAGGCTGCTTATTTTTATTGCCTTCAAAGTTTTCGTGATATAAGCTTTGGATGTATCAGAAATTACTGCTTTTATTCCCCCTTTGGAAACTCGAACTTTGCTGAAAAAGAAAGAAATAACTCTCAGTGATTTCCTGTTGTTTTTTTTTTTGGTTTTTTTTTTTTTTGGTTTTTTTTTTTTTTTTTTAACAAGCTGTGATACTGAGATTTTGTATTCCCTAACCCAACTCTGTGCTGACCGTATCTCAGGAGACATTAATGAGGGGAAGAACACTGAGCTGCATTGTCCCCACTGAGTGAGAATTTTTTGCCACAGAGACAGAATACTTGTCACCTGGCTACTCCTCCCTGAGTGTCAGGTAGGTCCCTCAAACAGTCATGTTCCCAAAGTCAATACAAAGTTCCCAGTGGTGTGATAGTGTCTATTATTTGAGAACAGCTGGAGTATGAAAAGATATCTTCATTTTCCCTGTTTTTTTTCTTCTTTTTCAATAATTCAAAAGGGATTTTGGGGTTTCCTGGAGATTCATTTTCTTTTATCTACCATCTGTCCCAGCAGTTAGTTACTTAAATAGACAAAGCTTAAGAAAATACTGCCCAAGAATGGTTTTTGGTTTTTTGAAATCAGTTTCAACTCTGTTCTGTTTTTCACTAAGAAAAGTGATCTGAAAGCACGTGACACAATGGAAAAGCACAGCTATGCTTCCTCTTTTTTTAACTCCTTGTGTCTTCAGGCTACTTTTTATAAGTGTTCAGCTTGCACTTAGAAAGAGAAATAAGGGGATCAAATTAATATTTCTGCTAGTTATGGAAGTTCAGCCGGGCAGGACTCCAGAGCAAGCAAGTGCATGGCAGTGACACCTATTCCTGCTGGCTGTGAACACTTCTGCACAACTCCCACCAACTTCTCCAAACCACCAGAGGGAATTTTTTTTTTTTTATTTCTGATACATTCAATATTGCTTCTTCCAGGTCATAATCATTGCACTGATGTGCCACTGAAAAGTTCCAGGCTTCCACTGCGCAGGAGTTGTCCCCTTCCCCCTGGCTGGGGATGGCTGGGCCACCAAGGCAAAGACCAGCATGGAAATGCTGGATCCCAGGAGCCCCATTTGCAACCAGGCATGTGCCCCAAACCTGGCACAACAAGGGAGCTTCCTTGGTTCAAGGTGAGATATAGCTTCAGGAAGTAAGATTAATAAACAGAATTTAGGCGTTTACAGAGCTTTGTTAAAGTTTTAGTTCCATATTTACTCAGCTGATTCTACTTTGGCTGATAGCAAGGATGTAGTGCAACTCTAGCCTTGAGACAGGAAGGTACTGAAAAGCTCTCAGCCTCAGCAAGCCTGCAGACAGTATGGTTCACTGCCTAAATTGCATTCATACAGCTCTCATCATAACAAATATGCTGGGTAAGTTCAGGGGTAGGTTAACCTGCCATTGATGTATAAACTTTCTAATTAGTTGTTTTTGTTTTGCATGCAACAGTTTCTAGAAAAGGGTTTGATTTTATTTTTAAAGCTGTTCTGGAGTAAGCTAGATAGCAATGAAAGCTGTCAAATACCCAGTAATAGATGCTTTTTTCTTTTTTTAACAGAATGGGAAGAAATAAGTTCTGGAATGAATTGTCATTTGGTGGTTTTAAATGCTGGTCAGGACAAGCCTCCTCCAGCAGTTTAAACTCCTGTAGTCCATTCAGCCTTCTGCCTGTTGGCCACAGCTGCCAACCAAGGGTTATTTACTGAGTGCCAATTGTGACAGGACATTTTGCAATGCTGAAGGACCAAAGGGCACAGCACAACTTGCTACGAGAAAAATGCCTCATTTTAATCGGGAAGCTTGTGAAGGAGAAAAAAAACTCAGCCACCAAAAAACAACTGGAATTGAGGACCTTCTGCCTGATAAAGACTGCAAAAAATATTTTAAACCTCATTAGAAAAATAAAGTTTGCCTATGTCTTCTGTTTCATACACTGTGCAGGGAAGGAACACATATGCTGTCACATTCCTATTTTACGGCCTCTTTTTCTCCCCCCCAACCTTCGTTCCTCAGATTTGAACTTTAAACTTGTGACAGTGTTATGTTCATTAGAATAAAAATCACTTGCTATTTCCATTGCAAAGCTCCCCCCCAGAGGTTATCTTAGCTGTTTTATAAATCATATCAGGAGGAAAGCTGGCATAAAGGTTGACAGCTCACTCTAGATAATCACCTCCCCTTCTCTTAAGTGACTTTAAGCAGAAAGGAGCATGTAGCTTGCCAGTTCAGTTTTTAGTGGTCAAGCATCCACATCTAACCACCACCAACACACTGACTAAATTAGCTTGTAAGTATTTTACTGAAATGCAGGAGGATCACAGTCCTGCTCAGGAGAAGGAATCTCAAACATTCATCAGCTATCAAGCCATATTTCCTCTGTCCTTCCTGTCCTTCCAGGGCAGAGCTCATTACATGGAACGACACGAACACCAAAGCCCTTTGACACGGGGTCCTTGAAGGGAACGCGGGGTTCAGATTACTGTTGATCTATCAGTTTCCTCACGAGCTGGACTGATTAGACTAATGGCTTATAGGGGATATGATTTCAACATGAAAGTCCTGTACCATGGAGGCAGACAAATGAAGCAAGTTAGATCTTGTCGTAAACAGAACCTACAAGTCAAGGCAACAACCCATTAAGTAGAACATTAAAGGGAATAAACACACACCAAAAGAATCCTGGGTTTAGGAGAAAAGGTCAGTTTATGTATTATAATTTTTCGGCATAAACCAACAAAACTAAATCCTAATCCTCCCTCAGAGAGACTGAAACAGTCTGGAAATGGTGCCACACCTTCCCAGGCTGAAGAGGAAAATAATCAAGAAAACTCTCCCTTTAACACCTCATTTTCCCATGACCTGATTACAGGCATTTTGCAATCAATATGGACCTTACACTATTTCTGTCGGGCTTTAGAGGCAGAGTGTTTGGAAGAGAAAGGGTTAACTATGGCAGATAAAGGGGGGAAGCAGATGGAAAACCTTTCTTGGAAGTTGGTTGCGATAGAAGCAAATATCTGAGAATATTAACCTGAAACATAAGTATGATTCACCTGCTAATCACTCCATCTATCCCTGAAAATGTTGTCTCTTAGTTAAATGAGGATAATAAGCCTGTCCTTTATACAAAGGGTAATCCTGAAAGAGAGTATCACTAACAAAGATATAGGGAGCTTATTTTCTCACTGTCTCATAACACAGACTCAGAAGAAAAATTCAGCTCAATTCCATTAGGAAGAATAAAATCCAACCCTGAGAAAACAATTCCTTTTTTTACTCATAATTGGACTTTGCCATTAATTTCTCTTGGAAGCCAAGAACTTGACAAGGTACAAAAAGGATCTGGATATTTATGCAGAATTATCTATAGAATTATTAATTTTGATGACCAAATGTTAGGAAAATATATTAAATTTCATGCTTCAGATATTTGGCAACTATAAACTGAGCAGCTTAAACTGACAGAGACAAAGACTAGTTAACTAGGTTCCCCCAAATAAATAGTTAACTGTAGTGTTGTGGAAAAAAAGGGAACTTCTGAAAGTAGAAAAAAAAACCTGAATCTTTGGCAATAACTTGCATGAAAATACTTCCAGTTAAGAGATGTCACACAAAGCACTACACATTGCAGTTCTTACTGGTTCTCAGCCTCCCCAGTACTTTTATTAAGTTGATCTTAGCTTGTACAACCTCCCCAGGAACCAGATGAACCTTGCATCTAGTGCACCCTGGTAGCCTCAGAACTTGGCAGCCTCCTTACAGTGATGAAAGATGTATATTTATAAGCATTATTCAGTTGTTTGCACACACAGGTCTTAAAGAGGTGAAGGAATACATGAGACACCACCCAGCAAAGTGGGTCAGAGTTGAGGGCGTGTTTGCAGGTAGGTGGGAGCACGCTGAGCATCCTTCATTACCAGATTCTTGCAACATGGTACTGGTCTTCATTCCTCAGACCCGTCAGTTCCCTCAGGTCCACAGGAAGGAGATGCTGTAAAGTGCAGAGATCCCTAGTCCGGCGCAAAACCACTGAGTAATGGTCAGCTGGCTTTTTGACATGGGAAATTGTCAGAGCTGGGTGTGCACTGGCTGTTGAGCAGGCGTTGTGCCTTGCTCTCACCTGTCACTGGGTTCAATGCCTAGGAGCAGAACTGGGAGGCAACTACAAAGTCAATATTGTGTTTGCTCTAAAGGAAGAAAAGCGGTGAGGAAACTCAACCAAAGCCTCTGCACTGTGTCTTCCACCTATCTTCACACTTACTAAATGCAAATATTTGGGAATGGAACATTAAACTGGTATTACTATTCAACTATTAAAAAAGAGGCAATGATTGAGGGAAGAAGGACCATATCTGATTTCTAGTGAAACTCCCTTCAGAAGAAAAGTAGTTAGAACCGGCTTAATTTTTAATGTAGCCATTAACTTCTTAAAAGAGAATCTGCTAGAACAAAGCTGCAGCTATTCCAGAGCCTGGCTGAGGATTGTTACTGCATTTAAAACTGAGAGTGTGCTTTTAACTTTGCAGCTTGTGATGAAAGAGATTGGTTGCATCAGTGGGAGTTCCTGGCAATACTCAGTTTCCCAGAGAAGAGCTTGCCTTGGGTAATCTCACAGAAAAAGAAACACTGCAATGTGGCTGGGTGCCAAGGTCAGTGACAAGCTTAGGACACAAAGAAAGAATCTATTGGGTCCATTGTCTCCAGGAGCCCAAGTGACATAAAGCATCTTTCAAGAAGCCAGAATATTCTTCTCCCCCTGGGAAACCAGTTTTGCTGTGTTTTGCTGCTTATTTTAGCTTTGATCAGAGATGTGAAAAGGCATGGGATGGTAATCACTCTTCCCGTGCACCCTCCTGGCAGCTTCTCATGGTTTCATTTCACCATGTGCACTCCCTGAGGGACAGAGAGACCATTCATAGGTGCTGGGAATTGCTTGGGACAAGAAATGCCTTGGAAGCAGCCAATGGTGTGTGCGTGTGTCCACTTCAACAAGAATTGATGGCCATTTCCATTTTGCCTTTGATTTGGACTCTGGAGATATTCTTATAAAAATGTAATTTCTGCAGAATGCTCTCTGAAAGCATCAACATGTGGTGTGGGATGAAGATATTGCCTTATTTACTCCAGACTCACCTTAACCTTGCCATAATTTTACACAGTCCTTTTGCATTTTGCTGTTAGAGATGCTAAGCCATTAGTGTGACTACCCTGCTGTACGAACCTGAAATTATTAAATTAAATGTTTATGAATTTGGCTGCATTTCCTGGCTCCTTGAATGGGGACAGTTCAATACAATTTTTAACCTGCACATGCTTGCAGCCTGGGGGCTGTGAGTCATGTTTGCTTTAAGAGAGGCAGCACTCCCAGACTGTCACTCACCTGGATTATTAGAAACAGAGCACTTTAAGAATTACTCTGCCACCTCCTCACCTCTAAATATAGCTGACGTGCGTGGGTCTTAAGCAATTTAGCTAGTCTGAGAAAAGGTCTCATTCCAAATAATCAATTAAAAATCCATCATTTTAAGAACTATGCAGGCCTCAGGCCAATTGCTTCTTGGATGTAATACCTTTGACTGTTTAATGCTGATATTAATTATTTGTATTACAGCTGCAGATCTGAACTCAGAATGAAATTTCTCTGCACTACCCAGTAGCAAGTCCTGTTCCAAAGAGTGCACTATTTAAGCAGGCATGATGGACAAAGAGCAGCAGCAGAAAATCATCATTATTCCCTGCTTCACGGATGGGAAGCTGAAAGACAGATTCAATGACCTGCCAAGGGTCACATAGGAAAAGAACTAATTCATAAATCCCACTACAAGGTCTTAAACCGTGAGATTTCCTCTCGTTCTTTAATCAATAATAAAACATCGCAGATGTCTGAGAATCTAATATCTGTAAAACTGCTCCAAGGTCTATAGGCATGATACAATTAATTTCCATTAACAGCAATGTGATGTGAGGGCACTCTGTACTGACCAGAAAAGTAGGCCTTGCAGACTTTGCAGTTTTTAAATACTGTTTTAATGGGCAATATAAAAATCAGGGATAGTCTCATTAAAATAAAAATATGGGGAAACAGTTGCCAAACCTTTGACCCAAGTTAAAACCAAAGTAACTGACTCAGGAAGTAAACCAATGTTTTAAAAAAATCAGGTCTAGAAAAAGCGAAGTCTTTGAGTGAAAATATTTATAATGAAAAAGATTAAATTAACTTCACTTAAATTAATTTCATTTAAATCAATTAAATGAAAATATTTATAATTTTCCCTTTCTGAATGAGGATTATGTTTCTCAGTGTTGTGTGTGTTGTACTTTGACCTTTAGGGCTGTGCTTAGCCACATTTTTTAACTCCTTCCTCCCCTACTCACACAAAGGATTACCAAGAGAAATTCTCAGAGATTCACCTGCCTGAAAGACTCGGATTTCAGGAAAAACATCGAGTATCAAAGAACATGCTGAGTTGCATGAGACAAGACCTGCAGGTTACAAGGAAGAAGTTAAGCACTGTGGGAAAAGTTCAATTCACTCAGCCCCCATAAGGCCAACACAGGGAGCTTCCATAAACACCTCAGCTCCTTCTATCCAAATCCCTCTGCAGTTTCTTTCATGTATTTCCACAAATCTAATTGGAATCATCACTAGGTTATGCAATACATAATCAGACTTTACCAGGTATAACTTTTGAATCTTCCTGTCACCCTCTCTTATTGTTTGTTGAATGAGTAGAAAAAATAAAATTAAAAAATTATTACTGCTCCAATAAGCCTGAATGTTGCAGTGAGTTATGGTCATGTCTAAATTTTTGTGCAATGTACACATTATTGACATTAATGCAATTGCACGGTTACGCATATACATCCATTTTTAGGTGTTGTGACAGGTCTGACTTTTATGCTTTTGAAGCATGTAGCCAAACTGCAACCTGCAGCTACTGCTCCAGTTAAAAAAGTCAAACAACAGCACTCATATTATTTTAATGCAGCATGCTACACTTAGAGGATTGATACAAAAAAAAATAGAGAAATTAAACTTGCTTCTTTACAACCAGTCTTAAACCTCCATCATTCCCAATACATAAATCAAACTGACAAAACATTAAGAAAACCTTTGGCTAGCACATTTTAACCACCAATCTGGAGAAATGTAGAAATTCTGGTTCAACCATTCATTCTGTAGAAAGACATTACAATACAGTGCAGTACAATACAATACAATACAATACTATTTTCCTTCCTTGCAGTGCTACACAATGAACTTTGATTCTCTAAGGAATTTGCACAGGGAGCCACCCACTATTCTTTGTTAAAAATATTGCACAGGAGAGCAGAAGTGAAAAATCAAGTTCACTGCTTTATCAGAGGTGCCACATTTACTGGCTGGCACAGACTAACTAGCTGGAAACTTTGGCCCATCATTGTTTATTCTGATAAGTTATCTCCAGCTGTTGAAGGGTAAAATTCTCAGAAAATAGATGCCATCGCTGTTGCTTTCTGCACTTGTGAGAGGTGAGCTGCAGATAGGCTGCACTCATTCGACATCTACTCTTACTCTTCATCACCACCAAGAGAATTCAGGTTTAAAGGAGGTGCCACTACTTGTGACTGTGGTTATTTTTCAAAACTGTAAAAATGATTGAATTCCTTGTGTGTCACTGAAGCTGAATGTGAGCCATGTCCCAAAAGTTAAGAAAAAAAAAATCTGTTTGGTTTCACAGGACTTGGACTGGGTCTATTGCAGTGGAAGAAACAAATCAACTGCATTTATTTCTGCAAGAATAGTAGTGAAAAAACTTGAATTCAAGTCAGTACAGCTCACCAAGCAATAGCTATATTTTAGGTGTTTCTGAACATATTGTAAAAGGTCATGAAACTTCATAGGTGGCTTGTTTATTCAATAAAATTTAGTGAAGGAAGGAAACTTGCACTCCTCCTCATGGAATTAATAGAATGTCCACAGATTTTAACAGCACCTTCTGTGGAAAGCCAGTGGCAGAAAGATTGCATGCAGGCAAATCTGGCCACTCTAATGTGCCCTTGACCTCCCTTATGTAGCATTAATATCAATTTATCTGCCTTGTCAAGGGAAGAGTAGAGGGAATACTGAGTGGCAAGAATGAGTGATAAGATTCCCTGAACTGGTTTCAAAAGTAGAGGGGGCACAATTTCAGAGAGGCTTTTCAGAGGCTAAAAATGAGATGGTGCACCTGAAATTTCGGAACTAAATGACTGATAACTTCACAGAAGTTTTAAAGAAAACATGAATGAAATGTATTGATTATAGATTATAAAATCTAAGAATATGGGGCTAGAATTTGCCCTTGGCTTGGAAGGTTATGCAGGGCAGCTAAAGGGGCTCACTTATGCTGCTGAGCAGCTCTTTGTTTTGGCTGCTCTGGACTGGGAAGGCAATGTCATGTCTGAGTGTATCATGCAGTGCATGTTAACAGCTGGGAAAAAAAAAATAAAAAGATGGAAAAAAATCTACACTTCCAAACCAAGAATAACCACTTTACTCTGCTAAGAGTTAATTATGGACATTATGAAGTTAAGGGCCAAGTCCTGCAGTCTTGCCCAGTCAGCTCCAGCACAAGGAACAGAACTTGGCTTCCATCCTTCATCTGAAACTTCCTCTTCAAGGCTTCTCTCATCTCTTCTTGTAGATCATTCAGGTCATCGTTGAGGCAAGAGTTCAGGTTGTGATCTGCATACTCTGGGAGACTTTTGCCAAGGCAGTATGACATGGACTAGGAGGAGGTGGCATGTCAGGGGTCTTTGCTTTGATCTTTTCCTGTGATACAGTCAAGAACATTTTTCCAACTCTCTTCAACCTGTAATACCATGAAAATCCTTTATTCTGCTTCACAAGAAAGTAATTTTTCTTGTATGAAGGCAGTTAAAGTTATCATTGGAGGCTAACATTGCTTTTTGCCAATAGGCACCTGTGTGGAAATTAGGACAGGGTGAAGAGCACCAAGAGCTCAATTCCAAATAGTCTTGGTGCAGCCACCAGGGTGGGAAGCCAATCTTCCACAGAATGGAGAAAAATCCTGCTGTTCTTAAAGTGGGAAGATGCTCACTTTTGTTTTAGGAACACATTCTCTCTTGCTGCACAGCTCCTACACTCATTCTATACATATGCATATATTGATGATTCACTAGAGCTACTGTCAAGGACATACTTTCCCCTCCGTTTCAGCACACCCAAATATATAGTAAAATGCCTTCTCCTGCAAGAAATTGGCTCATTCCTACTGGAAGAAGGCAAGGTTACTGCTCTGCCATCCCTGCCATGAAAGGAGGCACAGACATGGCTTTTCAAGGCTCAGAAAAGCAGTGTGTTTTGCACCAAGAGGAAGTGACCTGCCTCAGATCTGTAACATCTGCTGGTACAGATCTGTGTATGACTTCTCTCCAGCTCTGAATTCAACACTCCTTGTCAGAGTGCTGGAGATAGGAATAGAAAAGGGGTGAATTCGAGGTCTTTCCCTGCTGCATGGTAAAAAGAAGCTCTGTTCCTCCTGCTTGCCTTCACCCCAGGTAAGGCCTGTGGATGCCTTTCCTGCAGAAGAGCACAAGGAAGTATTTCAGAGCTCCTGTGTGCAGTGCACACAGATAAGAAAAACCTGGCCTAAGTGTGAAAAGACAGATTATAGTGAAGAAAAAACAACAACCCAACAAGAACTTGCACAGCTCCCAGAATGACGTTATTGAGGACTCTATTTGTCATCTGCTGTATAACAGAGCATACATTTCGAAACAGGCTGGCAATTCCATTTCATTCACTCTTCTCTTTCCTATTCCACAAGTGTCATTGAAGGTAAGCAGCAAAGTCACCCCCTTCATGAATTTCTCAAACTGAAATGCTCTCCTGAGGATTGTTATCCTGCTGCTATGTGATCTAGTCTGGAAGGCTGCATGTACCAAATTAAAGAGAGCTCAATGAATCAAAGCTGAGAGACTTGGTGCTGAGATATATAATGAGCACAAGAGCACACGAGGCCCGGTCCTGCTCCCACAGAAACGAGCAGCAAGGGTCTGACTCTGATTTTGCTGATCCAGCTATAAATCAAGAGCAATTTCACTGAAGCACACACAAGTAAAAAGTGAACAAGCAGTCTTTCAGCCACTAAATTCCCAACATATCATGCACTGTATTTTGTACAAAACATTGTCCCAGCTTGACTTTGCCTGCATGGCCATCCTGGGACAAAATGGTGAGGATCTATTCAAAGTGTGTCTTAAGGGAAAAGCAGTTATGATCCAGCAGGAGTGGGTTAGCAGAGCCCCCTGAGCCCCACCAACTGCCCAGCTGAATTAAAAATAAACAGGGAGCCTCTCAGAGGCTAAACTAAGCAAGTATACTTCTCTTCCCCTGCTGTACTTCAGATCCTCCTGAGTCCTGAGCTG
Source organism: Anomalospiza imberbis (assembly GCF_031753505.1). Taxonomy (NCBI): domain Eukaryota; kingdom Metazoa; phylum Chordata; class Aves; order Passeriformes; family Viduidae; genus Anomalospiza; species Anomalospiza imberbis. Next base: position 71,446,159 of record NC_089685.1, on the reverse strand, counting down.
GAGGCAGGTTTTGATGACCAGATACCCGTTAAGACATTCCATAAAATTTTATGTGTTTATGAGTACTCTTTATTCAAGCAAAATTGACAGTGCAGCTGAAAATCCCTTTGTATTTTAAGACTTAAAACAACAGAGAGCATCAAGCCACAATATGTTGTAACAGCCAAAAGTTTTTCACCAGGACTTGTTAGAATTGCAATGACAAGGAAATTAATTAGCTGCAGCAGAGTGGTTATAGTGGTTTGGAGGGGAAAAAAGTATAAATGGTATTTTTGTTAAGGTATAGCAAAATAGCAAGGCTGAAGAATATAAATGGTATTTTTGTTAAGGTATAGCAAGATACCAAGGCTGAAGCTTTGAGGAAGGAAATTGCCCGTATTTACCAGAGGAATGTATGATTTTGTGATGTTCTTTGTAAATAGGATTGCACCAAAGAAAACCATCACTACTGAAGAGAATAATTGCACCCCTATCTTATCACCTTTTTATCTTTTTAATGAGAATTGCCTGGCAAAGAACCATACACTGGGTCACAACATGGCCCAAAGAGGATTTATGTTTGAGTAGTGACTATGTATTTGTAGCCTATTATTACTGGACATTATAAGGACCACTAAATGAAAAATGGTCCCTGTCCCAATTAACTTTTAAATCAATTACACAACTCCTTTTTTCTATGAGCTAAAATATGCAGTAAGACGCAGACTCTTGTCTTGCTGCTCTGGCTTGTTTGTTTTTATTTCCCATCCCAGGGCTTTAGGGAGCGTATTTCTGCTAAGTATTTCTGCAGCTGTTCAAAAGCAATCTGACTGCACAATGCAGTATCTGAATAATTGTCTCGGGTGACTATTAAAGCCTGCTGCTGCCCCATAAAACCACAAGGAGTAATCTTGCACCACAGCAGAAAATATCCAAGAGCCAACCCTGTGGAGTGTCATTTCTGTTAGGAGAGAGCTGCTGCAACTGAGTGGAGATTCAGGAAGGCAGAAGGAGCCCAGGGAAGGCTCTGGACCTTAAATTGTTTCTTTTCTTGCCGACTAAGCAAAGCTGATGATTGCTAAATATTGAATTGTCTGTATTCATCCCCGGCCAGCTGAAGTCAATGGACAGACATGGAGGAGGACTTTGACCTGCTACACGTGGAATGTTTGTCTTTCCCTTTGCCTCTCTGTCTCTCCTTAAAGCCTTTTATACACTGCACTAAAGGAACCCCTTTAAAGCCTAAACTATGGTAATATAGTTTAATTGTGGTTGGTTGGGCTGTTGGGGACAAAATGAGCTGGTTCCAAGGAATTTTGCTGAATCTAAACTTGGCTCTTCACAGAGAGCTGGAGGAGGGGAGATTACTAATAAAAATAGCTGTACTACCTGGGGAAGCTCTGCACACTGCAAAGGTACTGTTAGACTAGGCCCTACAGCTGCAGATAATTGATTTTTTAAAGCAGTGACATTTGCCTCACACTGACTACGCAGCCTGCCTCTTAACCCTTCTGTAGGACCAGCTCACACACAAATGTAACTCCAGACAAGCACTCTCTGGGCACTCTTTTCTAACTTAGCAAAATCTACTCACTTTGCATTCATTACACAGCTCCTTTCAGCCTGGGAGTTGACACAGCTGAATGGTTGGAGGCAGAAATCTCCTGTCTTTCTTTCAATTTGGGGGTCCTGTTTCTTCTCCCTGCATCCTGTGATGTAGAACTTCCACTGAATCCCACACACAGTCCACCAGGTAGTGACAGCTGCCTGTTGGAAGGACAAGTGTTTACTACTGATCAATATTTTGCTTACAGGGAACATTTAATTCTTTCAGATGGTTATTCCTCAAAAATAACCATCTGGGCAATAATATCCCTCTCCTTCCCTGCCTTCAGCTCTCACAATCATCACCAAAATGCCAGGCAGAAGCTGCTCTATAAGCTAAGCATGGTTCACATCCCATTAGTGATATATATATATGTACAAATAAAGTGTTAAGGAACTCCAATTTTACATGACTAATAATGTGCAAGGGTCATTTAGCCTATTGACATTCAACTGTGATATAAATCCAGTTAAGAGTAACAGAAACGAAAGGTTCAGACCATCCCAGGGTAGCATAGAAACCTCATGAGAAAATGAGCTTGCTTCAATCCACGGGGCTCTTTCACTGCCTTACATAAATAGGTACCTCTACACAAGCAGTACAATGTAGGAGCTGGGAGAGCTTCAGAAATCAACTTTATAACTCTACCAATCTATCTATAGACATACTCCTGTCTGTTTGCAGGTATTTCCAATAACTGTAAAGCTTTTGCTTGCTTACTTACAGAAATATCTTGTCTGCAGAGATAAGTTAGCAACTTCGTGCTAGATACTTTTTATCATCTCTGTCTTCTCAGCAGCTCACTCAAGCCTTCTGTGTGCAGTTGGAATGTCACTGTGAAAAGAAATCTTCCAGTCTGGTCTCCAGCTTTATAATTTCCTTCTCTGGAGCAGAGAAGTGGTACAATAACAAGTAAAAAACCACTGGACTCTTATATAAATCATCAGAACCTCAATGTCTTAAAAATCATTTTGCTCTCTACACTCTGTCATTTCAATCTGTGAAGTGATATTTGAAAAGTGATCTGCTTTTATAGTGAATACTTCCTCCTTCTGCCACTTCAGTGTTATTTTAAAGGATCAGGTTTTGTTCTGTGAGCTGTGTGTAATAATGTTTAACAAATAACTCTCTCATTGCATTAGTCTAAAAGAAAGTTACTATGGGGGCTTCCAAATCTGTTTTATGGGCATATATAATCTTTCTTACGTACTTTAATAGTAATAATATCTTGCTTTCCTAACCAAAACAATTGTACAGCTCAAATAGTATCCCAAAGGCTGAGTGAAGCTTTCCCCTCCAGTTCAGCACGGGGCTTTAAGCGCCTCACCTCACCACACGTGCATTACTGCCAGCTGCAAAGGTGGTTCTGTGCTGCAGACTTCTTTCCAGGAGCAACAGGGCTGTGGCAGTATTCTTACGCAGTGAAAAAGGAATCAAGGCAAAAAAGGTCCATGTATAGACCTACTGAAAAGGTTTTCCTGTATGCCCACCAACCCCTTCCTGAGTTGCTCCTCAAGTGGGACATCAAGCTGGTAGGGCACAGATTACAGATAATTTTCCTGTGTTGTACTATTTGTTATGACTGCTCTGCGCCTGACTTTTGATCTGGAAGACTTTAAACAGCTTTAGATGATAACTTGATAATAATCAGTAAATGAGCTTTGTGGGGGTCTCTGCACAATGTATAAATGATGTATAACTGGGCATGTAGCCAGCAGATGTAACCACTCCTGCGCTTTGTGGAGTTTGTACCTTTTTCTCTCACTGCCTGTTGGTCACCACCCACTGTGACCGGTCACTTCAATCATTTTCTACTGTTTCTGTCTCACAAGTGAGCATCTGGAATTCTGAAAAAACATGGCAAATTCCAATACTGAGAGCTGTTGTCTTCTAAACAGTGGCATGGATAAAAGATTGGATGGACGCTGCTGTTTCCGTGCTAGAAGCTCTACCAAAAGGCAATTTATGCCAGAGAAGCCTTCACTGAGCACTGAGCTATACCCAGCAGGAAGCATTCCCAAAGGATCCTTTCTTGTTGTTTTTGAGGCAGGTCTCCAACGAAACCAGACAGCAGCTTGAGATCTTCTGAGGAAGAGGAAGTGTGTGAATCACAGCGAAATTACATAGGTGTCAACATTTAATATAGTGAAAGTGCTTGCTAACCACAAGGTGCAGGTTTCAATAGAGTAGCACAAAAATTTACTCTAGTCCATCATACTATACATTTTTGTAACCATTTCCTTGTAGCATTTAAAGAGCATTTCAGATTTTAAGTTAAAATATGGATTGGATATTGTGTTCATGATCTGATTAGTGTTCACCAGTGCTCTGCAAAGCACTGGTTTATTTCACGGAGCAGGTATAATTTGCCAGTTTTACTTGAAGAAAAAACTGATTTATATTATCAAGGGGGGGGTGAACAAACGCTTGAGGTGTGGTGAAAATGTACTGTTGCTACATTGTTTGCCACTCTAATTATGGTGAATAAATGGAGCCAGAGAAGGAGACAGGACAGAACAGTTCTGATCAATACTTGCCTCTCTTGTGCCCTCCCTGCAGTTAAAAGAGAATGACTGCACTTATCTGGCCTTCTTGGGGAGTATCCATTCCTTGCTGGAGGTTAAATGAAAAACTCTTTTATTCCTACTTTTATGCTGACCCTAAACTCGTGTCCTGATACTACTGTCCCTGGCTACACGGATAGTTCTTCAAGTCAGTGGGAAAGCTGTCACGAAAAAGGCTTGCTGACATGAATGAGGCTTGCAAGATCAAGCCCTTCCTGATCAGCACAGCCCAGGGCTCTGGGCTGATGTGGCACCCCTGATTTACAGGAGCAATCCCACTAGCATCCGAGGGACAATTCACGTGAGTAGGAACTGCGGGAATGGGCCCCTCGGGAGCAACTGTCGGCGCAGTTATGTGCCCAGGCTCGCTCAGACCACAGCCGTGTCCAAATGCTCTGCAGGCACTGCATGCTGCGGACAAGAAAACAGACCTTGGGCACCAGTTCACTTCTGCTTCACAGGCTGGCGCCCCACTTCGGCACTCTTCTTACTCTCTGCCCTCAACGAGTCTTCCCTCTGAGAACCTTTTAAGTGGTTCAGGGTCTGCAAGAAATCTTGGCTTCTCTCGTTTTTTTTCTTTTTTCCCCCTCCTTTGTTTCAGTCTTAATTTTTTTTTTTTTAATTTCTTCTTTTCTGTTTTCTCTGGTTTTTTTCTGATTTCTTTTAAAAATATTTTCCTTTTATTTTTTACCTCCCTCTTTTCTTTTATCTTTTCTTTTTCTCCTTTCTCTTATCTTCTGTTGCCATCTCCTTCTCATTTTCTAAATATTTTTCTCTCTTTTCTATTTTTTTCCTACCCTGCTTTCTTTTTTTTTTTTTTTTAATTCTTTCTCTTTTCTCCTTCTTTCTTCTTTTTCATCCCTTCCTGTCCTTCTCCCTTCCTCCTAAAGGGTAGGAAAAAATCAACAAGGTGTTTGCCTCAAAATTCAAAGACTCGGAGTATAGCAGCTTTCCCAGTTTCAGAAGTGCTTTTTCAAAGTCACAGAAGTCAATCTGAATTTCCAAAATCCGAAAACTGGAATGTAAAATCCAAAGGAAAGCATGGAAATAGTAGAATTAGAATAGTAGAATTTCTACATGCATTTATGCTTCTTTTTATAGCCTACCTACAACGAATGAAAATCACCTTTTCCCTGGTTTTTTGTTGTTTCCAGGTGTAGTTCTGAGAACTTGTGCAAATCAATTACCAGCTTTTCTTCTCCAGTATAATAATGTGTGTTTAGTTTTACTGCTAACTTAATAGGTTTATCTGCTTTTTAAACTGACTGCGGGTAAGGATTAGAATGTCAAACAAACAAAAAGGTGGCAAGAGAAGATAATTACAGTTTCATTTCAGTCACACTCTGTGGTCATGATATGCATTAGGTGTGGTAAAAAAACTATGAAGACACAATTCCTGTCTTGAACTAAGGCACGAGCTGCAGAAATTCCTGTGTTTTTTGAAATAAATCCATTCCCTGGGATGGACCCAAGCTCCTGTGAGTTTTTTTGGTGATTTCGGCAGAAGCACTATTTGCTGTGTTCTTAGTGAGAACGAAGGTTGCTGAACCCAGCTCCTACCAGCATTTCAAAACAGTTCTGATACTACAGCTCTTGCTCAAATGAGTTGTGCTGTGTTTTATGATTTTAAGAAGTTACACAGGAATTTGAGATGACATGACATGACATGAAGCACAGAAGCAACATCAGTGAGCACTGAATATATGTACCTAAGAGTAGAGATTTTCCCATAAGAATGCAGCTTTTAAAATTGTATCCCTTTCCTACTGTGTATACATCTTTAGGATTAGTTTTGAAACCTTTCTGGGCATCTGATTACATTTATATCTGTTTTTTTCAGTCTTGCTTAGTCACAAGCATTGCTCCTGTTGAAGAGGAGTGCTGTGGGGATAGCATAATTCTCCTTGAAGAACTCGGACACCAGGTTCCCCCTGTTCATCACATTGTGGCACACTGGTAGGAGCAGTCTGTGGCCAGCTGCAGAGTTCCTTAATTTTCTGTTTCACTTTGCAAAGCGACGTGCTGCATATCTATTGGAACAGCGCTGATGGCTTGGCAATACAAGTTTAATTTTCTTGCCCTTTGGTAAAATTTAAGGCCCACCAGAATGTGAAAAATGCCAATCGCCTGTTTTAAAATTTTAAAAGTTTAATAGTAATAAAATGGTTATAAAAATAGAGTAATAAGAATTGGGACAATCAGAGTCAGGACAATAAAGGACAATATAAATAAAGAAATATGGACTGTGCCTTGCTAGGGCAATGTATCCCGGAAAGCACACACCCTAACAAAGGATTAACCCTTGAAAGCAGTAGCTTGTTGCATATTCATACATCTCATACATGATGCATAAAACTCTTTTCAAACAAAGGGTGTTCTCTGGTTATAGTCAACTTCTTCCCCTTAATCTTAGTGGCTCCTTAGAGATGGGGAGGAGGGGGAAGGATGTTGGTCTTTTCTGACAAGGAGGCAGTAACTCTTAGGTGACTTGTTGCCCTTATCTCTGTGAGAAGGATTTCTTGATTATCTCATCCCTTTCTTGAGCTACTTAAAGAAATACCTTACATCGCATGGTTTCTATTTCAACATTATGTTATAACCTAAAACTGTATCTACCACACTACTTAAAAAAGGTTAACACGGTAATACTAATTAATACAACACAACACACATAGTATTCAATTTAATATTTGCTAAGAGCCAATCACTTAATATGCATTTTTCACAAGAAGGGAGGGGAAGAAACACTGAGATTTCAGGTAAGCTTTGAGCCCTCTTGGGAATCTGCACAGTCGCTGGGCTTGGCTGTCGCTACGAGCGCCCGTGGGGGCCGCAGCCTTTGGCTCCCCGCTGCCCAGGGGCGTTCAGACAGCAGGGCTTCCCTGCTCCTCTCCACCCCTGCTCCTCCTCCTCCTCCTCCTCCCAGGTGTGCGGGGCTCCGGGCCCGCCGGGCCTGCCGCCCCGAGCCCGCGGCGCTCCGCCAGGGCGGCCGGGGCGGGACCCGCCTCCGCGGCCGGCGGGGCCGGGCGGGGCCGGGCCGGGCCGGGCCGGGCCGGGCCGGGCGCAGTGTCCGCCGGGGAGCAGCGGGGCTCGGATCGCTGCGGGCACGGCCGAGGTGCGGGCGCTGTGCGGGGGCGGCGGGGCCCGGGAGCCAGAGCCGCCGCGGGTGCGGGAGGGCGGTGCGGCGAGGGGCCGCGGCGAGGGGCCGCGGCGGCACCCGGCCGGGCGGCGCCTGGACTGGGAGCGGAGCCTGCGGCGGCACGGGGCCGGCAGAAGCCGCGTTTGAAACACGCACGGACAGGTGGCCCCGGGGGACCCGCGGCCCCGGTACGCGTGTGGCGGGGGCGGCGGGAGGCTCCGAGCCCGGCCGCTGCTCCGAGCGCAGTTGCGGAGACATGTTTTCGTTATTACTGTCACTCGTGTGTATCAGGCTGTTTGTAAGCGCAGCGAGCGTATCCCATAAAACCCCGTGCCGCTGGCGGGCTTGGGGTGTGTTTTTGCAGTTTGTGCTGCCGCTGAAGGCCCGAGTTTCTCGGTGCCCTTCCATTGTGCGCTGAGGGCCGGTCCCGGGCATTCTGGGAGCCCGGGGGGCAGCGGGGGAAAATGGGAAAACGTGGCGAGCGCCGAAGGTGCTGCTGAACCGTGTCCCCTGCCGTGACCTGGCATCCTTCTTGGATGCATTCTCAGTCTAGCTTAGGGAAAAAATGCTCCGACGCCGTGGATTTACTCTGTTTTGTTGTGTGGAACACTGTGTGCTTTTTGCTGTGATACAAAGGCTAGCAGGACGCCTGTGTTATGTGAACAGGACTGTTCAATGAACAGGAGCAGTTACTGTCCATTTCTGAGAAGAGTCTTCGCCGAGTCGCCGTCTGTCTTGGGAACTGGACTGTAATGAGAGAGGAGGGAGAGTTAGGTTGAATTAATTGTAATTTCCCAGGGTCCACAGACCCTGTGCTAGGCCCAGTGACCCAAGCGCTGTTTTAGAAAGGATAAAAGAGGGAGCAGAATCCCATCACCCCAGCAGGCAGGTCCAGGCAAGGTGAGCTTTGTTTTCACTGGGCAAACAGCTGCTTGCCTCCATCCTGCCCACTTCCTCGCCGAGGACATGCCTTCAGAGCAAGACTTCCATAGTGCTCCTTGCTCATCGTGCTCCCCTTGTTCGGCAATAGCTGACTGTGCTGAAAGCGAGATGAGAGGTTGTTAAAACTGCAATCAAGTGAATATTAACATTTTTATGACTATTGTTAAAGTTATATCACAGGAAGTAAGTTAGCTGTAACAAAAAAATTCATTCGTTTCGGTCTCTAGTGGAGCTAAGTCGTCCTAGTTGTATGGATTTCTAGTCACTAAATGCGTGGTTGAAGCACTTGGTGAGGCAAAAGCCTGAGTCTGTGCAGGGCAAAAATTGAATGTGCACGGGGATGTGCTTTTGTTTTTCACCTGCATTCACACCTCAGCACCTCTTAACTTTCTGGTGTTGATAAAAAGTACTGCCTCCATAGGATTGTGGATTTGGTATGGTCTCATTGGAAAGAGACTTCGTTAGTTTAAACCTCCCATGATAAAAGCAGAAATAGTCCTCTCCTTTTTGTCATTACAACTTAATCTTTGCCCATGAGTCATGCTAAAAGCAATTTTTAAGAACAAGGTCTCAAAGGGGAAAAATGCGTGTTCAGCTGGGTTTGATCACAAGTTACTGCTGGGTAGGAAGATACTGGTTGGTTTGAAAGCTGAAGTGCAATTATAATTGTGTCATTTTTACACACAAAAAAAGGGTAGGCAAAGGGTAGGCAAACTAATTTTCCTCTTTACATTTCACAGTTCATAGTATTGTCACATACTCCTTCCATCCTGGTAACTGCTTAGGGAAATTTGCTAATTCAAATGAATTGGTCTAAAATTGGTCTAAATCTTTGTGTTATTTCAAAAGAGTACTAATTTCTGTGACTAAGTGTTGTTTCTGCAATTACGTTAAATATTTTGGTAGTTTGTACTTTGACAGTTTAATAAGCACTTATAATGGAAGCAAAACATTATAATTTATCATCTTAAGGTATTATATTATGCTATTGTGAAAAAAAAGTGTTGAAAATGGTTTAAAAAGAAACTTCCCACAGTGGCAAAATCATGCTGTCATTGCAGTGATGCTAAAAACCAAGGCTATTAACACAATGTTGTTGTCAGAACTTTGGATTGCAATGATGTTAGCTTTAACTAACTTTTAAATGTTTTTTAGAGGTCATCAGTGAGAAGGGGAGAAATGGCTAAATCGACCCAGCTAATTGACAATGAAGTCTTCCGGGCTTATGCTACTTACACAGCCATTGTTCTTCTAAAAATGATGCTAATGAGTCTGATAACAGCATACTTCAGGATCACAAGGAAGGTAATCTTTTGGAAATACTGGCTGGGAGAACAGACTGACATTTGTATTGAAATACAAAGATATCACTGCTATGTCCTTTGTCAGCTTCCAAATACTGCTGCTGTTCCTTTTCTTCCTCCTCCCTGTTCTGGAGAGATTCTGAGTTTGGTGGTCTCAATTGGATGATGTTTTTAGCCTAATTGCAAGATAATTATGAGACTAAATTATACTGGCATTTGACTTACTCTACTCTTCTAAAACAGTTCTGTTATTTTTAAATAAGAGTTTTTCATAGCTGCAGTTTCCATTGTCTTCCTGCAAAAAGCTCATGTCCAGGGTACCCAGTTTATAAAGAGCCAAAAGAGTGATATGGAGCCATATTGCATGAATAACCAACTGGTAGGGTCACAAGAGGGGATAGATTTTTATTCCTCTGTAGCCCTTTCATCCAATAATTCAAAAGCTTTTTGCATTCCCTAATTATTATAGCAGGTAGGTCACTCTCTGAAAAGAAATTATTGTTTTTCTAGAGCGAGAGGGAGGCTGCAAATTGGATTTTTAATTCTGAAAATATCTGAAAACATTTGAAAATATTTGTGGTTATTTGAAAATATTGTGGTTTGATATTTGTTCTAAATAAAAATATGAAAGATTCACTGAGGTTTGCTAAATAATGTAGAAGCTGCATCTACTTCAGAAGAAAGTGCTCATGGGAGACGTGTTGTCCTTGCCCTGTTCTTGGTCTTCTCTAGGCATCTTCTCATGGCCTCTGTAGGAAACACTTGGTCCTGGGCTGAGAGAGCCCTGAGTGGGCCTCATATGGGTGTTTTTGTGAGATCTGCTTCTGCAAGATGGTCTGTGCTTCACGGATTTTGGTGTAGTCCTTTTGCTGAAATGCTGCTTTTTGTTCCTGCTTGTTGCAGGAGAGCCCAGCTGAACTGCTCCAGGTGGATGCAGATGACAATAGGGCCCTCAGTAATTTGGAGAGTTTGGTTTCATTGTGTTAGTAATATTACAAACAGAAAAAATAGTAAAGTAATTTTCTATTAAATAATTTAAAAGTCTTGAAGGTGAAAAATGGGAAAGGAGTGAAGCAAGAGAATGTAAAATGTTGCTGATGATACTGTTAACACAACTCTAGAATTCTGAGGCTATATTTCACAAATAGGGATCAAGGCTGCCCTGGAAAGCAATCATGTAGCTCTCCCAAAATCAAAATATTTTCTTGACTTATATCTGCATAGCCTGAGCAGTCCACAGAATGCATATGTTAGTGCACGTGTCAGCAGGGAGAAGCCGACTGCAGGCTGCACTGCCTGAATTACTTGTTGTTTTCCAGTAGTGTCCTGCAGTATTTTGTGGTAATAATGGATCATGTAAGTGTAAGAATTTGTACCTAAGAGGAAAGGGAGACACTTCCTTGGTCATAAATGATAATGGGAAAAGGCTGTTGGATGCTATGGCTGTGTAGACTTCTGCAGAAGGAAGGGATCCAAAAGCACTTTCGGATAATTTGTCAGGAATGGTGAATAAGAGACTTGAGAGCTTCCACCTTGTAGGTGCCTATGTTCTGTCAGCCTACTGGCTTTACTGCAGGCTTGTCCATCTCACAAGAAGGCTTTATCTAAGTGCATAAATTGCATTGCATTAATTTGTCAGCACACAAATGTACAGGCTGGGCTCAAGAAAGCAGTAATGCAGCAAACATTGTATTATTCCCTGTGCTTTTAACTTCAGATAAGTCAAGTGAGGTTATTGAGGTAAAAAGAGTGACCTTTATAGCAAGCTGCCTTGACTGGATAAACATTTTGGCTGCTAATGTCTCTTGTGTGCTTGTGATTGAAACAGGCATTTGTCAACCCAGAAGATACAGCATCATTTGGAAGAGGGGAGAGTGCTAAGAAATTCCTGAGGACTGATCCAGATGTTGAACGTGTACGCAGGTAATACACAGGAGCCTGAAAAAGTTATTTTAAATAACAGAATAATATTAAATCAAGGAGTTAATTTCACCCCATTCCCTGTCAAGCCTGTGTGTGTTTTATGGTGCTTCATGTAGCAGTCTAATACATTCATTAGTTGAAGTGAACAAACCATTCCACATTCAAATGTTCAGTGTGCATTCTAAAAGCAGTAAGCCACTGTCTGGTTATAACAGCTGGCTCTTGGGTAGTGTCCTGCCTGCATGGGCAAAGTGGTGAGAACACTGTAAAATACGAGCATAAGTTGATGTAGCTCAAGACAAAATTTTCTGTTTCCAAAGTCCTAAATTTCGGGATGCTGTTTGATACACCCTTGCTAACAAGGAAAGCTTTAGCTGAATACCTTCCATGCTTCCTTGATGAAGCTAAGTTTAATTTTTATATCAAGAACTTGAATGTCAGTTAAACCTCCATTAGGGAAGATCTTGAAAATACATACCAGTGCTGTTTTAAGAACATTGCATCCTTGCAGATAATGGCTGTTGTTTTACAAAGCATATTTCTGTATGTCTCTTATGGATTAAAATCTCAGAAAGGAGAGCCTAATCTAAGTGGGCTGTGAAGATGTTCTGCTCCTTCCTTTTCTGCCCCTGAGTAGTTCAGGGAAGTTGTTGCTTAATTTCATGGGTGTTAGATAAAAGTGGAAACTTATGGTGAGGGGCAATTCCTTTATTAAATTGTGAGAGGCCAGCTAAGTTGAGACTAAAAATGACCCATTTAACTGAAATTGTTGTAGTAGAGAAATGACAACCACCTCAGTAATTTTCACAGAATAGATTTTTCAAATCCTGTTTTGTTGTTTTGTAGAGTTTTTCAGACATCCCCAGACCTAGTAAGTAAGCAAGCTTGGTTGTAGTTACTGTGTTGGTGTTGCAGCATCCATATTTTCCTCCCAACTGTGGTTCTTAGTGGAAGTTTAATATATTTTCTTCTGCAAGCTTCATGGCAACAGATAATGCCACATAATTTTAGCATGGCTTCTCTTCTGTATAAGTGAATGGAATGTGTTCAATTTATGGGGAAAAAAGTTTTTTTTCAAGAAAAAAGATTACTTTATTCAGGGTACTCTAATGGGGAACGAGAATAAAAGATCTGGAGGGATATGTTTCCTTGTAATTATAAATATATTCTAAAAGCAGCTGCAAGACAGTGCCATGACCTGCTTGCAGTTAGCTCTGAAATTTGACATTTTTAGTAAGGCTTAGGCATTGTTTCAATCAGTAAATTAGGCTGGAAGTATAATCTATCTAAAGAGGTAAAGGAAGCTGGGAAGATTTAGGAAGGGGTGTGAAAGAACACTTCACGATCTGGAGTTCAGTCTCAACACATTTTTAGTAAATTATGGTTTCAAAATTTCAAACATTTTTTTAGCTATTTTAGTGCTCAAAGTGAAGAAATGAACGAAAAGCATAACTGTCACACCTGTTAGATGTTCAAAAATAACCTTCTTCAAGATGATGGAACGTCATGAACATTTGATGAACATAGCACTTCCTATGTAGGATATTTCATACTTTCTTTTCTGGTCACCACAAACTGGATTTATGGGATTAGGCCATGAACTGTAGTAGCTTCAGTCACAGCCCTCCAGTTAATTGATGTTAATTGAGAGAGGCTCCAAGAAAACAGCTACGTCTTTTCTTCCCTGGCTTTGCATTCATGCACACCCAGGTGCACTCTGACACCTCATGTAAGTCCTTAGTATTACCAAGATCTTGGGGGAAAACTAATACCTTTCATACAGAAAATCAGAAGTTTAAAAATATGGGGTGCAGCAGGAGGGACCAGGGTGATGTCAGGTGAACACGCCAAAATTGTTTCAGTAACTGAATCAGGTCCCCTCTGCAGAGGAAGCCAAGAGTTGTTGAATAGTCACATGCTCTGAAGATGCTGAAAAATAATGAGGTTTGAAGTGGTTTATTCAACAAAATATAACACTTTAAAATAACTTTGCTTCTTTTTCCAGAGGCCACCTGAATGACCTGGAAAATATTGTCCCGTTTGTTGGCATTGGACTGCTGTATGCACTGAGCGGCCCTGAGCTGTCCACGGCCCTGCTGCACTTCAGGATCTTCACAGGGGCTAGGATCTTCCACACTTTTGCATACTTGATCCCTCTTCCCCAGCCTGGCAGAGGTTTGTCTTGGGCAGTTGGCTACTCAGTGACCTTCTCCATGGCCTACAAAGTCCTGAAGACAGCGTGGCTCCTGTAGCAGAGCTGTAGCTTCCGAGTCCCCATCGACATTCCACACAAATTTTCCAGCACTGTACGGTGATGTCTTGAGTGAGCCATTGAGTCTTCCATGGTAACTGGAATTCTTCTTTTGACAAAAGCTTTTTGTTCCTGTTCAGAAGTGTTTCTTTTTTGGAGGGAAAGGAATCCTTCTCCCTGTATTCCCTGTGCATGGGTTGCGCTGCCAAATACTAGATTGGATGTTCCCTTTGCAGCTTGTCAAGTGCTTACAATTCCAAACATGCCATGATGCTGTATTGATAGAGTGTTTGATAATTTTCTACAGATGCACTATTTTTGGCTGTAGCTCTGAAGTCTAAATCAATAAAGACAAGATTAAAAAAACCTGTTTGTGTTTTTGTTTTCATTTTGACTCTCCACACTGCAGCCAGCAAATAGCATGTCACTATGTATCAGGAAGAGATTCCGATCATACGGTTCTTTGAAGAAAGCTTACCTTAATAATAAGATATATCCAGTAATGGTAGTGTTGTAAAAAAATCTTTGATGAAGATGTTTGTATAATCCACTTTGGGATTAAAAAACCTAAACTGTTGCAGCTCCATTTCTTTCAGTTGAATAGATTAAAAAGCAAGAATGTATTTGTGCTAAATTCTGTTTGGAGACACTGGTAAAAATTTGAAGTAATTTTTTTTTTTTTTTGGGGTTCCTGCAAACATATATTTTGTGACTGGATAAAGTGTAGACCTTTGGTAGAGGATTTTTTTTCATTTTTGAATAAATTCAGCATAAAATGAATGACACTTGCAAATGTAGCTATCAAGTAATCCAGATGTACATATATAATTAGTTTGTGTGTCATACTGTCATAAATATGATAGGAAGTTTTGCTCTTTGCTTACATCTTTCTGTGATGTGTTAATTTGAAATACATTCTTTAAAGACTTTTCCTCAGCTTCTTTTTGTTTGGTTGGTTATTTTGGGGTTCTTTAGTAGCTCTGGCTTAAGTAATAGCAAATTTCAAATGACTCAGAAAGGTCTTTATGTGCAGTGTGCTGGTCATTGAGAAGTTTTAAATGGCAAAAGTCAGGGCACAACACATTTGGCTCCCTTTTCTACCCCAGCAGCTGTGCCCCTAAGGGATGGCCCAGAGAGGAGATGGAGAGTTCTCACTGCTGCTTCCACATGTCAGAGATTTTGTTCTGCTTTTTGCATGGGTGCAGTAGTTGTAGTACTGCAAGAAATAACACTGGAGGGCTTTCCTACCTACCCACAGTTGTGAGGTGGAAGTTGGTGCAGTGTTATGTTAGGCTGCAACCCAGAAGGGTGGCAGGAGGAATGGGGAAGAATTCAGAGAGACTGGTTTAATCCAAAGAAAGGATTTTTATTGCAATTTGAGTGTAGTGTTGAATCATGTCTCCTAAAGAAGAGAGGCTGGAACTTGGAATCAAGAAGTTAGCACTGATTTACCAAAAGTTAAATCTAACTAATGAGTAAAATACCGAAGAGCTGGATGCTGTAGAGGGAGGATGAGAGGGGATGATGATTAAAAGTTGAACACTGGGGAGCTTCAACTGCTGACATGGCAGAGTAAGCACACATCAGCAACTCTGGGTTAGCAGAGGCTCCAACAGGAAACATGGGCTTTTGTGTTTCTTCTCACGCCTTTCTCCACCCCTTCCAACCTGTGCTGTTTTCCTCCTGTTCCTTCTTCCTCTGCTAGGTTTTATGGGGTCTTGAGAGCAGCCACCTTGGATGGTAGCATTGTAACAGAGGCCACCACCAGCTCTTCTGGAGGGCGAAGGAGCGAGGCTGCAGCCTGGAGCTGTGTCCCAAACCAGTCATGGTCACAGCCTGCCAGGTCTCATCAGTCTGTGGCTCCTCTGGCTTCCTTATATCATGATAACAGCATCTAAAACTCTATTTCCTCACTACTTTGTAGCTTGCCTCTTCCTCCCAGCCGTGTGTCATTGCGTCCATTTCAAACAAAGGGAATGTAGCCACCGTGCAGAGGGCCCTGTTTGACATTCAGCAGCAGAGCGAGTCCTCTCCTTCATCATTGAAAAGGCTCTTCAGACAAGCCTGGTTGTCAATGCCAGGCATATGCAGGAGCAGCATTTTCAGCTCCTTTTGCATCAAGCTTCTGTACAGAAATCTCATTCCTGGAGACCCTCTTTAATTTCGTGATCTTATATTTGAAACAAAACTGGTTTTAAATCCCTTCCATTTGCTCGGTGGTTGCAAAGCCCAGAACACACTCGTATGTGCTGAGAAGTAGAAAAGATTACTGGAAACCTTTAGAAATACCTAGAGTGATTCAATATTATTCTGTGTTTCTCTTGCATTTATTTTAAACCTATATTTTATTTTCCTTTGCTCCCACAAATACCATCTGTGCATCTGGGCGGGGTACGTGCTCAATCTGGGAAATGTGCCTTACCAGATTCCATCAAACGCGACTGCCAGCTCCGCATAAACTCTCTTGGAGTGGCCCTTGTCACACAGCTCCTGCATTTCTCTGCTCCCTGCCCTGTAGAGGTGCACCGTGCCTGTTGTACAGCTGTAAATTTTGGTAGGTTGGCATAGTTCAGGAGAGCTAGCAAAGGAGAAAGGGTGTGTTAGTCGAATTTATTACTCGGCTAAACTGAATTTTCAACTTTTAAAACGTGCACGTGGATTTCAGACTGCTAGTATCAGGTCCTCTTGCAAAACCATGAAATGAAGTAACCTGTAACTGATGAAATGACTGACTGTATCAGCAGCTGTGCTCCCTTTCACCTGGTGAAAGTACAGAAAGGGCTGCTCCATGGGAGCCATGGAAAAAGAGGTCAAACCATCAGCTTCTATGCTTCACTTCTGTTTATTATGCCCCTTATTCTCACCACCAGTCTTGGGCAACTGGAGAAACTACAGGGTTTCTTTTCTCATTATTCCTGGCATTTTGTGTTCTCCTCCCAGGTACATTGTGTATTTTTGAAGCTCTTAACAGCTGACCATGAAGCACCCCAAAATGCCAGCTGACATAACCTGGTTAGCTGAGTTCATGTCCGAGGGAATTTCATGGGCTGCTTTGTTTTCAGAAGTGTAAATCTGAGCAATTCCTCAGTTTAGTTTTTGTTTGTGTGGGTAATTGCTTAAAAGCCTTTGGGCAAAATTACTTTGTGCTGGTTTTCCTGGCTGCAGACACATGCACTGAAGGCACTGAATTGTTGACTGGTGAAGAGCTCTGAGCTAGGACTTGCTGTTTGATCATGACTTTTTGTCCTGTGACAACGAAGAATGCGTTTAAAACTATAAATGATACATTAAACATTTCCTGGAATTTTCAGAAACGAGTGTGTGTCTGAGCTTCACCGCCTTCAAGGTATTTATTTCAAGAAGCTGGGTCAATGCTTCTGTAAGTGATAGAATTGCTTGTCATCAAAATACAGAAGAAGAAAAGCCTGGGCTCTTAAATCACTTTGGGGTTTGGAAAAATTCTATTTATCTGAAGCTGATTATTGCTTAGCTGTGTCTATTCCTAGTTATTTACAGAAACAAATTCAATCTGGATTTTCATGGAAAATGCTTGTAATGTACATCTTTTCTAAGAGCAAAAAATAAAAAGCAGAACTTTTAGAATACTGTTTTTAAAGTGCTGTTAGTCATTATTCAAGTTAATGGAGTTTTCATTTCAAGGTTGAAAATTAAGAACTTTTCTCTTTTCCAAATGTTGTCCTGCCAACTGAGATGGCACCAAGTGTTCTCTGAAAGGTTGTATTGATGTGTTAAAATACTCTCATGATTAAATATCTCTGGCTGTTGGACACTTAGAAATCTAATACCTCTTTGTGATTCACTTTAAGTGATAGCCAGGCTTCCAAATCTTGGTCAGTGACTCCCACTCATAGATTCTGAAGGCTAAAATAGATCATTAGCTCCTTCAGCCTGACCTCTAGTGGAAAAGAAGCCATGGAATGGCTGTCCTTCTGCTGAGGTTAGTTCAGTCACAGCATGACTTCCAGGAAGGTGTGTGATTCTCATCCAGAGGCTTTGGAAAACAGGCATTGATTCACTCTTTTCTGTGACATTGGTTCTCTCTGCTGCATATGTGCACTAAACTTAGGCTTTAAACATACCATAGTTTGGTTTTGTTTGCTTTGTTTGGTGTTTTTGAGGTTTTTTTTTTTGGGTTTTGGGTTTTTGTTTTTTTTTTTTTTTTTTTAATCAAGGCGGTTATTATTACATTATTGCAGTGCAAGGTGGAATATGAAATATTTTAATAATGGATTTTCCTCCTAGAAAGCACTCTGCTCCAATTTAGCAGTGACCATATAATTTCCACAACTGAATGCTTTTACCAGGTGTAGATGTAATGCTTTTACTCTTTGTTGGTAGGCCCTGGTGTGCATCACTACTGACAGTATCATTCTTTTATTTTTTATTCGCATATGTGGGGGAACTTGGAGAGAGCTTAAGAAGAGGAAGTTCCAAGGAACCTGTCTTTTTACTACAAAAAAAGAAAACTGTCTCATGGGTACTGCTTGTCCAGTGAGAGGGAATAATTCAGAAGGTAGTGTCAGTCCTGTAGAAAAAAAAATGAGGAGAAAAAGGAAAAGAGAGAACTGAAGGGAAGGAAATGATAGCTTTGAACAGCATCAAGGAACAAACTGGAGGAAGACTGGTAGATGAAGCATGGTAAGACAGGCAGGTTTCTGCTTTATAAAATTGCTTTACTATCTCTTTAAAACAAATTCATTTTTAAGAATGTTTTTCTTTGTGTATCCAGTCATTAAATATTTGCAAAGAGGATTATAAATACCTCAGCTCAGGCTGGAGAAGACAAGACCCATGTGTAGCTAATTCTGTTTAATCAGTTGCCTTAAGGCACCTGTGCTGCACAGACCACTGCAGTGGGAGATGGCTCCTGACATTGTGTGACTAAAAAACAGTGGGAGATGGCTCCTGACATTGTGTGACTAAAAAACTGCCCCCAAAAGGACATCACACCTGCATCAGGGAGAGGATGATTATTTCCTTTTTGCCTGGAAAGTCCTATATGGCACTTGCTTTCAAATTTACATGAAACAATTCCTCTTCACTACAATGCTTTCGTGGACGCTGGAAAGGACCTTCAGAAAGGTGAGTTTGGGAGCTGGGCAGAAAGGTGTCAGCTCTGGAGGTTGTCCCACGTTTCTTGGAAGGATTTCTGAGCTTCATCTCTTTAACCCTCACTGTGGGAGCTGTAGGGATTAGTGTGTGTGGAACTGCCACAGAAGTGCTCTAGGTAGGTTTAAAATTCTTAATCTTTAAGTATGTAAGAGACCTAAATAATTGCTATAAAGGTAGAACTTAATCTGCTGCTTCTTCTGATAGAAAGTGACACTAAAACCTCAATTTTCCTTAAAGAGCCTGCAGTTATGACTGCCTCATTTATTTAAAACTGGCAACTTTACAGTGGAAAGTTGTTTACTATGGGATTTTCACATCAAGCCACTCCGTCTTACAGGCTGCAATTCTCAGAGAGCAGGGCTGGCACCTCCCGTAGTTGTCATGTGAGAGCTCCCTCTGTACTCTTGGAGGGTGTTTTCACAAGAATCAGATGTTGTGAACACTCTGGCACTGAAGTTAGTTGGGACCATGTAGCTCATGGGGTTTTGTTGTCTCTCCAGAAATTTGGAGTTTGCTGTTGATCTCTCCTTGTCTTCAGCTGGGAGAGGGTTCCAGTGCTGATGCTCTGCCTCGTTAGCCAACAGATGGCTTATTCCACCAATTTTGCATGAGTACTCCGTGGTGATTATAATGACATGTTCACTGTTAGTATAAGTGACAAACACCAAATTTTATCATTTGCTCATTGACTGAGCGTTCAGAAGTTTTGCCAGACTGAAATTTATTCTGATGCTCGGCCCTTGGGTGGAGTTTGATGTGCCTACTTTCAAGGTAAATGAAATTAGTTCTGCAGGTCCTCTTGATTTTCCTGAGGATTATTTTGCGAGTGAAAGCCAGGCTACAGTTTCCTTATTTGAATCTGGGCTTCAGTGGCAGCATTGTTTGATGATGGCACTTTGATTTAGATTCAGTTCATTTAGAGGAACCCAACGTTCTTCAAACGAATCAGACTCACAGTTATTCCCACTGTAAGTGGCAATGTGTTAGAAAATAATAAAATAGCCAGATTTTTCCTTTCTGTTATTTCAGTCTTCCCTTCAAGTTTCCTCGTTCCCGATGAGAAACCAGCTGTTATCTCAGATTCATGGGCATGGCAGTAGGCTTTTACTTCCTCTCCTCATTCTTAATTTTGTCCGTGGTACCACTAGATGTCCCTCTTTGGCTTTTTTTATTAGATTTCAGGACTCGACCTGTGAAGAATAAAGTAGCTGTGCTCTGCATCTCTGGCAGATTAAGTTGTAAGGGGAAAATATTTTGCTAGATTTAAAGAAGACATTTATAATAGATATTAAGACAAAAGAGTGTCTCTGTACAGTAAACTTGCACTAAAAAAACTTTATGGAAAAAGTGACCTTTGTGAAAACAGATTATGTAACCTGTGGCTGAAACATTAGAATGTTTTGTATTGTTTAGCTTTTCTAAATTAACAAGACACCAGGTAACTGCAACATCTGAATTCTTCTACCAAGGCTCCTAGAGGACGATGCAATTTTAATTTTAATTGCCTGCTATTGTTACTGTGTTGTGTAAACACATTTTACAAATTGTATTTAGCAGTAGAGTAAACTGAATGGGACAGAGGCTGTTCAAAAACTTGAAGTGCTTAAAGAAGCAGAAATAAAACTCAGAAGCTGTGTCTGTCTGCCACAATATCCAGAGGAGAGACTCAGCACAAATAGTTTACTTCAAATTACCTTGATAGTTACAAAATTCAACTTGGGAATTTAAAGGTGCTGTAAAAAATATTGCTTGTATTTGAAAAAAACTGGAATGCCCTATAAAGCAATGTGTGCACAGCAGATTTATTTGTCACACAAAATGCCAGGGAAGTGGTGGGGGGCATCTTTGAGTGATCCACTTGGCACAGAGGTGGAGTACAGTGTCAGCATAATGAATAGGAACTTGCTTGGTGGATGGAAAATATTTTAAATTGAGTTTTTATTTAATGGATTTGAACTTTTCATGCCCAATTACCTTTTTGCTGAAAGAGAACAACAATAATAATAATAATAAAGTGCAAAGGTTCAGTTTCATTCTAGAAATGGGGAAATGTGCTTGGAGAGCTGTCAAAAGGCACAGTTAGATCTCAGGAGCATGGAGCAAGGTAGCTAATGCTCTGGAGTGAATGCCCATCAACTCCTTTTGTGGCTTTGTGTGTCCTTGTCAGTGGTAATGTGGCAGAATGGGATGAGTCATGTACAGGGACAGATGGCAACAAGAGAGTTGGTTAAGGTCAGAGAAGTAATGTCCTTGCACGGGGGTTTATATTATTTCTTTAGTTTGTCCAGTTAAGTCTTGTAGGTGCATGGCTTATGGAGGAACCCACCCTCCAAAACAAGCTAGCAGGATTTAGGGAAGCTGTTCCAGGATATGTGTAAATAAATCCTTCCCACAGGAACCTATAGCAGGAATGGAAGAAGGGCTGAGTAAAGCAGAAACCCCTGTGAAATTCCGTAGGTCTTTTCCTTCTGAAATAACAGGTTGTTCTGAGTGAACTTCCATTGTAGGAATATGTAACTCCAGGTACATGTACATCACTGAAGAGGAGGTTAGTCCTGATGTGTTCAAGTGCACTAAATACAAGTGTACTTTTGTGAGTGTGTTTCATGAAAGAGGACACTGTGTGTAAGTTATTCAGTTCTCATTGCTATGATATCTGGAAGCAACATATTGACTACAGACCTAATTCAGCCACCAGTGAACTGAGCAGAACTGTTCCCACAGACTTTCACAGGCTTTGTACCCAGACAAATAGTCTCTATCATGTTCTATTCATTTGACTAATACAGCCTGCACTAAAATATTTACTGCCAGCAGCACTGTCCAAAGAAAATATTGTATTTTGTAAAATTTCAGAGAAAAAAGCTAGATGCCACCTAACTTCAGCTTTACCTCTGCTGTAACCACTCCTGGAAGTGGCTGCTCCATTGTTTACATATTCTTGATCCCAGCAAGAGCTTTATTGATGCTTGGCCTTTGACTTGGCATTACTGATGGCTCATATGGTGCAATCCTCAGCAGGGGACATGAGAGAGCACCACTTTAAAATAGACCCTGCTGGCCATGTGGTGCTGTTTTTGTTCTGTGCGCTGCTAAAAGGGCCACTGTCAACTTGAAATCTGGTCAATTAAAAGCAAACAGGCTAAGAGAACATGTCCCCAAGTCCTTTCACCAGTTTCTGTGGGATTGCAATCAAGAGTATCGTGTTTTCCTCATTCGTGTTGGTGGCTTTTTTCCTATGCGTGTGTGAAAGCAAACAGCTTCAGTGATGTGGAAAGGAAAGAGTGGATGGGACCAAACCCGAAGCACACAAATAAATAATCCACATTTGCTTTGTGTATTTCACAATGTGGGGATAACATTCAGCTCTTTCAGTTGCTAAAAATTTTGTCTGAAAATTTGCATGGAATGAATTCAGCTGCAGGACAAACTGAGTGGATCTTATGGCAACCTCTAAAAACAGTAATTTTAGAAACTGAATGTAACTTGTTAGATCTGAATAAGCATTTTAAAACATGGTTTTTAAAAGAATTAAAAAAAAAGTCATTAAATGTCTCTGATTTGAGAAAACAAAATATTTTATTTTGTAAAACATGACATTTTAATATTTTTACAATGGATATACTTTGCAACACAACCTGTGGACAGAGCATATCACCCCCTCTGAAGACCAGGGATATCAATGCAGAAGATAGCAACTACTCAGTCGTACACTGAGAGCACTGTGACACAGCTGAGATAATTTTTCAAATGCTAACTTCGCTGCTGTTTCTCTTCAAATCAGAGAGAGAAAATTCATGCTCAAACTTGAAGCATTAAAGTGAGACTAGCAAACATACCAGAGAGCGATCTGAGATTCTCATATTCTCCAAGGTGTGGGCAACACAAAGTCCGCTGCAGCCCTGGCAGAGGCGGTTGATGGAGTGGTTAATGATGCAATACTTTTTTTAGTAATGTGTCTCATTTGGACACCACAGCACATCCTGTTTATATTTCATCTGCTTTCCCTGGTATTTTATCTATGTCCGCTGTGCTCGCATTTTGACCCAAGGGACTTTTATTTTAATCATTTGCTCTTCCTACCTGAACTTTCTTCTACATACTTAATATTACTTTACTTGGGACTCGAACATATGGAACAGATATTTTTAATTCTCCCAGTTAACGCTTGACTGCTTAAAAGATATATTTTTCTACTTTCAAAGAAAGCATTTAAAATCTCCTATATTATGCTTGCTACCTAGAAAAAATGTTTAGTGCTGACCAGGAATGCATGCAAAGTGAAACTTGTTTGATTTTTTTTTTTCCCCCTGGCAGGACAATAACTGACTTTAGCGATTGAAGAAATTTTACCCAGTGGGGTCTTGAAGCTCCTTTGCAGGCATGTAGGATCTTTTGGCCTGCTCATGGAGCTGTTTTTTTGTAGTCATATTGGGGAGATACCAAATGCTGGCAGATATGTTTTATTAGCAGGACCTCGATGCTGTGAGAATCAGGTTACAGGCAGCTCTGACCAAGAGCAGCAGTTACTTGCTTCTGCTCATAAAACCTCAAAGTCTTATAACTGCAGCACCAAAAGGCCTGTATTTTATCCCAATTTTATTTTTGACCAAGTCAGGTAACAGCTCTGTGCTTCTGTTTCCAGTCTCCAAACTTCTATCAATAAAATAATTAATGCTTAAACAGATGCTAACTCCTGAAATTGCCTGTTTACGTGGCTGAGTTGTATATCACACACACTCACAAATAAGAATAAATGTTCAGCTGCAAGATAAGAAGAGACATAAAGGCAAAGTGCCAAAGAAAATGTAAAGCAATGTGATACCTTGGACTTGGAACTGGGAAACTTTTTCTACTTTCCTTACATGACACAAACTGGGCCACTTCTTTTTGCTTTGATTTTGTTTCTGTCACCTTCCTTTTGGGAGTTTTGAACAAGTGACTTATTAACAGTGAGATTGGTACAGAACCTTCTGTAACAGGATCATGTTTCTGGTGGAAGTTGCAATTTTAATTTGTTGCTATAGATGGTACTGTAATATTAATACATAATATAAAAGAAACTTACATAATATTAAAAAAGAGGAGGAAGTAACAAAAAGGTGAGAGCAGTCAATAAAATGAATGGTAGCCAAATCTGATGGTTCATTCTGAGTTCCAGCTGAGGTGTTTTTTAAGCTTGAAGGGGACGTGGTCAGATCTATGTGGTGGCTTTTGAGCTGAGTAGTGCAAGTCTTTAGGATACTTTATTCTCAGCCCTCCTCCACCAAATGTCCCAGAACCACAGTTCACACCCTGCTCCTCTTTCCTCACCTGGTGACTGTCTGTGACAAAACCCTGAGAACTTGGCAAAAATGTCCCAAGATGACCAGGAAGTCTTGAGGTAAGACGTGAAAGATGGACATTGGTTTTCAAAATGAAGAAGATTCTTGACATATAGGGAACAAAAAACCATTTGAATGGAGTCTCTTCCATAAGAGAAAATTTCATCTCCACAGTCTTTTCCAGCCTCACCTTAAATAGGGTTCCCTCTCACTTAGCTTTTCTGGACTGTTGTTTTACCTACAGAGAAGTTTAATAATAACTACTTATTTTTCTTTAATTTTAAATATAGCTGTTTTCAAGTCTATGTAGGGATTACAGGGTCCAAAGAGGAACTGAAATATGGTTAGGCTTGTGCAAGAATCCCTTCTGAGAGAGCTCTGTAGCTCTCCCACTTCCAGTTATTCTTTCTGATCCATGTTGCTCTGGCCAGAAGTGAGAATGTCGGTGTCAAGCTCTCCAGCTTTCCCTTGGTTACTAAATTTGGGAGTGCAGTACCATGAATCAGTATTCAAGGCAGCTGGATTTCCTCAAAGCTGCTATTCTGACAGGATAATGCTTACTGATCTTCTATAGCAGCATCCGTGATGACACATTCTC
Source organism: Anomalospiza imberbis (assembly GCF_031753505.1). NCBI lineage: Eukaryota > Metazoa > Chordata > Aves > Passeriformes > Viduidae > Anomalospiza > Anomalospiza imberbis. The sequence continues at coordinate 71,421,396 of NC_089685.1, read as the reverse complement.
AGGGAACAGTTACTGTACAATAAAGGTGATTCTTGGGGCTGTTGAGGTCAGCATGGGTCTCCTGCCTTGTCCTACAAGCCCAGGGTTTGGATTTCTCCCATCCTGAACGGGCTCTGAGCTGCCAGGCAGCAAAGCATGAATTGTGTGAGCCAGCTCAGGGCCTGGTCCAGCCCAGCCTTGAACGTCTCCAAGGGTGGGGTCTTCACACTTCCATTGGCGACCAGAAGCATTAATTACTGAAGTCGTGTTACCAACAGTTAGTTGCCAAAGTTTTTTAAAAATCCCAGGGTCTTTGGGACAGATAATATTCCTGGTTATACAGCAATTGCCCTGCACGCTTCCAAAACGTTAATGACAACAATAACAGAAGCCGCCTTTCAGCAGGTGATTGTGCATTTCAGTGTAGACAAAATGCTGCAGAGAAGGTATTCCACAGTGGAAAATGTCTGCAGTAAAATCTGAGAGGTGTGTCTTTTTGTGGCATGTGTGGTTTTTCAGATATAGTTATGTTTACTCAGTACCGCCTGTAAAATATATTTTAACCTTCTCCCTCAAAACATATTTCACTGCATCACTATAATATCCTTGTGAAACAAACATTTGGGTTTTTTTAGCATCTAAAACCATCGTTTCACAAGGCTTTATACAAACGGGAAACATAGTTAAGATTTATTTATTATGTAAAATGGCAGGGATTATTATGTTCATTATTTTTAAATTGCACAATGCTTTTACATCAGGATCAATTTTTAGAGCACAGGATTAGCTACTAAACTACTGGCAGTTTTGGTGCCTTATTACCTTCTATTATATTCTGAAGTAATTTTCATTTATTTAATTTAAACTTCTGTCATTCTGCTTTTTCAAACCTTAATGTGTCTGCTTCTAAAAATCCACTCGGTGTTTTCTATCTCCACTGCTAAAGAAGAGCTGTTATTAAGTGATTCTATGGCTTGTTTAGTCCCTTGACTATTCCAAGGCTCACTTTGCTTAATTTAACTACTGTACTTGCCTGCTCCCTCTCTCCTCCCCCCGCCCCTTTTTTGTTCTTAATTGTTTTCAGAGTACTCAACTTCCTGTGGGGAATCAGTCAGCATGCCAGACTTCAAAGCACTTGTTACAGTAGACCAATTTGGCAATATGCTAATTTAAACCTATTTTTATATCTTTCTACGTTGTTGCTACGCAAACAAAGACCATTTTGGACATTAGTGAAAGAGGGATGTCTTGGGAGATTTTTTTTATCACCTCAGATCTTATTGGGGGGAAAAAGGGAGTGAGTCTTAGCTGTTGGAGATGGAAAATACCTGTAGGGTCTCATTTAATACATCCTTCTCTTAATGACGTACTCCATTTTATTTGCTTTGCCTGATCCAGTCCTGGTCCTTCAAGTGAATCCGCATACATTGGATGTGGATTGGCTTTAAATCAGGGTAACTGGGCTACAACTCTCACTATATGGCCCCGAGATGTGGGGCCTCAGCTGTGCTAATCATTGTGGCTTCACAAAATGAAAAAATTGAAAAAGTAAAGGAATGCTGAGTTAGACATTTTGGACCTCTGAAATTTCTGATAACAGTGAAAAGTGTTGAAGCTGTGAAGTTTTTAAGTGTGCTGGGCACATTGCATCTCTAATTACGTGCACATTTACAGGCACTGTACAATTTAAGCTCTCAGGCACCTGACAGGTGAAATCTAGGAGATGTGTACAAAAACAAACTTTCTCTACCTCCTCCCTGACAGTGGCATGGCAGAATAGGGAGTGGGGCCTCTGGTCAGTTCACCACACATCATCTTTGCTGCTCCTTCTTCCTCGGAGGGGCAACTCCTCACATTCTGCCCCATCTCCAGCTCAGGTCCCTCCCATGGGATGCAGTCCTTCAGCAGCAGACCGGTCCAGCATGGTCCTGTGCAGGGTCACACGTCGGGCCAGCAAACCTGCTCCAGCTCCTCTCCGTGGGGTCACAGGTCCTGCCAGGACCCTGCTCCTCCAGCACAGGCTTCCCACAGGGTCACAGCCTCCTTTGGGCATCCACCTGCTCCAGCACCCACCATGGGCCTTGGGTGCATCTCTCCATCCCTGTGGCTTTCCATGCCTTGCACCAGAGGCTGCAAAGGAATCTCTGCTCCAGCACTCCTACCTCTCCTTCCTCACTGGGCTGGCTATCTGCAGAGTTGTTGTTCTCACCTATTCTCGCTCATCCCTCCAGGTACATGTGCTGTTGTGTGGGGCTTTTTTCCCTCTTCTGAAATCTGCTAGCCCAGAGGTGCTGTCACTATCACTGCTGGGCTCGGCCTTGGCCAGTGGTGGGTCCGTCTTGGAGTCATCTGGCGTTGGCACTGCTGGATAGGGGTGAAGCTTCTGGCAGATTCTTAAAAAAAAACACCCCTGTAGCCCCTCAACTATGACAATTTTGCCCTACAAACCCAGTGCAGGGTGGTTTGGACGCAATCCGAGTAAATCTTTTGGTTTTTAAATTTAGCATCGTACATCATCTAAGCAAAGTCAATGAAGTCACAGTTCCAGCTTCATCCATGTGTGCATCTGTGTGCATCTTTGAGTTGCCTATCCATACAGACTTAGTCTGGATCCATCACAAAACTGTGATTAGGGCTATTTCTGGTGGGATAAGGAGAGCTACCACGTTTGTGCTTCATGCTGGTTGCAGGTAGAGGGTAGAAGATCTGGCCTGTGGTATACTGGGATGATCTTTTGAATGTATCTTAACTGGCAAGACAAGGTCACTTAGGGTCTGGAAAGAACAGCATTTTAATATTATTGGGGGACAGTGTGTCTTGTAGAACCATGACCTTGGATTTATCATCTGCTTATAGCTGGCAAGTTTAGCTTTTCAGTGGGATTATTTGATGATAGAGAGAGAAATCCTGGCCAGATTCTGTAAGTCTTCAGTGACGTCAGAATCTCATTCAAGACTGTTATTAGCTTAGTGTTTTGTAATCAATGCCTTTGCAGTTCTTGATTATGGTAATTTCATTAGTGATACTGTTCCAAAATGGCATGGATTGATTTTTGTGAGGAGCGTCTTGTTCACAAGGAAAGAGCAGGAGTTCCTTTATTCTCATATTCATTTTTCATCAGCACACTGAGGAATGCATTTTCAAACTGCTCTCCATTTAAGAAGGCACTTCTGTGCTGGAGGATTTCAGCCATGAATGGAGAGGCTGTTATGGCAGCTGAGGCTGTGTGCTCATAAAGGGCACGCGCAGGTCAGGTTGTGAAGAGTTATCAGGAGTCTCTTACGTGGAGCATATAATTTTTATTTGAGAAGATGGTGAGCATGAACTCAATGTAGAGTGCTGGCACGAGGACCCTTCCACGAAGGCTGCAAAGCAGATTCTTGCATCACCTTCTTTCTGCAGAGGGAGCACTGTGCAAACCCTGAAAAAAAACTGTGAAGCAACATCAGAAGATTGTCCAGCTACCACCCGGAAAACTGTCTTGATCTTGTGGCCTGACATTGATGCCTTGAGAGGCTGAACCTTGAACAGAAACTAGACAGAGCTAAAGAATACAGCAGGGATTTATTGAAAGGATCTCCTCCATGGATCCACCTTGGGCAGCACCAGAGCCCAGCCAGGGCTGCACCCAAGATGAACCCAAATGGTCCCAAAATGCACGAGCGCTCCCGGGGGCTCTCACTGTGATCAGCTCTGCTCCATTGGCACGTTGGAGTTCATTGTCCCATTCCAGCTTTAGCCCATGCAGTCCCATCCTGCTTGTTTGCTCTTCTTCAGCTCCCTGTGATTTATTCTTTTTGGTTTGAAGCTTGTAATCAGGTTTCCTTGGTCTCAAGCTGGAAAAGGATTGTTTTGTCTCCCTACCCTCTGAAGAGAGCCTACTAACACTTAATATGAAGCTCAGCTACACACCTAGGCAGCACAAAAATCAAAAAAAAATATGGAAGCTAAAACTTCAAGCACCAAGATCATATTAAATTCTTAGAGACCTCAAAAAACTAAATATAAGATCAGGCCCTTTGGAGGATCTGATTTGTTGCTGTGATTAGTAATGCTGCCTTTTTGGGTGGGTGTGGTCTAAAGGTGTTCTTTTTGTTCACAATGCCAGTTGAAAAATGGAAATAAATGATGGTTTATTACCAAAGAAAATTCTATTTGAGCTTTCCTGCTCTAAAGAAAAAAATTAGAGACCTGTAACCTCATTAATTAATTAATTATTATTATTAATTTATTAATTAATGTAACCTGTAATTTCTCTTTTTTTAAATAAAATTTACCTCATTGAATTCTTATAATAAATAGTAAAAGTTGGTGGATTTTAAAGTGAAAATTCAATTTGTAAACTATAGGTTGAAATATTTTAAAGCAAAATATTTTTTAATTTTTGCAGGTTATTTTAACATTATTTTCTTACAGCCAAAACTTCTGTCTGAATCCTTTCTCTCTGTTAAACAGTTTCAGACTCTCTGAAATGATATTTCTCGTTAGTTATGCCATTTGCATTTGCAATATGTACATTGCTCCAGCACAGTGTTGCTTTAAAAAGTGGTTTCTTATCCATTTAGCCACATCTATAAGGTGGAGTGATGCCTGCATATGCAAAAGATCAAACTATAATAACATCTTTGGAAATGGATGATAGCAGACTCTCAAGTAGCTCTCATTAGTGGAATTATATAGTTATAGCTAAGGAAATTATTATCTGAATACTACAGATGGTTCAATGGCTTCTTAGTGCAGGGACAGAGTGAAAAAAAACTCGTAAGCAAAACATGCTGGGAATGACTAAATGGAAAATGAGAATTTTTTTTTCTGATTCCTAGCAGAAATGGCTCCAAGTCAAAATGTCAGATTCAGATAGCTGCAGACCTTAAGGCTAATGAGATCTGGATCTGTATTTTGTATCTTGCATCCATAGTTTAAAGTGAATTTGAGATCTAAATTTATACGTGTGATGGAGTTTAATATCATTTGAGTTTCTGGTTCTGGTTTCAAAGGTCTCTTAAACAGTGATGGCGATGGAGCGTATCTCATGTTTTGCCCTAGTCTTTAAAATCAAATGTTATATCCTTTAAGAACGTGAATGCACAGAAGCGTCTATATTGTACAAGTGTAGCAAAGTAAAACAACTTCTTTCACAGTGAAAGTTTAGGTCTTGTCCAGTAGATGTTTGTTGTTATTTATTGAATTTTGCTGTATTGATTTCTGTAACTCTGACTATTTATCTTTCTACTGCAACACACATTTCAGTAAAAACTCTTTACGGGGCAAAAGGCCAGAGTGAAGTCTTTGCATGTCTTATCTGTAAAGTAGGAAGGGAGAGACTCAGAAGTTGCACCTACAGAAAACAGTGGGGACTCTTTGATGTCTCTCTTAATGTGCTGGGTTGAGATTGCTTTGTGAGCACAAAAAGGGTGAAAGGTTTGAGGATACTTTCAGCTAACTCTCAGGATGGTGATTTGTTCATGGGGTAGTTTTTAATAGAGCAGATATGAGGGGATGGGCTATCAGATGTCCTGAAGCTGAAATCTGGTCTCTGTCCACAGAAAACTCTCATGACCCATAGGTCCCTGATATTTTCAATATCATACTTCTTTCAAGGAAAGAAAAAAAAAAAAAAAAGGCCATGGCATGGAATATTTTTTTTCTCAGTTTTTTCAGCTCTCTCAAGTTATTTTCTAGAACTAAGAGCACATCATCCCACCCTCCCCTTTTAATTTTTTTGTTAATTATGCGGATGACTCCAAGAGGTCTTAATGTAGAACATGAAGTGCTGCAATGTCGTGGGAGCAGGTGCATAAAGGAGGGGATTTAGCAGGCAATGAAGTATGTTTAGAAGAGTTCCTGTTCTATGGCAGTGAGTTGGCTGTTTTTGTTGACCATCTCCTGTATTATCCATAAGTTTTTGCTGAAATGAAGAGATTTTTAATGAGAAGGAATCTAAGGCTAAGCCATTAAATCAATTTTTAAAATAATTACTTTTTCAGCTGAGACTGATCATTCTGGTTTGCAGCATATTTGTCCAGTAACAAAATGTAAAGCAGTGAGACAATGTTTATATTTCAGAGAGGGAATTTTAAGACAAATAATAATTTTCAGAGTTTTGCACAGGTCTGGAGCATTTAAAATCACATATATTGTGGGTCAGCTCATTCATGCTGTGAGTAAAAACCTAATTCAGGGTTAAACCTTAATGGGGGGCCAAATTCTGTCCCTTCATGTTCTTCCACCTGTAGAGGATAATAGAATACAGTGTCAATAGGCCCACGTTCTTCTGACATCCTAATTAAACCCCCAAGACTTTTTCATAAGATGCCAATCCTATTGCATATTTTTTTTTGCCATAATGCCAAGCTTACAAGGTGCCATCCTTTGCTCTTAGGTATCCCCTAAAGGCAATAAATTATTTTTTTACACTATATGACACTGTCCTTGGCTGATTAAGACCTGGTTTAGGAGCACTGTTTTTAGTTCTGACCTCAGGCTTTCAACCAATAGGCAGTTGCTTCAAGAATTTTGTTAAGCTGATGTTACTGCAGGATTCCTGACAAGTGAAAAAGTACAATGAAGTAAATAAATAAAAAAATTCATGCAAAATGGTCCTGTGTGGGCACAATGCTGATAGGAAGCCTAAAGCTCTTGTCAAAATTTTCTTTACAAAAAACCTGAAATAATTATTGAAATCAGTCTATCCCAGATATACAGCTACACAACTTGGATCAGAACCTAGTTTTGGATATTCCACTGGTTTCTCCACTCTGTTCACACAGGGAATTGGTAATTTCTGCTATTGTTTTTCAAGTATAAATGTTGTATTTTCCCTCTGAATAAATGGATTGAGGATTTGTCAGGCCTATTTTGCAGCTTTCTTTCAAGAAATTCACAAACTTTTAAAATGTCATATTGCTTTTATGCATTAAAATGTCTTAAAGATCTACCTAGGGAAAGGATGTGTGTTATTTATGACTTTGCTATATATTTTTGGCTTCAAATATTTGAATCTACTAATTATTGGAAGAAATAGACAGCTGTGGTCTCTGAAGGACTTAAAAAATCAAGGAAAATTTACAGGTAAGGAATCTTAGTGTGGTGACAATGAGCCCCAGATAATTATAGGTCAGTTTATGAGCTAGTTATACAGGCTGAAAATTCTGCCTTTTAGAATAGAATTTTGGACAGACTTGGTCACACAGGAATCTTCTATTACCCATTCACATCTCATTTGTTGCTGTGCTATTCCCCATGCTGGGAGAAACAGGGGAGAAGAGAATATCTCCTTTCAACATTTCCAGGACTGCTTCTGGAACAAGCAGGGCAGCAGCGGCCCAGTTCTCTTCCACAGAGGGATTCATGCACCTCTCCCAGCAGAGGAGCTGGAGAGGACATTGTCATCCTGCTGTCCTGAAAGTGTGTGAGGGACACGGGATGAATGTCATTACATTGTCAATGTCGTTGACCTGCAGGGGCTTTTTTCCCCCCTCAATGCAATGCCATCATTTTCTTCACATTTTCCAGAATTCTCATAGAGTGGGCACCATATTCAATAGACAATTTGAATATGGATTGTTCCATAATTGAAGTTAAGCTAGGACACTAATTAATCCCTTTTCTGCAGTCCTGTAATGAGTTGGCTGGCTTACAAATACCACTGACCTCTAATGGATGGAAGCAGAACTGTTCAGTCATTTGTCATGTCTCATAGGGCACAACTCGTGCCCAATCTGCTTTAAGTTGAATAGTAGGGGCCTGTGCTTTTGGGGCAGGAGGATCTAATTTCAAGCCCAGATGCTGCCAGGAATTTCTGAGTGGTGGTGGTCTCCAGCTCAAGATTAGGGTGTCCTTAGTGACCCCAAAGGAGTGAGCAGTTACTCACAGGAATGAGTTAATGCTTTGCTCTCCACTGTAAGAAAGTTTTCAGTCTGTCCACAGTAACAAATGGGAAGCTGTAGGTGGTGAGAAATTTGTTATACTATATAAACAGAACATTTCAGAGCTATTATAAAAGTTGAGGTTTTTGGTGAGCAGAGCTCTTTATTATGTCTTTGTTCGTTGTGGGCTAGCTAGCAGTGATTCATGGAATATTACTGTACATCTGATTTAATAGCTGCCCATTACATCATGTTAACATATTTCAGTAAGTGATCAATTCAGATTTTGGTATGCTGCTTTAATTCAGGTTTCATTCCTTGCCTGGTATTTATTTTTGGAGGGATGTTGTCCATCTCTGTCTGAGATCATACTGCCCTTTTTGCAGTAAACATTTTAGGATAAAATGCTTAATAAGATTTGCATTTAAAAAATGAACTAAAAGAACTGGACACCCTCCAGCGAGAAACAAGTAATTATATCATTTGTATTGCAAAACAGGAGCAGCTATAAAACATCAGTGTACTTTTCAAGATTGATATTCTTGAGAAGCATTACATTACATACCAAATAACAGGCCAGGCAGAGGGGAGAAGCCCTGTCCTGTGGAAATACCCCACATATTCAAGGCAGAGGCATGAGGCTAGTTCTGGATTCTGCTTAATCAAGAATTAAAAATTTGCCACTTTCTAATTTTTTACTTCCGTGATATGCTGGTTGGAAAAGCTAGTGAGTGACACTGATAGATTTTGTTGTAATCAGAACAGTTTTTTGATAGATTCACTTCAGAAAACCATCCAAGTGTTGCATAACACATTCAGAAGTCTTTTGTCTGGGCATTTTATTTTAGATTTCTTCTCTCCATCCCTGCTGGATTATGAGCCACTGAAAGTTTTGTCTGCATAGCTGTGCAGAAACGGGTATAAACAAGGTGTATGTTTTTGATGCTGGTTAATATGGCAAGAAATATTTCACGTAGCACAGACGCTCCTGGCCCTAAGACCTCTTGTTCCAAGTAAAAGTGCAGGAGTTGTTCTTCCTGTTTGGATGACTAAACCAGTTTAAATCGTCTTCAGGCAAAGCACTGTCTGTGCTCAACCCCGTGTGACGTTTGCTGAATCTCAAATGGAAATGCTCAACAGTTTTCCCACTGCTTGTGAATAATATGTAATAATCTCATGAACCAGAATCATGTGTTTGGTGTTGTATTAACGAAAATATTCCCAAATCTTGTCTGTTAGCTTGTTTAAATATTCAGTGACTTCTACCCTGAATACAGACCGTTTGCAAGAGGCTGTAAGGTGAATATTAGTAAATTAATATGTTAATTAAATCTGCCTCTGTATACAGACTTTATTACTGTTTGCTCTGCATCCATCTAAAGCTTTTTGAGCTTTTATTTTTGTGTGTAGCAAACTTTCCGTTAGTGTTGGTCAATCTATTCTCATATTGGCAGAAGGGGATTTTCATTGATCGTTTTCTCTGTATTTGTCTTTTTTCCTCCCTCTCTAAACCCTAGTGCTGTAATACAGAAGATTTATTGTCAATGATTTATTAAAATGTAATTCTAAGGTGACTCCTTATCGTGAAAGTAATCTGCAGGCTATCTTTGTTTAAACTTGCAACCCGCTTTGTCAAAGAAAACAGCCTATGAAATTTTCATTATAATAGACAGGTTTTTATAATGGACTGGGAAAAAAGCCATTATGACCAAAAAGCAAATTGTTAGGAAACTTATGCATTGAAACAATATGCTCATTAATTGTAATTTTTTTGGGAGGGTGAACAATTCTGTTTAATGGTTACATTTTTCAGGCTTATAAATTAATTTGAATTACCCAATATCACTTAATTTTTCCCTAGGAAAGCTTCTGCTTGCCCGAGCAATATTATAACTGCTAATTCAATTACACTGAAATTGTTTAATAGAAAATATAATTGCTTATTCATACAGAATACCCATTAAAGAAGTGCAAAGGCCTATACCCTAGGGTTACTACATATTAGTACTTTGGGAATTCAGAGGGGATTGCTGGGTTGGGAAGGTGCTGACTGATCTTTAATTGTTCATCACCTGCCTCCAAAATAATATGAATGGACCCAAACTAAATGACCACTCATTACAAGTTTCAATTTAGGAGCTTGGCTGAGGTCAGCAGATTGCTTATGCTGATCGCAATGATTTGAAGTTGTGATTACCATAAGCAATTTAAATTTTATTGATCTACCCTTCTGAAAGTTGTAATTGAGCATAGATGTTGGACCCGCAGCTCTCCAAACTAAATTGTACTCTGAAGCCCTTGCTGGATTACTGCAAGAATCAATAAGCAGTCAGTCACATTAACAATGAAATAGCTCCATTAACATACAGTGCTACTGGTGAAACTTTATTTAGGAGGGGTGTTAGTTCACTTCATTGTTTTATCAATGAATTTCAGTTGTACAGGGAAAAGTATAGCTTGTGTACGCCTAATGAGCTTGCATAATGATAATCTTATATGCTTTAACTATGACTCTTTTTATGGGTAAGAAAGATTATTTTTTTCTGTGACAGATTTGCTTTATTATGAACAGAGGAACTATGGAGCTGGAATTACAATTTGTTAACTGTGATGCACTGAAATAACTTGGTGCCAAAGAGTTTTCTACTGTGACATATGTTCACTATTAGTGGGTTTCACACAAAAGGTCATGTCTCAAATGAGAACACAGACACATAGTGAGTTTGTAATTTATATATATTTGGAACTTCCAAGTGGAGTTCAGTGATCAGCCTCCTAAACAGCCTCCAAGTTTTCTGCACCTCTGTGGCATTGCTGAGGAGATTTGAACAGTGACCAGGGAAAGGCTGGCTGTTCCTACACAATGTAGACAGCAGGAACAGCACAGGAGGAGTGAGACTGAGATGGATATAGACCTGTCTGGATTGTGTGAAAAAATTGCTTCCTGTGACTCAAAAGTGACTCAAAATTTTGAAAAGATTTATACACAAACTGGGCAGTTTCAAGTATGGCATGGCAGGAAAGGCAGAAATATCTTGGACTAAATGTCTCATGTATCCTTTTGTGCTTTATCTCTGCTTTTTGTCTATCTATTGTCTAAGCTTGTCATGACTTTTAACTCTTCTTGAAGTCTGCTGCTTTGTAGTACCTTGAAGCCCTCACTGCAGTACAGCCTGCTTTCCTTCCCTCCAACCTGGGTTTGAAATGAGCAATGAACCAACATTTGTTGACTTTTTTGGCAGTGGTGTTGTGCTAATTGAGTAGATTTAATTGAGCAAACTTGATTTTGGGAAAGTGCTGTCTTTGTATTCATCAAAATGATAGTAGAAGATCCATTTTATGTTCATAAATTATTTATATTTATACATTTTTACTACATTGTTGATTTCATACCACCTCAGACAGTTAGTTATCCTGACAACGCATTCATGAGGAAAGGACAGCCATTGGCAGTATACTGGACCTAGTTTAGACACTGGTAAAGATCACCTTTAATCCTTGACTTGAACAACCTTTGTAGAACACAAACTATGATTTCAGCACCTCAGTACCACAGAATTTGTTGTCTCATAATCACTACATAGTCAAATTCCTGATATGTATCTATAAAGACCTGTCACAACTGTTTGGAATAAAGGGTCATTCCTTAAAATTTGGCAGTAGATCAGCTTTTGTTGTCTAGGACATTTCCTTTGGATCAGTAAGACCAGGCTCCCTGAAGGCTGCAGGCATCCCACAGTGAAGAGCATACACAGCCCTTTCCTAGGAAAATTAATCTTTTTATGAGCTGGTTTTTAGTGTAGGACAGTTCAACCAGTTCTTTGTAGCTGCAACAACAGAAACAAATATCTGGTCTGTCCTATGGGTGTAGAAGTAGTCCATGATATTTTCGCTGCCCTCTCAGGAATTGATTTTCTCTGGGTTTTCTGCCACATCTCACTGAGATGATAAATGGTTTCTCCCCTAGATCTTGGTTCTCAAGGGTTAAAAGAAATGCATGTGTGCCCTGATCCAGTGATCCAGCTCTTGGAATTCCTCTCTCACTCAGCAGTTCAATTGGCATGGTTTATGTGAGGTTCTCACTCAGGCCCACAGCTGCTTCATGAAACTGATGCAGAGGATGGATCAAAGAACACGTAAATCCTCTGTCATTCCTCCAGCTGAGGCAGTGTTGTTATCCTGGGGAAACCATGTGGAACAAAAGTATGTGCTCTGTACCTATAATTTCTATACCAGCTTCTGACGTAGAGCAGACACAGAACAAAGTGTGATGTGGCATTGATTCATAAAAGGCTAAATCTGAATGGTCACTTTCAAGTATAGCAACATGTTTACTCCTCCGAGATGCCCTAAAAAAAGACATAGCTTATCTTTATATAGGAAACATCAGCAAAGAGAAATGTTCAGTGAAAGCTGTCTTGTGGAAATTACAGTTCTTCAGATAAGAAATTATACTAATTAGAAGAGGACTTAAGTATTTTATAAACGATAAGATCACTTGAAAAATCGATAATCAGATACATACTCGATTTACAAAAGACATTTTTGAATATGGTGTTCTACTGCTGATATATTTATTGCAGAAAATCTGAGAAAAACATGTCTGATCTATATTCTATATAAAATGTCATGCATCAAGAAAATTCCACATGTGCTAAGTGTTATATTGAAAGGATGAAGAGTTCTCTGTCATGATAGTCTGATTATGAGATATTACATATTAAATTACATTGAGGAAAGAAGATTCTATTTTAATGCTTGAGATTCTGATCTCTTTATCATTTCTTTTATGTTAAAGAGCTCTGGGTTTTCAGGTCACTTCTGATAGATATCTAACCAACAAAATAAAATAAAATATCCTTTAATTGAGAGCCCTTTACACTAAAAAACAATTAAATTTCGAGATCCATTTAATTTTAACTTATTTTAAGCACCATCGTGAACATCTGCCACCTGGCATAGAAATTGGTTCATATGGCAGGTGGGAAGATGAGATTTATTTAAAAGTTCTTTGTCTTTGATACTTTTCCCTGCTGTATTTTCCAGTGGAGTGATTTGAAACTGATGGCATTTAAATAACCATTTATTTCCATAATAGAAGAATACAGTTAAAAATACATAGAGAAATTGCTGTCATTCCAAGATAGGAATACAGCAGAAGGTATAATGGAGCAAACCATCTTCAGTCTATTTTGGCCTCCAGCCATAACATTGGCCAACACTTTGATCATTCAGGAGAAAATAGAATTCCTTCCACCTCTTTTCTGTGCATATATGGAATGCATAAATTGATTAATTTATTAACCTGGACAAAAAAAAAAAAAAAAAAAAAGTTCTCTTTTTCTCTCTGTAGATAATGCTTAGATCTGTGAGCTGATTGTGTTCAGTTATTAACTCATCCACAAAATCAAAATGAGCTTTGTGTCCTTCTCTGAAAAACACAGTTTACACATGGAACCTCCTTCCCACGAGTTGCAACCTGTGCTATTCCATATATTCCCTCCCTTGCAGACTTGTGTACTTTTTTTATTATGACAGGAATTTCAAATCAGTTTAGGAACATTAAGCCTTTCCCTTGATAATTTTCAGCAGTGTTGCAAAGTAAGCATAAGAGGTGGGTTTACAAATTAAAGGGAAGACAAGTTCTGCTAAGTTTTTCCCTGCCTTGGCTTCCTTCATGTCATTGCACAATTTTTGTGTGGTGCTTTACGGACAAAGAAAGAAATAAAGGTATTTCCTATTGTCCTTCTCACGAGCCTTTTGACCTCTGTAATGGAATCATCTCATAGGATCATTTGTTCTTCTGAAACTTAAAACATCTTGAGCAAATGACCTCATCTGAACAGTTTAACCTGCAGAATTCGTGCTGACTCTATTAGGTCCATGTGAGCTTAATGCAGAACTAAGGCCTTACAAAGAGAGTGAAGAAAACTTGCAAAAAGCTCCCAGTGCACTATTAACAAATACAAAATGATGAAACTTTGCTTTAAATGCAACACTTGATTCTTGTGCCAGTATTTTCCCCGCAGCTGAGTCTGACTGCAAAACAGTATTTTATATCTGATTCATTTTGTTCCCTCTTACATTCAAAGTGGTCCTGAAAGTCCTTCAAGTGTTGAGGGGAGGAGGGAGAGTGAAGAGACCAATGAATGTGTTGTAATTCTGTGAATTTTGGATAGCTTACTTATCCAACTTTTTAATCAGCTGTTTTTGAACTCCACTCTGCCTGTACAACCATTCAGTAAATATTCCTGTGATTCTGTTTATTTGTTGACCAGGAATTTCAAGGAAACAACAAAACATGGATATATAATAGAAAATATTTTTGAACAGCAAATTTTAAAGTTGGTGACATGAAATTTTTTAGCAAAGGTCTGGTCTCTGAGTTCTCTGACATCTATTTTGAGTGCACATAACATACTCACGGTGATTAATTTAGAGATCAAAAATTGCCAGAATTATTGGGAAAATAATTTTGAGCAAGAACTACATTTGAAGAAAAGTAAAATAATGTTTAAATGCAGGATTCACTTTATGTTCAGCTAACACAGTTTGTCCTGTTCCATTCTTTTTCTCCCAAATCTCTGACAAAACCAAAACTGAATATAAGTCATTGCCTTACATTATCATTAAAGATCCCTGATTGCTCTTTCTTTTCACTTTACTTTTAACTGCTGAGGGAACTGGGCAGATATACTCATTATGGCATTCGAATCAATTCTCCAGCATCTTCCTCAGAGGTTTCAATAGCATCCATAGTCCAAGGACCTCATTCCTGGACCATCAGTGTGTGAACCCAGATTCGTTTTGGCCAGCAACCGAAAGCTTGCCATGCTTCATCTCCTCTTGCTTTCCCTCCAGAGTCAGAACTGAAATGTCCCGTGACTAAAAATCATTTTAAATTGAACCATTGTCAAATTTAACTACTTTCATCAATTTTTTGTTCCAATCATTAGTAAATGCCAGAGGCAGACTAGGGAAAAGCCAAGTTTCCTACTCATTGGGAGGAAAGTAAGGTGCAGGCTTTTCTTTGTGGCCTTTTGGACATTCAGGTTTAGTTCTCTCTTCCGCTACTACTTTTATTAAGGAGGCTAATCAGTCAAAGCTACATTTAAAAATGTTCAGATTCATTCATGCAATGGCAGCTAAGCTGTGGGCTGGTTTTGGAAACTGAATTTGGAAATAAGCACTTGTGGGGTATATCTCCCTGGCCCATATTTTCAGATGTATTTCCATGTTTGGTTCCTACTGATGTCAGTGAACTTTTAAGCCTTGGTCACTTGTGTTGTGTTGCAAGAATGTGCTGTAAATCTGAAGCTAGGTGAGGATTATTTGCTTCTGTCGTTATAGAACAAAATCAGGGATCTAAATAATCAAGAGCACTGATTGTGAACATGGAGTGATCAAGACCAGATGCACTGAATTTTGCATGGAAGGTTCACTTTTAATATTCATTTTAGTATAACCCATAGTCCTTCTCTCATTTTATTGACCCAACCATGATCATGTATGTTCTTGAACTATATTTTATGTCTCAGCATTGAAAAAGTTTAAGTAATCTGAGGTCAGAGGGGTTTTCTTGCTTCTTATTAGAAGTATTTGAAAACATTTATTTTTTAAATTTAATTTTTTTTTGTATCTGCAGTGATTAAAATGATATTAGGATAAACATTTCTGAGAGCAAAAATAACAATTTTCTTTATTTTTTTTTCCAAACGAGATAGAAGTTTGTGATCTTCTTGCAGTATTTTCTATTATAATACTCATAGTGTCTGGAAATATTAAAATACATAATTGCTAAAGGAATGTGTTTTATATGGCAAAACAATCTTGTGCCTGTATAAAAATAGCTGTGAATAACCTTACATAAAAGCATTTGATCATTTGTTAGATAAATAATAGCATATGAGATATTAGATCATTAATGCATATGTATCATAATCTGAACTTGAAAGTCTGAGCCTGCTCTAAAAAAAATCCCACTTTCAGCTGCTGTAAATTGTTGGAGGTGCTTTTATTTCCAAGTAACTTCCCTGTGTGGCTCAAGATCCACATTTTGGTGCTTTTTGCTCAGTAGCAGGCTGGGAATCCAGTGAGAGCCTTTGGAAGGAGCTGTGGGGATGATTCCCACTCGTGCCTTCATCCCCAGGGCCGCCCCACTCCGGCTTCCTCGGATTTGTGCCTCAGCCTCAACCTCCAAGTTTAGGAAACCATAGGGGCTGCATGTTCTGAAGGTGAAATTGCCACTCTTAGTGGGGTCCTTGTGTTGTTCCCTCCTGTTTTTCTCGCTCCAGGGTACTCTGGGGTAGACCTCAAGGCTGGGAGAAAGATTAGGAGGATGGAAAACAAACAAGCCAAGAGAACTTTGGAGAGCAGCTGATGGGAGAGGATACGACAACGTCTAAAAGAACGACAAAGAGGATGATGAAGTAGAATGAAAATACAATTTCTTCCACAGTGCAGATCATATCTTGGTAGAGATATTAGTTCTGATTTTCCACTGACTTGAAGGGGTATAGCTGGTGTACGCACTGTGACGGATTTTGCGTGGAATCGTGATAATTTCTGCCCTTTGACGATATGGAACATAATTTTGGGGCCCATGAAATAACTAATAACCCATTTGCTGTCCTTTTGTATAACAGTAGTCCTCTGAAGAGGAAACTTTGTGACTCTTGTCCTAACTGCTTTTTAAAATCTTGCTCTGATGAAATTCTTCAACAGCTTTTGAAACAGCTGGAATTAACCAGAAAAGCGTAAATGCTTTAGCCAAGGTCACTCTGAAACTGCTTTGGCAATGGTTTCCAGAACATTACAGAGATTAATACACTCCTGTTTTATAGGTTCTGTTAATTTGCCTATGCACAAGGCTGTCCTTCTATGACACATTTTTACCAATCAACTTAGATAATTTCCCCCCTTTACATTTCAAAGTCCGAAAATAAGTAATTTGTGCCCATCTCTTTCATTTGCTGAGCAGTTGTTCTCTTTTTCTTTTATATATATATATATATATAAATACTTTTTCACAACATTATTTCAGATAGTGAACACACAGTTTGTGTTGAAGCGTTGAAGCAACTTCTAGTAAGTCAGAAATCTGAAATATAACTGGATGCCATACATAATTAGATAGTTGTAAATGAATGCTATTTCCTCATTTTAGTATTGCAACAACCTGGCAGCCTGGAGAACAAGGAAATAAGCCTGGAAAGCTCAGGTTTTAAATAATAAGTAAAGCTGAGAATTTACTCAATGGGAAGTTTCTAAATCAAAATTAAAATTTTCTCTTAGGAACTCAGGAGAAAGAAACAGGATCTTGCTTTAGGTATTAAACAAATAGTTTTCTTTTTGTTAAGGAATTTCTGAGAAATTAATATTATTACTTTTTTTTTCAACTGCCCTCTAAAATACTCATTTTTTAGGAAGAGGTACCTCTCCTCAATTGTCTCCTGTGATGCTTAAGTAGCTTTGTGTTTCCTGTGTCTTGTAACCCAGAATAAATTCAGCTCCTCTCCCTTCCAGCTGCACCCTGGAGGACCACAGCACCCACGGAAGGCCTGCTAGAGCACTTTCTTATGGAAACAGATGGTGCCAATTGTTCCTGTAAGACAAAAGATTCAAAGAAAATGTCTGTCTGAGTTAGACTGCATTCCAGAGATCTGACCCAGCTGAGCACGGGCAGTCCCTGCCACAGGGCTGTCAGAGTGACCGTGATCCAAAACCACATTGTCTGTCCTTCAGTAACAGGATTCTCCAAGAGATACCTCTTGAAATGGAGCCTTGTGCCGGACCAGATGGTGGGCCTGGATTTCCATTGTTCCTCTTGGCTCTCTAGTGATATGCAGATTTCTATACTGCTTTAGATTTTCTCACAGCATTGCCTAGTATTTACATTCAGTTAACTCTGATGGGGAAAATTAAAAAGCCAAGCATAAAGAAGCAACAGAACACTCTGAGGAGTGTGTGTGCACATTAAGGGTGGTATTAAAGGTGTACTAAATAGGTTTTAATCTTGTTTACTTTTTTTTTTACTTTTTTTTTTTTTTCTTTTTACATTTTACATGAAAGCTGGCATGATTGGGATAAGAGTGGAATGAACATAAGTATGGTAAGTGATAAAGTGCTCCTGGGAATAAATATACCACTCAGAGCATTGCTAATCAAGCAGTGCAGCCGGCTAATGCTGTCTAAGAGCAAGCACCTCAAAAAGTTTCTAAATTTGAAACGTTGAAGGCTGGCATTTAGCTTGAGTAGCTTCTGCTTTAAGATGAAACTGCTGCACCAGGGGAATCACAGTAGCAAAATGAAACCTTGGAAGGGGCAGCGGACTGAAGCATTAAATGGTCAGCAAGATTAAAGGGGAAAAAGAGAACTGAAAAGGGAATTTGCTACTTGGTACGTACTGACTGAGAGTTTGGGAGGTAAATGGAATTAGGGACAGGCAAGGATAAACTCTGTCCAGCTTGGATTTGTAATAGATGTGTAAGCCTTGCTGTCCACCAAGCTGGCTGAGGAGCAGCTTTGTCACAGCTGTATCCTTGGGGGCCATTTGTGACTGCCTGGGTGAAGTTTGGTAGCCCAGGTGCCTAAAGGACTTTGCTCTGGCACACGGAAGCAGGCACCTTACATTGATTTTTGAGAGAGCAGCATATGTTCTGCTCATAAACTTGATCTGCCACCCACTCTTCGGGAGTGTAACACTGCCCACACTTCTTGCCTGAATGACTTGGAAAATATATTTTTATTTCCAACTGTTACTCAAAATTAGAATGACCTAAGCTATGATGGGTCAGGGAAATCTTGCAGGAGGAGCATGAAAATTACTCCTTTTGCATGAGTAAACTGTACATAACTTTATAATGTGATTTGAGGAGCCACTAGAGAATGATTTGACAGTATTTAACTGAAAAACTTTGGAGTTACTGTGTGTGTTTGTCAATGTTTACAAAATTACACGTAAGAAGTTGCAAATGTGATCGTGAACCCATCTAACTTTTCCAGAAAATGTTTGAGTTTTACCTGGTATCTCTTCAACCTCACTGAATCTTACGGTTCAGCTGTGTCATAACTCCAGGAATGACAGGAGCTCCTCGTGGTGTCCTGGCTGATCCTGCTGTGTGGCATGGAAGGAAACAGGATAGCAAGCAGCAATCAAGGTGTGATTGCTCTGGGTCTAAATTATGGGGCTTCCCATTCCAATCTGTATTTCTTTTTCAGGGAAGTGCTTGTCTATTATTGTATTTTACAGCCTCCCCTAAGGACAACCTAGTGGTCATCTGTGGTGTTAAGCCCTCTTCTTTCCCTCTCCTTGGGCTTGCCTTCCTTGAGAGCTTGCCCTGAGGTAGAGCTTCCCTTACCTGCATGGATAAGGCCGCTCTAAAGCCTCTTTTTTTTTTTTTTTTCTGAAGCAAAAAAGACTAGTCAGAAACTTTTGTAAGAGTCATAGACCAGTTTGTACGGAGTTTTTGCTTTGAAAAGTTATGAAGTTCAGTTCCCTTAGAATCAGGTTCAAAGAGGGAATTTATATTAGAAACCATATGGTTTTATATTAGTGTTACTGGTTATATTGTGGACACTGAAAAGCAGAGAAAAACTACAGACACTGCAATAATAAAATATTATGAACTTTTTTTTGCGTATCAAAATGAACAATAGAAGTGGCTTTATTTTTATTTCAAGATTTATTTTTGCAGTTTTCTTAGAGGAGGTAAGACTAAACTTGCTGCAGTAGATGAGCTGCAGATCTGGGCGCACTTACCCAAAATACTTTTCCTTCTGAACCTTCCATCATTAAAGCCTCCTAAAATATTTTCTATTAATATGAAGCTATTTCAGGCCGGTGCACTGACATTTTCCAACACTGTCCCCTTCCTTAAGTTGAGAAAGTTGCTGCATGTTCAATTACTTCACATAGCATAGGCTGTTAGTAAGAGGGACCAAGATCTGGCAGCTTGTAACTCTGTATTAGCTTCGTTTGTGTTATAGCCAATTGCTGCCTGACCTCTCCACACTGTGGAGGAAATGCAGTGCCATCTGTATATCTCTTAGTCACATTAAATTATGTCATTTATATTCCTTTGGAATGCGGGGTTTACTTTATGCTTGGAGGCAAAATTAGCAGAAGTAATAAGATAAAAGCCGTGGTGCAAAGGTGAAAATTTGTGGGGCCTGTTTCTCTCCAGCTCGCTTTGATCCTGCCAGGTGTTGAAATTAGGGAGGGAGGCAGGCTGTTTAAACCTTTGGAGGTGTTAGCATGTGTAAATGTTTATAGGTCTTAAACACCCACTGATCTCAGGCAAGACTTCCACGCGTTTGGCGGTGCAGGATCAAGTCCTTGCTCTTGCTACAGTACACCCTTAGAAATTTGAACAGGAGAAGAGGAGGGGTGGAAAGCACACTGCAGCTCAAAAATCGATATAAAATTTATAAAATATGCAAGGCATTGAGCAAGAAATTTTGTACTTTAAAAAGCAGCTTCAAGTTAACACTGCCTGATAAACAGGTCCTGGGACTGGACTCTCTAAGTTTTTCCATAGCTGTGTCATGTTTGCACTCTGTGAGTACAGTCCTGAAGATTTTTTGGCTAAAAGAAGATCAAAGGAACCAGGATTTCCCCCCAGAAGGCCTGTTCCAACTCCCATGGAGATAGATAGAAAAACTGTTACAGATTTGAGTGGAACTGGGTCCTACGTGCAATTTTTCTGTCTTTAATTTCCACAACTAAATTTCTCTCCAAATATACACCCATGGAGCCACCATCGACTGTTCAAATAAAGTATCACTCTGCCCAGAATATGAGTTACATTCCACATGGAATAGCTTCCAGAAGAAACCACTCTTTTACTGTAGTTTTGTGTAAAATGGAAAGGCAATAAGACTGTCAATTACTTGGTGGAGCTCATGCAGGCTGAAACAGGATCCAGCTGCTCTTTGGACATTTATTGCTTCAGTCCTTTCCTGTTAAATGTCCACTGTCATTTTGGTTTTATGTGAAACCCTTGGTTCAAAAATATGATCACAGGCAAGAAGGACTCTTAAAACAAACCAAAAAAAAAAAAAAAAAAAGTCTTTCTATGTGCTAGCTGATAATAAAGCTGGCTTGATAGGCTTAAAGAAATGTTAAATGTTAATTTATGTCCAAAATATTTATAAGTGGTGAAAATTTATATGAGTCTTTGACATAACTCATCCTATATTTTGTTTTATAAACATTCAGAACCTGTTCACAAGGCAACAGGATGTGCACTGTCTGAAGAGCTTTCTGCTCTTTCCATAAAAGGATCTGCTCCATGCATGTTATACAGAGCTGTTGTATATCACTTTAGTCTTAGAGAGATGTGTATGCATAGAAAGGCCAAGGATGAAACCCTCGAATTCAATAGGAAAACTCTTATTGATTTAATTGGAACAAAGATTTCACCTCGAATCCTCAAATGCTGAGAGCTAGCATAACTTTATTGAAGATGATGAACAAAGCTGAAGGATGCTCTAGTTGCATTAGAGCTGAGGATCTGCTCCTCAGAATGCATCTTTTTCCTAAAGTAAAAAAGCAGTCAAGAGGAAATATCTCAGAAGACAAGCAAATGATTCAAATTTAGTTTGCAGGTTTGAGCCTGGGCTAAAGAACAGAGCAAAGCCTGTGCTGTAGTCCCCTGCTAGACATTTGTACAGGAGTGATTGTCATTTTAAGTGAAAAAAATAAGGTAAACTTGTGCTCACATCAGATTTATAGCCTCATTTGCAATACATTAAGAAATAAAGTGAAAATGTATTTATACACATTATTTAAGCTGATCCAAAATCCTGATGTATGAACCCACATATTTATGAATTATGCTTGTAAATCAATGTAAATTGCTTGGTCAGAGTGTTCATGCCTTGCAATCATAGAAATTAGATACAGAAGGAACTGATTCATTTACCTAGTTCATCTCCCTGCCAGTGAAGAATTATTCCTGTTCATTGTAATCTTTTCTAGTCTGAGATCCAGTGTAATTTTGAAAGACTGAGCAACTAGGATTTTTTTATTTCCCTATCAGATACAGATTTTTTTTTTTCTTTGTTATGTCATGATAATTTCAAATGGGAGAAGAGACAAAGGTATCCAAAGCACTTATACCATTCAAAACCAAGAAAGAGCCGTACAATTAGCACATTAAAAAAAGGTTTAAATGTGAGCTACATAGCTAGCATACTTCTTTTTGTCCATGGCTACAGCTCCTCAGTGATGAAAACCTTTTTACCACTGCTTTCAAAAATTGGATTATTTCCATTTCAGAACTTGAGAAGCAAAGTTTTGAATAAACAGGTGCTAAAGTAAAGCAAAACCTGTAGTTACAAAATGGAAGTGTTATTGTCTTGATTAAAGCCCTTAACACTAGAGGCACTTTTAGTTAAATTTTATCCCTCTCTCATTTGAGATTCCATTTCCCAAGTCTGGATTTAACTCTGGAGGTTAAATAGAGGGATCTGCCACCCATCTCTGTTTGGCTGCTGAATCTTGGCCACAGAGTCCATTAGGCCCATGGCATCCTGTGCTTCTGGAGTCTGCCTGAGAGTTGTGTGCAGCAGAGATTGCAGGTAAACGAGCAAAGTGTGGGGCAGACGAGTTCTGCAGTTGTTTCTGGCACTGCCTGAGAGGAGGCTTTGTCCTCATCTCTTTCTGCACCATGGGAAGTTGTTTTGATGAGTTATGATCATGATATCATGGGCTTGCTATGAACGTATCCAGAACACAAAAGGTAAATGAAACAATAACTAGAAAACTGTGGAGCTGTTTTTTCAGGTGTCAAATTGTCCTTGATGAGAAGGTTTGTACCCATGTGTCCATTGGTTTATAAAATGGTCTTGTTTGAATCCCTGAACTGAACAAGAATGAGAAAAGATCTTGTGATTAGGGGACAAGGCTCTCTTCTCTCTCTTCCTGGTTCTGGTACAGCTTGTTTGAATCTCATGAGTGTTTCCAGAAGTATCCACTGGAGTTCATAGTGCCCAGTCAGGGGGATTATTAGCCAGATTTTTCAGAAACTTTGGCTATTCATTCATCCTATTATCCTATTAATTTGCTGGATTTTTTTTTTCTTTTTTAAATCTAATGCTCTTCTGAAGTTCTGGCTCTTTTGATATGGTTTAGAAGTGGGACTCCCAAATAATATAAGTGACTGTAAACATGATGTTCTTATTCTTTGCATCCTGTGTCCTCCAAATGCACATAACACTTTCCTTCAAGGAATGTGATGACATCATTCAAGATTGTAAATTGTGTTGAGGTCTTCAGATGGAGAGAGAAAAATACCTCCTTATTCTATTTTGTTGGGTTTTTTTTTTTTTAATTTTTGCTTTCTTCTGTATATGTTAATGTATTGTTTCCTTTTGAACTGATTTTGGCTCTCTGGCTTGGGACTGTTCCTCCTCTGGGAATTAAGTAATTTAGTAGAACGAGATGAGCTGAGTAATGCACACAAATCTTTGATAGAAGGCTTCTCTGCTTTCATCACCGATGCATCATCATTCATTACAATGCTTCATACCTGATTCACTTTTCATTTCGAGTGGCAAAAATCAGGAATAATGCCAATGAAGTCTGTGGTGGCAAACTGGTGTTAAGTGAGGATATTCAGGCTTTCTCTGTGTTTATTCTTCCTCTGACATGTAAATTGACGACCTTTTTACAGTAGAAGCCTTTTAGGAGTAAATTTCCAGTGTGCTGTGTGATCATTTGGTATGTAATTCCTGTGTGCCATTTTGAAAATGCCAGTGCCCCTTTGAAAGGGTATGAAGGAAAAATGGTTACTTCTGTAACGTCACTTAAAAGGCTTCTGTTTATCAAAACCTCGTTGTGTCATGAAGGTAGTGTTCAAGGTTACTGCAGGAAAAAAGCACACTTGTCTTTGTGACTGATCTATGGAACAACTCCTGAATAATGGAAACTTATTTTGTACATGTAAGAAGGATATATAATCCTCCCCCAGCCCCTTGGAAAAACTAGAAAATTTGGCTTTGCTATTTCTGAATTTAATCTTAATCTTCAGAGCACTAAAACTCTCCAGTGGGGCTAGTGGTTGAACTGAGCTACTGAATATTGCCTGCAGAAATTTATTGCAAGATTGAATAATACAGTATTTTCTCCATACTGTTTTAACCCGTTGTGTACCATTAAGACAGAAATTTGGAGTTGGAGAATGGGAGTTGTCACTTTCTTCCTGCACATAGCATTTTCATTTCGGGTGCAACAAAATAATATGTGATCATAGTTCTCCACTCCCTTTTGTATTTTCCCTTCTTTGGAAAGCAAATATGATTCCTGATGCAGAAGTGGCTGCAGTTTGGGTAGCAGTTCAGCTACAGTGTTTCATGTTTTCTAATACAAAATAAAAAATGCTGTGGTTGTTAACAGAATTAATTTCTTTACATGGAATTACTCCTTAGACAAGGTCTCAGGCACTTTTCTGACCAGAGAGGAGTCTTAAAGTCCTGACTGATCCTGCAAGGCTGGAGTTTACTGTTCTTGATAATGATTCTTCACCAGTGTCTCTGATATCCTGGACTATCAGAATGGAAAAGAATAGACCATAATTTTATATTTGTGACATTGAAAAGTCATAGGCCTCCAGACCTGTTAGCTTCTCAAAGAATATTTAGTCAGTGCTTTTCAAATAATGATGATTTGTGTATCCCTAGGAATTATCTTATGGAGCTGTAGATTCTTGTACAAGGACTGGTAACCTGCCAGGATTAGATATTTTTTGTTAGTACAAAGATTTCCAGGGTCTCAATCACATGTTGAAAATTGCTAATTGGTATTTTTGTTATCAGTTGCCATAACAACAATTATCTTTTTGGGTTTTCAAATTAACTTCTGCTACAGGGTGCAGGTCCCTTGAAGCAGAGCAGATGCCATCAGTGAGATTTCTGCATGGTGTGTGGAGACTTTTCCAGTTCTAGTTGCTGTGGGGTTGATTTAGTTGTTCCTTAGCTTTCAGTGAGTTCCTGAAACAAGTGCCATTACTTTCCAGAGGAACAGCCACGTGCAGATGCAGTCAAAAGATTTAGGTAGGAGAAGGCACATAATTCCTCTTTGCACTGGCATTCCACCAGGGTTTTACATTATTAGCTGACTACTATTCAGGTTTTGATCACAGCAGTAGAGTCTGTTTATGCTGCCAGTTTAAGTATTGCACTCTAAATCTGTTCCTCTCATAACAGCCTGATCCTGAGATCCCTTCTGGATCAACTAGATCTCTCTCCAGAAGAAAAATAATCTCAGAATGGACTGGCAGTTACATTGATTTAGGGCCTGGGCCAAGACACAGTATGGATGTCATGGCAACTCCTTTTACCCAGCCTAGGCTTTCAGGAGGGTTGCAACACCCCTGAAGCCACCTCACGCCCTTCAATCACGAGGGCTCTTTACTTTAGGGCAGTAACTGAGGACAACAGCGTTGGATTGCACCAAAACCCTGCCATTGTCACGGTCCTTTGGATTGCAGAAGAGCTCACTCATTGTCACATCCATTTCCAGTGAATTTATAATTTCCTGAGAGTCCCAGGCCAGAAGGATGGATCCAGAAGAACTGGGCCCTTGTGACAGAGTGTAGAGAGAGGAAGAGGGTATTTGGAGGTGCAGAAATTTTCCTGCACATGTGCAGAGGCTCCATCTTTAGTGCTGAGGCTCCAGAGTGTTCTGCTCTGCCCTTACCCACTTTGGTCCCACTGATAAATCCTTGTCAAGCACCAGTGGGGCTGAGTAGGAGACAAAGTAAGGCCCCAATAATCTGCCTGTCCTCCAAGGTATGGATGGTGTCCAATCACCCCAAGAGGATGATCTGGTGTACTCACAGTGGCTGGGAAATGAATAAGTAGAAAGATACGTAGCACAGAGACCTAGGGGTTTATGCAGAAAGTACTGACTGATGTGTTTTAATTTCTTTCATAAAAATATGGAGTCATGCCTTGTGGTGGACTAAATTTAGAAAAAGGGGAGTTAAAGTTACTTCCCTGTTCAAGTAGAAAAGTGTGAAGAATTGTCTGCAAATCAAATTTTAACACAGAAAACCCACATTGTGAAGTTTGGTTTATCTGGTTTAGGAAAATCACTGGTTTCAGTTAGCAAGACAGACCTGAAATACAGCAGCTGTTTGTGTCTCATTCTGATATTTTGTTGAAGCTTTGCTTTAACTTTTATGGCCAGCAGCAAGAAAAGAATCCTTGTGTCAGAAAATAAATTTGATCTTCTTTCCTTTTTGTTACTCTTCTACTTTAGCAATTTAGTACTGCAACTGACTGTAGAAAATTTCAGAAACTAGAGATTCTTTAATTTCACTTTTTGAGTAGATATGTTTAAATCATGGAAGAAAGTCAGAATTACAGAGAACTCTGTTTTGCTTTTCATTTACTTTTTCAAAAAGATGCCTTTCCACGCTGCTGCGTGTCAGGTCACATTAAAAATGGCTTTAATATTTTTAGCAAAGGATAGATAACATCAAATTTGCCCCGATAAAAGAAATTAGTATATGAACTCTACTGTATTGAAAATCAAGTTTCTTAAAAAATAGCTTAATGAACCTATTTTTCCCTGCAATGAATCTGTTTGTTTCCTTAACCCCCTTCTCCAATTGTATTTTTAATATGCTTGTGGCTAAATCTGGTATGGATGGGAAATTACCACTCAGTAACCTTCATTGGTGTTCAATTTTTAATATAGCTTGCAAAATAAAAAGGTTTGAATGGCTATAGCAGTAATTTTCAACATTTGCAATGGGCAAGGTTCATACATGACCTATATTATTTCACAGACCACTGCTACTTTTATTGGTTTTGTTTTATTTTTTTTCTTTTGTTAGTTGTGTAGCAACCTTTGGAGGCACTGGTCAAACTCAGTTGCAGCTGCTTGGAATTTCTCACCAATTTTTTTTTTCCTAATTAAAAACAAAATTCTCAAAAATACTAAAATCACAGAAAAGTTAATTTCTGCCCCAGGCTGGTGCATATGTTTTCAAATTGTTCCTGTCCTATGATACACCTGAGTGTAAGAATAACATTTTTGTATGAGTACGTTGGTATTTGTGCAGCACAAACCAGTTCAAGTCATAGCACACAAGTCACAGGACTTGAGAGTAATATTGCAGCTACTTTGGTGAGCAGAAACCTTTGGACAACAAAGTCCTAGAGCTAGAACTAGGTTTGAAGTGCAGATTTCACTCCTGGCAAAGTATGCAAGACCTCTGGCTGATTAATTTAGTTAGAAATAAGAGCCAGCTGCAATACCTGGGTATCCCTTCCTGTTTGTGCTTCAGAGCACATAATTGCAGCAACAGCAGTGACCAAATTTCTCAGAGCAGACAAGTCCCTAAGTTATACATTTTTTAATGGGATACTTTCATTAGTGCCTTAGCTGATATTACTCATAAACCAACCCTTGTGCTACCAGGTTTAATCATTGTCTCCAGGCAGAAGCTTATTAGTGCAAGGTCATTCTACACTTTTTTTTTTTCAAGTTATCCCTTAGAGAAAGAGAGCGGTGTCTCCAGAAAAATCATCTCCCTCCTGCCTGGCATATCAACATCCACAGACTTGCTGCCAGCATAGATGTAATGCCTCTTGGTCAAACCTCATGTTGCACCAAAACAGAGAGTTTATATTAAAAGAAAGATAATAAGATCAAGTCCTGGAACTTGTATGTGGGATTTTGTAAGCCGTTTAAAGAAATAATGATAAAAGTTCTATTTAAAAAAAGTGAACTGTTTCTTGGAAATATTAAATCTCTCATTGTGAGTTAAATGCTTTTGAAATGCTGGATTGATGACTCTGGAGATCAAAGTCTTACACCTGGCTGAGCTACTTAGATGTCCCCATGGCCTTGGAGCACCCCACAGTCTAGCCCTCAGGGGTGGGGAAGTGCTCTGATTCCTCTGCTACCGTGGAGGAGCTGAGGTGCAAAAAGGCAAGGTGACACATTTAAGCTCACATTAGCAGTCTGTGCTGAGGCAGGGATTTCAGACCAGGCATCTGATCTCCTCAGGTAGCAATCCAAATGGGAGCTGTCACCTCTCTCCTGCAGAAAAGGTAATGACAGAAAGTCTCTGATCAAAGAGGGTGGGAGATTTCCCAGATCGGGCAAGTCCCTGTCCTTTCAGGAGGGAAACAATGGGAAAACTGAGTCAAGAAAAAGAGAGCAGTGTGAGGTGACTGACACCAGTCTGTAGCAACTGGACTGCCATCTAACAAGCTCATTTGTTGTAGAACAGTGAACAATGACACTTACCATGGTAATTTTTATAATTCTTTGCCACGTGGCCATTCCTTGTTTTGGAGTGTATTCCTAATTGAACTCAAAATAGTTTGAAAATTAGGGAAAAATTTCTGCTGCAAGGCTGTTCTCGACACTTATGATGGGAATGTTTTAGATCAAAATGAGCCAATTATAGAGAAATATGCTGGCCCCCCTGGAATTCACATTTTTCCTTTTCCTCCTGCTTCCCTCTCCAGGCTCCTCAGCAGCACATAGACAGAGTTTCTGGCTTTCTTCACTTTTTGGTCACTTACTGCACAAGGAACTAAGAATCCAGACCTCTGTGTTCATTGCTTTCCCTTTTTTAACTCCTGCAGGGTATATTAGGAGGACTCCAGATTCAGAATGTCAGATATATCAGAGATTTCTGCATGATGGAAAGTATAGTTCTTTGATCTAAATACTCACATTGCTTTCTTCATTGACATCAGTAGGAAATTCAGGCTATTTTTTTTCCTGTCTTGTGCACACCCTTTAACCCCAGACAATAAGAAATAATATTTTAAAATTAAGCATAATTAATCTATCATATATATGGCCATGCAAATTAGAGAGGTCTGAACTAATAATGTGAATCACATATTTTAAAATAAATAAATAAAAGTGGTATAGGCAGAAAAGCAGCCAAGCATATGGTTTCACCATATGCTGAAGCATACTTACTGTCCCTTATATCCTGTATTCCCTGTGAAAGCTATGTATACATAATCACTGACAAAAAAAAAACAACCTAAAAAAAAATTAAAAAAAAAAATACACAAAAACAACCCTGCATGAAAGAACTTTAAAGCTACAAGATCAAGCGCTCTGTATTTGGGCTCTGTGAAAATTCATGCAGTCATAATTTCTCTAATAAAGGGATGTTGCAAAGAAATGTTTTTTTCTGGGCTTCATCATGTGAATTTTTGCATGGAAGCTCCTTCTCATTCAGTGGAGGTGGTGTACTGTAGGCTCTGAAAGAATATGAATATTCACATGAAGGCATTGATCCATACCCTAAAGATGTGTCTTACACACCATCTTCTCCTTTATTCAGTGGGGAGGTAGTTCTGGATTGCTTAATGTCTGTATCTGATATCCTTTAGGTGTTTTGGGGGCAATATTTCCAGGAAATATATCAGTTACTTTCCTGGCTTTAAGGTCTGGGTTCAACTTTTTCTGCTGTATTGATAGAAAGAAAAAAGAGGTATCAAGCAGTGTTCACATACCAGTGAGACTGGTTAAAAACATTCAAAACATTTTTTCATTGAAAACTTGATTTTTTTTTTTTTTTGAGAATGTTAATCACATTTCTCTTTACTGCTAGAAAAAAAATATATATGCTTTAAATTGAATTTTCTACTGAGAAACCTTGAGGTAAGCTTTTCATTCCAGCTAAGGTGGGAAAGTTCTCTTTTGGCCCCTGGACGTCCCCTATACAGCTTTTGGGGTGCTGATCTCTTCAGCTGGGAGTGATCCTCATGCTGCAATACACTAGTTAGCATCCAGAGTTAAATAATCCGGGATGCCCTTCGTTCTGTGGAAAGTGCAGACATTTTGATACTTTGAACCACTCTGAAATAAAAGTAATTTTGGGAGCAGCAAAGTACTGCAGAGGAGGGTAAATCCATTTTTAAGCAGCTGTATTTTAGAAGGGTGGCCATAGAAATCTTGGCCTTATGAAGGGTGTGAGATTCTCTAATTCTCCTGTGTTCACCTGGCTTTTTCATGGCTGTAATTCACCAAGGCCTGACTCAGAAACTCTGTGTGGGTCACTTAAAAAGTAGATGCTGCTCATCATTGAAAAAAATGGGAAAAAAAAAAGAAAAAAAAAAAGAGTGGGAAGGAGCAGAAATTTGTTGCATCTTGAAATAAACAGAATGGATTCAGAATTTGAACAGATGAATTATGTTTTTATGTTCATATCTTCTGTGTATCCATAACAATCCCAGGAGGCTTCACATCAACATTTTGAAATCTTTTTGATAAATGCATTCACGTTCTTACCAAAACTGACTTGTGTTTGGATTTCTCATCTTATACTCCAATTAGCATTTGAACCCAACACTTTAAGCATGATACAGTGATTTCTTGAATGCATATAGTTAATTTAAATGTTTCAGATCACTGCTACTGAAGCTACCAAGTGCTATTTTATTTCTGGCAGTTTTCAAGAGCTGATTTTATGATTATTTGGCTTACCTTGAAAATGTATTTTTTTCTATAATCTACTTTTGAACTCCCATTTATGCTGTTTTAGAAATACAGAAAACAATTAAGATTATGTCAGTGCTGAAGCTACTGAAGTCTTAGGTTGAAACCTAAAGTGGAACTTATCTTTCAAAGAGGAACAGGTCAAAGGAGTTAATGGCTAATGTGTGACTTAGAGTTAATTTTGAGCAAGGAATATGAAGTGATGCTGCTATTATTTCCTGATTTTTTTTTCTTTTTCCTTTCTTTTTTTTTTTTTTTTTTTTTTTTTTTTTGTGTTCTTGGCTTATACAGAACATTAAAGCTCCTTATTAGGAAGACAATGAAGAGAATAAGCTAAGAGGTGACAGCTCCAATCTGAGAACTGCACTTGGTATAAACGTACACCAGTGACTTAAAGAAATGATGACCCACATGCAATCAAATGCCACGTTCTAAGTATAAAGTTGTAGGATTTTTTTTTCTAATTTGTACCTTCTAAGATAAATAAATTGGCTGCTCCCATTTCTGCTGCCAGCAACATCAAGAATGTAGTGAACTTGAAAGGCAGAGACTATTGAAGGCAGATGAGATCAGATGCCTGTGAGAGACAGAGAATCCAGAAGCTTGTCATGTCTCTTTAGGCAAAAGTTGGCCACAACGAGGGACACCATCATTTTTGGGCCCTGCTGTTGCTGTCTTTGTGCTGGCTCAGCTGCTGGAGAGGAGCCATGGGGTTAGATTGATCACCCCGTGTGGAATACAGCTCACTAGAAGGATGCAGCATGTGTTTGGCATGATGATCCCACACTATTCCCTTGACTGGGACAGAGGGAGAGGGCAGAGCACTCCACTGTTGTGGCTGATCACAACGCATGGAAATCAGAGAAGCCCTTCTGAGCTGTGTTTATTTATACTGGACTGGGCAAAGACACAGACCTAACATCCAGGAGATGTAAAATGTGACTTTCCCTGCTCACTCTCCTTTCGTCCTAGGCTGCATCTTGTGACAACTGACAGCACTCCAGGAGTCACCATGTGTAAGCTGTTTTATTGCCGTGAGACTCTGCAAGATGAAGAAAATCATGACTCATCCAGTTAGATTCAGAGGATGGTGGACTTCAGCTATGTTATGCTTTCAAACTGGCTGGGAGGCTACAGATGATTTCCTCTGCCTGGGAAATCCACCCTGTGAAAAAGAGACAATTGCTTGTCTCTAATGTTCTTTGAGATCTGTGCTTGGAAAGGACGTGTGCCAGTTATAAATTGCTGTTTCCTTCTTTCGCTCACTGCCCAAGCTTTGCTTTGCATGCAGAACCCAGGCAGCTTCTTGTTTTGGAAAGAACGTGGCTGAGAGGAAGGAGCTAGCAATGGATTAGGGTTTAGCAGAACTTTGCTCTGCCACAGGCTCACTGTGGGACTTAGAGATTTTTATCTCCTCCTGTTTCGGTTCTCCATATGTAAACTAAAGATAATAATACTCCTCTTGGCTTGATCTTTGTCCTATTTATTTAGTTTATAAACTTCCTGGGGGCAGTGATCATCTCTTAGTATGTGTAATACCAACCACAGAGAAGCTCAGCTGTCATTTAGGGCCTCTATGTACTGCCATAAAATATCCATTAAATAATTATGTTATGGCAGGCATTGCCAAATGATCTCGTCTCCTTAGACTTGCGAAATATTTTCCTTAATGTACAGAAAAGGTTCAGTCTCAGTCATGTGCAAAGATTTTGGTTTTCTGCAAAAAGCTGTATGTGCAACTGCAGCTTTAAATGTATAAAGTGCAACTGCATTTAAATGTATAAAGTGCAACTGCATTTAAATGCATAAAATGCAGCCAGCTCTGGGGTCCCAGCACAGGAAGGACATCCACCTGTTGAAGCAAATCCAGAGGAGGCCACTAAGATAGTTAGAAGGATGGAGCACCTCTCCCACGGGAAAAGCTGAGAGAATTGGGAGAGAAGAGAAGAGAGGAGAGGGAGAAAAGAAGAGAAGAGAGGAGTGGGAGAGGAGAGGAGAGGAGAGGAGAGGAGAGGAGAGGAGAGGAGAGGAGAGGAGAGGAGAGGAGAGGAGAGGAGAGGAGAGGAGAGGAGAGAATTGTGGCCTTGCATGTTCCTAAAAGGAATTGTGGCCTTCCTTGTTCCTAAAGGGAATTGTGGCCTTGCATGTTCCTAAAGGGAATTGTGGCCTTCCTTGTTCCTAAAGGGAATTGTGGCCTTGCATGTTCCTAAAGGGAATTGTGGCCTTCCTTGTTCCTAAAGGGAATTGTGGCCTTGCATGTTCCTACAGGGAATTGTGGCCTTCCTTGTTCCTAAAGGGAATTGTGGCCTTGCATGTTCCTAAAGGGAATTGTGGCCTTCCTTGTTCCTAAAGGAAGCCTAAGAGACAGATGGAGAGAGACTTTATGAGGGCATGGAGTGACAGGACAAGGGAGAGTGGTTTCAGACTAAAAGAGAGTTGGTTTTGATTAAGTGTTAGGAAGAAATTCTTTAATGTGAGGCACTGGAATAGGTTCCCCAGAGAAGTTGTGGATGTCCCTGGAAATGTTCAAGGCCAGGTTGGATGGGGCTCTGAGCAACCTGGTCTAGTGGAAGGTGTCCCTGCCCATGGCAGCAGGTTGGAGCAAGACAATTTTTTTATGTCCCTTCCAACCCAAACAGTTGTTTATGTCCCTTCCCTCTTATGTCACTAAAATGCTATGACAAGATTCTGCATATTTAAATGTATAAATCCACATTCTCTCTTGGCAAAAAGAAGATAAGTCATTGAGATCTGCAGGGGATAATCAAAACTGTTCTTTCTAAACACACACCCAAATTCTGGGTGAATATAATTTCATGAACATCATATTTTTTAGCATTGGATAGCTCAGAATTATGAAGGTCTTTCTGTGGCTTGT
Source organism: Anomalospiza imberbis (assembly GCF_031753505.1). Lineage (NCBI taxonomy): Eukaryota > Metazoa > Chordata > Aves > Passeriformes > Viduidae > Anomalospiza > Anomalospiza imberbis. Next base: position 71,388,185 of record NC_089685.1, on the reverse strand, counting down.
GGTATCCTACAAAAGCAGAAAAGTTGAGGAAAAATTAAGTCCAGATAATCTTAAAACATTTTCATCTGATGAATTTTGAGCTTCAAACAAAATGACGGAGTAGACACATTTCTTTGGGTTTCTATTTTATGTGAAACCTTCACCCAAGTCCACTGCTGATCTCTGTCCTCTAAAGCTACCAAATTTATTACAGTGGTGATCTCTGCTAGATGAAAAAAGAGGAGATACAGGTGTGAGTGCCAGTTATTCTAAGCCAAGAAATGGCTGAGAATCAGGCTCAGAGTAATTGTGACACTTCCTTGCTTACATTTTTTCCTTAGAGACAAATAAACCCATCTAGATTTTTGGAAATTTTTGTCTCTTGTAGTCAAAGTTAAAAAACAAAAAAAGAGGGAGTATTATGTGGGGACAACAGAAACTGGGCTGAAGGAGATACTCGGCATTCAAATCTGCCTTTTTTTTTTTTTTTTTCTGTTTTCTCCTTCTTCCTGCCCAGTGTGACGTCTCCTATCTCCATTAAAATAAAGCTTCCCTTCCCTTCCCTTCCCTTCCCTTCCCTTCCCTTCCCTTCCCTTCCCTTCCCTTCCCTTCCCTTCCCTTCCCTTCCCTTCCCTTCCCTTCCCTTCCCTTCCCTTCCCTTCCCTTCCCTTCCCTTCCCTTCCCTTCCCTTCCCTTCCCTTCCCTTCCCTTCCCTTCGCAATAAGACAAATCCAAGGAAAATGTTTGCCATGAGATAATCACACCTCTGGAGGATTACAGGCATCTGATTGTGGTCCATAAAATCCCTCAGGACTGATTCTCCCCTTCCCTCCTCCTTCAGATAACCACACCTCCTGCTGTGTTTTATGACTTGAAAAAAAGTGCAGTTTTTGTGATTGTAATGTACAGATATTATTTACATTGTGTTGTTTTGTTTCATTGCATTGTGAATTTAAAATAAACCAAAAGAGTTTTACTCTCATCTTTGAAGGTGTTCTAAAAAAACTGGTTCCTGATGACTTCCTGTAAAATATTTCCCTGCACCAACATGAATATTTGAGGTGTGCTCTTGCCTTCCCTTCCCACTTTGGTGTGTTTTGCTGGGCAGTAACATCCCAGAAACATATTCTGAGCTCCTCCTTTTTTGATGCATCCTGTACCACCTCTTAACAATTAAATTGCTTGGCTTATCCTAAATACACTTCTGAAGCTGCCAGTAAGCTCTAGAATATCTGTTGCCAACTGTGCACACCCCCCAAATCCTGCAGTAATTTGAACGGCGTCGTATTCTGCTCACATTTTCTCTCAGTTTCTATTAATTGTGAGAGCCTGAAATTAAAAATGACTGCTTGCTTCCAGTTTGTTTGGATTTTAGCACTCGCTATAACCAAAGATAGGACACTTGGAAAAGCAGTGGAATCTGCAGCAGGAGCTGCTGAAGACTTGGATGGCTTTATTTACACATATTTTACTCTAAATTTAACTCCCTATCTTGACATTTAGGTTGACGAAAGTGTTAACATCTCCAGAAAGATTTTACTGAAACACAAGGCATATTCAGTGTTTTTCTTAGGCATTCCTATTTCTGTGTGAATTTAACTCTTTTTAATGGTAAGATAAAAATAAGGAACGTTTTGCCAGGAAAAAAAAAAATAGTCAACTGTTTAAAAAGTAATTAAAAGCATACAAATTTAGATCAAAACAACAATGAAAAAATAAAGGGCGAGGGAGAGATTCAAAACACAGCGTTAGTATAATGCACTTGGTACACTGTAAGTGCTTTGCTGCTTCTGAAATTCCCTAACAAGGTGAGTGAAACTATTCTAAGAACACTATTATCAAGAGACACCTTTGAACTGATCTATCCTGAAGAATAACCCCCAGAAAGATAAGGTGAGGAGGAAGGGAAGGCAAAAAAAATAAAAAAAAAAAAGAAAAAGCAACAACTTTCATATGTTTGTTGGCCACACAGCACAGCTCCGACTTCTGAACATTTTTCCCCAATTATTTTTGTAAAGTATTGATCGCAATTTAATTTTGCAGTCCCAACATGAGAGGCGCTTCATGCTGAAATGTCTCACAGGAGATTGTAATCAGGGTCTAGCCTGAAGGTGAAGCACTAGTACATAGGTTTTACTCTATTTCTCCACTCTTCATCAGTTCTGGGATTGGAGCAGAGGGCATTCTCAGGCAGATTAATTTTTGACGATGGGATCGATGGAAGATGTTTTTTCCTCCTGACATTGAGTCATCTAATTTGCTGTTTATCTTTGGCTTATTGAGTTTTGAGCATTGTTAAATCATACCTTTCAGCTGTTTAATTTCAGATGTGAATTTTGCATTCCCCTCTTGTACTTTGGCATAACTCTTTTACCTAAAATGAGCAGGGTGATGGGCCTTTTTTGACACCAGGTTACTGCTTTCGAGTCTGTTAAGTACTCCAAGGTAATGTTATAGTACTTTCTAGCCTTTTTTCTTTGCTCGTGGCCATAGATCAGATCATCTCTAGGGAAATCATTACTTGCCATCATTATTATCCCTAGCACCTTCATCTATTCTCCCTTGTTTCCTGACTCCATTGCTTGATGAAGTGCCTACTTGTGAGGACACCTTTAACTCAGGTCTTCTAATTAACCCCTTCATTGCTCAGGCTGGTTCTTTTTTTTTTTTTTGTTTGTTTTGTTCCTTTCCCCAATAAGTTTTGATCTATGTGTTTAGCTTTTGGAGCAGCTTATAATAGCAGCACTCTGGAATTGTCTGGGAAGCTCTTTTCTTGAGGACGCTGGTGGATTTTTTCCCCTTTGATTTTGTTTTAGTACCAAAGTGAGCGTTGTGCCAAATATATTGCTAATACTAAATAAAAGGCTTTCACTCAAATGAAAATTGACTTTACTTAACCTTTGCTAAAGGGTTATACATTATTGCCTCACATTTCAAGGGGAATCCTCTAACCTTGGCCCGGCTCTGAACAGTCCATGGAATAATCTTGCAATTATTAATTTTTACTGACTCAACATATATGCATATAATCACAAGAATTTGTATGTTGTGGTGAGCAGTAAAAGGTGGGTAGAAGCAATAAGTGACTTGTCATGGGAAGCTGCTAAACTATTATACATCACGCTGGCTTCAGATTGGCAATAATCAGAAATATTTTCATTTTATATTGCCTTTCTCTTAGACTCAAGGCCAGGAAGGGTTAGCTCGTGTAGTCCATGAGGAGTCTGCTGCTCCTGTGGGTGTTGGAATTCAGAGGTCCTTTGTGGACATCTCACATCACATCAAAAGATGTTTATCTTTTGGACAGAAAATGACCCATTTCACCTTTGGAAGGCAAAGATCTCAACTCACACTCTTTGGGGTTTTGTTAGAAACATTTTTGGCCAATTTATGTGAGAGAAGTTTTTATCATGCTTTCATTTTTTGCAACAAAACTGACATTTCCCTGCTTCAAGGCACTTTAAGACAAAAGCTTGACTTGGCCATGGTGATTTTCATATAACAATAATAATAATAATTTAAAAAATTGTGGTGAAAACAAACCCCACTAATTTAATTGATATAAACTTAAATCTATGAATCAAATAAATGGAACATTAAACTTCCTTTAAATGTTATCTTTATAGTGAAAAATAGAATATTACGCTTTTCACAGGATCTTTTAATATAAATATATTAACAATTTTTGTCTCTTAAAAAAGGGCTTTTTGTACACTGCAATCAAACATTGTGTGGGGGAATGAGAATTTGGTTGGGAGAGAATTTTGTTAGGGTAATTTGTTTGAAATTTTGTTTACAATTATTTTGTGGGGTTTTTATTGTTGATCTTGGGATCTTGTTTATTTGTGATTTTGTTTATTTTTTAAGAAAATTAACTTTTTAATGTTAAAAATGTTAAAAATTAACAGAATGTTTTAATGGCAAAAATTAACAGATTTTAAATGTGCTTTTTTTTTTTTTTTTTTTTTTTAAGAATGTTGTGTTTGGAAATTAGTCTCTCACAGTTTAATACAATCCAGCATTCATAGTTTTAGCTAGTTTTTAATTTCCAGGGGTTTTAAAAAGGTGAGGCTTGTTTCCCCTCGCGTGCGTGCATCTCTCCCGTTTTTTTGCTGCATCCCAGGCGTTGTGCAGAGCATCCCGCCTCTTGGGGCCCTTAATCCCAACTGGAAAGTACCAAATACAAAGGAAACAATTTCTCCTTCAAAGTCCTCCAGGAGATTCCCTCTAGAAACGGGAAATATCTGACTCCAGCCAAATTCTGGCCCAAGAGCATTTCCTACTTTCCTTAAGGAAACAGGGGCTGAACCAAAATATCCAGGGGACGAGAAAAGACAGGATCTCACCCCGAGTTATACCCAGAACGAGTCGCACCTAGAGCAGCTTTATGGCAGTGGCATCGCACGGGCGTGAATCTCGACGTGCAATTCCGCACAAAGGTGCCACCTTGGTGCCAGCAGCTCCTCCAAGGCCACCTCTGGCAGCTGCAGCAGGGCAGCGACAGCGGCTGTAATTGCCGGCTGCAGGTGGAGATGCTCGCTCCCCTGGCCCTGGTGGAGCTGGACCACAGCCATGATTAAAGGTAGTTGGAGATCCCTAATGACTGCAAACATGCAGAGCTGATAATTGCAACGACCCCGGGAGGGCTGACCTACTGCCAGCAATAAACTTTCCTAAGTTTTTTAGCCTTTGCTTTTTCGGAATTCAGGTTTATTGCTATTTAAATTTTTTTTAATTATTCAATTTTTTTTTCCTAATCCTTCTTGACCTTCTTTGGATTTGTGACAAACACTGCTCGCAGGTAGGTAACACCTTTGTATGAAATTGCATGTTTAGATTCACTTCTGTACAGGATGCCAGTATCATGAAGTTGTTCTAGGTATAATTTGACTATATCCTGATGTCTTTTCAGACATATCTTGATATCTCGATTAATCCGTGTTTCAAAACAGATATTCAAACGGGTATATCAAAATGGATAGTTTGATTTAATCCCTGTTTCCTTAGGAAAGTAGGAAAAGCTCTTTCAGAATTTGGCTGGAGTCAGATATTTCCAGTTTCTAGAGGGAATTTCCTGGAGGACTTTGAAGGAGAAATTGTTTCTTTTGTATTTGGTACTTTCCAGTCGGGATTAAAGGCCCTAAGGATGGGATGCTCTGCACAACGCCTGGGATGCAGCAAAAAGGGGACAGATGCACACACACGAGGTGAAACAAGCCTCACCTTTTAAAAATCCCTGAAAATTTAAAAGGATCCGAGAGCAGCTGGAAAAGGAGGATACTGGGTACAGAGGAAATCTGATCCAGTATGGTGATTTTCTTTATTCCAGTCTTTGCCAATTATATCAATTCGTCCATCACTTTGATGTTATCAAACCTGTGAAACTCTTGCTAATGTTACTTTTCACATGTTAAAGTCGATTATGAGCTTATGTGCCCTGCTGCTCAATGGCCTAAATGAACATATTCATGAAATCCACAATAAGAGCCGGGTTATTTGATTGTACAGCAAATGAGGATGTTCCTGTCCTTAGGCTCTGAGGCTGCCTTCTCTGAAAAAGAAAGATGAGCTAGTTCCATCAAATGCCTATCTATTAATCAATTGTATTCACACACAATCCCCTTTGAAGATAGGGATAAAGGGCAGTAGAAAGACACCCTTTCCCAAATCTGCAGCAAATGATTTCTGGCACTATAAACATCACTTATTTTTCCAGAGGACACATCTGTTCTGAAGGTCTTCTGGCACCTACATAATCCCCGTTTATGGCTGTTGCCACAGAAATGGCAGTCTTTAAAACTCATTGAATTCTTTCCTCTCTCCCTCCGCAAAAAGTTAAAGGCTAATTAAGGAAATGCAAACAGGAGCTTCTTCTGAGCTTGCAGCATGAGGAGCTGAAAAAGTGAGCATGCACTTAGTCCCTCTGGCAAAGGCAAAACAAACTAAAAAACATTATAATCTTTTTGGCATTTAAAAAAAAAAAAAAGATATCCTTTCTTCCCTTCTATATTGTAACACATAACCCCCAAAATCAATATTGCAGAGGCACTGTTAAAAAAAAAAAAAAAAAAGAAAAAAAATAAAGAAGCACTACAAGATGCTCCAGTCAAAACATTTCTTAACTGGCTCCAGAGGGGCAGAATCATCCCTCGTCCTTTTCAGCTGGAGCAACTCCGACCAAGAGGTGAGGTTTCATCATTGGTAGTGAAGCAAAGCTGGGAAAAAAAGGAGTGGAAAGGGGATTTCAAGGTTGCAAAGTCTGTACAGCAGACTCCTTTGAGACAGGCAGAAAGCAATCAGGAACTTTTGCATGGCTTGTATTTTTGACAGAGTAAAACTGATTTCAATACTGGACTACAGATTTGCTCTGCAAACAATTATTGTATATAACCCCACTGATAGGGAATTTATGTGTTTAATGATAAATTGTGGGATAATCCTGTATATTTGAGGACAAATCTGTACAGCCTGACCCTGGGAGAAGCAGGACCTTTTTCATGGTGTGTGATAAGGGTTTTCCATGAGTTGGGTTTTCCATGAGTTAGGTTTTCATGGGTATTGACTTCTGTGATTTGGGGGAATCCATTTTACCTCCTTGATGATGATTTCTCTCTCACCTTTCCTCCCTGATCTGTCTTCTGTTAATTCCTTTTGCCTGAATTTTTTTTTTAAATCCATTGCTACTAGTAAACAGTAGAAATATTAAAATATGGGTAAAAAAACCCAAGCAACTCCACACACTCCTTTATTTTTCTGCAGCTCAGATGATTTGGACAATACAAGAGTTTGTTTTCCCACCTGGAAATAAATATAGCACTGGACTGCACAGTCTGAGTTTTTAAAGGTGAAAATTATGACCATTAAATCTGTGATTTGAAAATGTGTCAGCAGAAAGCAGAAAACGATGTGGATACATTCTGCAGGTTACTGCCTTAGGGTCAATTGAAACAAGCAGATCTGTGGGGCACAGCAGTGCAAGGAGCAAGCAATTGCAGGTGCAAATATGCCTGGGGCTTGTCTAACTACCATTAAAATAAAAAGTTTGATAGCACTAATCGTTTCTGTGCCTTTGCATTTTGAGCAGCCGCTGGCGTTGCCTCAGCGTTTTGACTGTGTGCTGGCAGAGTCGTGGGCTTGCTGGGAGAAGACATCGGGAAGGGTGGTAAAAGGTAGGAAAAAAGCAGAGGGGCAAACCTGTGTTTCCAAGAGAAAGGGTCCAAATGAATGCCCCGAGGTCAAAACCAGAACAATTATAAGCCTCTGAGTTTGCACCAGTACCAAACACCTGGCGCCCAGCACTTTCGGTTCTTGTGAATGAAATTTTGAGAGGCTGCTCTGCCTGCCTGGGCTGAAAGGCTCAAAAACACGTCCGAGAAGCCATGAAGCATCTTAGTGGGCTCTGAGAGAGGAGCAAGGCTGGCTGCAGCACTGGGTTTGTCCCTTCTGCCCAGCAGCCTGCCCCTCATTTCTGTCTCATGTGACCACAGAGGCCAACAATCACAACAGTGGCCAGGTATGTGCCTGCACCTGGGAGTCCCAGCCCTTCTTCAGCGCTTTCTTCATCACCTCCACTGATGCCAAAGTCTGTCTGTGGCGTTCTGGTGGTGGAGGACTGAGGGGAAAAGACAGAGGAATTTCCTACAGACAGAAAAAATCTGCTACAGCAAAGTCTGCCACGGTTTGTTTTTTTGAGGTCCTTGTTTTAACTGACTTCCTTGTTCAAAGGGTAAGATGCTCTAAGACTAGTAAAAGTCAAATTTCTCATTTTTATGTTGATTGTGCTTCATTTTTGAATGGGAGCTCTTGCTGGGTTCCTTTGCTGGTTGTAGAAATAGATTATGTTGCTAGTCACAGGTGTGTGGGAATTAGTGATACCCGATGGGCTGAAGTCTTGTTGGAGAGCAAGATATGTGAATGAAGGAGAGAAGCCTCCAGAAAAGAGCATTTTTCAGTGTCTTTAAGAGAGATCAGGGGGCATGATAGCTTATCAGAGTAAGTTTTCAGCTCTCCAATTCTGCATTCAAATTTTGGCTGAGGCATTGAGGGAAAGTCAGTATGCCATGGCTTCCAGGTTATTCAGAGACCTTCTGTGCCACCCTGAATGCTTTGGCTAGCTGAAAAAATCTGCCAGGGCTGTGGCAAAAAATTGATGTAAAATGGCAGAGGGCTGCCTCCTGCTACCCACTGTTCTTCCCAGAGGTAAAATCTTCCTGCTGCTGCCACCAGCAGCACCTCTTTTTATTTTAGTGAGAATTAATCTGATTTTAGTGAGAATCTTTTTATGGGTCTTGTGTTTGATCAGAGATGTGTCCAAATCAAGTCTCTGTAATGGAAAGATTTTTGGTCTATCTGAGTTAGCTAATTAATTGTGAAGAATAACAAAGAGAGAGCAAATGTCAGAGTCCTGATTTACCAGGTTGGGGCTTGGGTGAGAATGAGGTGTGGATACGGTAGGAAAAAAGTTGAATTTAAACAGGCTGCATTTCTTTCAGGGAGACAGAAGAAGTTGCTTTTCTAGGTGATGCTGTGGGTAATAGTTTTCTACCAGAACTAAATAATCTCTTTGGCAAGATAGAGCCAGGTGAAAGAGCACAGGAAAAAAGATTTGCTACACTGGTTACTCCAACAGAACAAAAACAAGTTTGTTCCCAGTGGTCTTTGGCCATAGTAGGCTGGGCACAAAGGACACACTAAAGATGTGGCTGGATTTGGTTTGGTTTTCTTTTTGCTAGGGTCTATAAGGAAGCACAGCCATTGCAGGGCTAAAGGTACAATTTTTTAAAATTACAGCTGCAACATTTTCTACCTTGTGAATTTAGCCTGAAATATTTGCTCCCTTTCAGGTCTTTCAGATCACATCTCATGCACTTCTGTTTTGTGTAATCAACCAATTAATAATGGCTTGAGAAGTAGGCAGGCATAATTGGCATATGCTTTGCTGAAGAATAGTCATGAATGTGAAAATAAATTGTAGAGATTGTAATTGTTTTCCTTGCCTCATTCTTTCTCGCTGTATCAGTCCTTGTAGAAACTCAGGGAAGAATATTCTGGATCAGACCAAAGTTCTTGTCTAGCCAAGTGACTATCTCTGTCAGGGGCTACTAAAAGGTAGTTTGGAACTGTGATAAGAAAAAGTAAAGGTAGAGCAATCTATTTCCCAGCATTTTCCCATCAATTAGAGATTTTAGACAATTCCTAAGCTACAATTTGTATATTTTGCTGTTCCCTTGCTTTGGTGTTTCATATGCTCAGCTGGTGCTATTGAAAAATCCCACAATTACTACCCTCACATATCCTGCGAGGTAGAAAAGTGGTGTATTATCTCCACGTTATGGATCTTGAACTGAGGAGCTGAAAGACTTGAAATGCCACCATCTAAAAATAGATTAGGGCTGTTACACTTCATTAGCACAATAAAAACTTTGGACCAAATTGATATCCAGCCTGCCCTTAAAAATCCAACCTCTCCATAAAATCCCTATTACAATAGTCCACGAGGAGGCAAGGGTGACTGCAACCCTGAAATTTTATGGCACTTCTGCGTTGCTTCACTTTCTCAGAAAATGCCAGCAACATGATGATCCTGTGCATTCTGGCTTCAGTTACACAGAGCTGCTTCCTGATGACTTCCAAGGCTCCAAGATCAGGATCTTTCAGATTTTTCAGCTGGCCATACAAGACATGACAAAAGTGATTCCCATGTTTTAAGAGAGGAAAGGAGAGAAAAAGCCTGTTGCAATGTCACTAAAATAAACTGGTATGGGAGGCCAAAGCAGAAATGTTCCTTTCTGCTGCAGTCTTAGTGGTGATATTTTATCACTTATGTGGTGATTGAGAGATGTAGGAACAGATGCGAGTCTGTCATTCTAAATTGAAGGCATTTTTTAGGCATTTATCAGCTTTTCCCTTATTTTTAATTAATATGTACTCATTGTCACAAGGCTCCTGCACTCCAGAAAGGCATTGTGTACAAGGAGTAATGAAATGCTCTGCTTCGACTTCAACAAAAAAGCAATCAAAATTCTTTTCTAGCTCTTGGTACATTATTATTGTTCACAGCTCATCTGTTTGGTTAGCAGTGGGACTTCTGATCTGGATACCTGGATTTTGTACTGCAGTTGTGAATAGCTAATAGAGCTGTGTGTTATGTACCTAAAAATTCTTATAATGTAACTCCAACAGTTAGGAGGTCTGTGTTGGTTTTTCCTTATTCTGTTCATGCAGAAAGCTGGTTCCAGTACTGGCAGTGTACTGACTGGATGCCACTGACAGTAGTTTTATGTTCTTGATGTTAAAAAAAGGCCTAAACAAAAGTTACATATTTTGAATAAGGAATAAAGATGCTTAGAAATACTTACAGATAACACTGGAAAAAAACTCAAGTTTTCTGGAAGCAGAAAAATGTTAAAAATCTGGTCTTCATTTCCAGATCTGAGTATTCAGATGAAAAAAGTACATATGAACTACTTTTGTCTTTGGCCTAACAGTTTACTGAGAGGGCTTTTTATGCCCATTATTTTATATATGTGTCTCCTCATGAGCCGTCCACTCTTGGGAAGAACATAAGGAAAAATTATCTACTTTTATATTGCTGTAGACTGTAGGCATAAAGACTACTTTCTACTTTTCCACATTGAAGTTTAGAGATTTTTGTGAAAGGAATCAAGTTTTGTGTATGACAAACAAGCACAGCCTGGATCCCAGCTGGATACAAAGACAAATCCATAGGTTGTACTAATGGTGCTGCTTCTTTCTCCTTTCTCTGCCAACTAATTTGCTTACCTAATTCATATAAAATGGAAGTTGAAGTTTATGGCAAGATTTACATCCTGATATCCTCATCTTGTCATCTATGGAAAGAGAGTGTTGGGACAGGAAACAAACTTGTCATCTTGTTATCTTCTAATTTGGATTAAAACCACCTCTAACTGGTTGGCCTTCCAGTGTGGCTCTTGCTTGTTATTTCTCAGTGGCACAGCCTATCACTTTGCTAAATGTAAATTGTTCTTGGCTAGTTTTTCAAAGTAATTTGACAACGTAGCTTGATTTTGCTTTAACATAATCTAGACATTGCTTCCCTGTAGTGGGACAAAGGGATTGTGAAGAAACTATTACACAGAGTTTCCCAGCAATTTTCCCCTCTCTTACAATACCTATCATATTTTGCTTAACTGTAGCAATCTTCCCAGGTTCAAACGCTCTTCTTAGTTGTGTTTAGGGTTTACATGAACTGTATGGATTTCATGCATTAGGTGAGACCTTGCTTAGAATGCTAATGTCATGTGCTTTACAATAAAGCAGTGAGTCCTGATTTGGTTTTGATTGCAATAAACTGGAGGCAAACATGCAAACCTTTGCTAATTTAAGTTGATTTTACCTTTATCGTTTTGCATATTACATGATCTAGAGCCACACAAACAAAAGCTTGTTTGGACTTACCACGCTTTCCTTTTCAGAAAACAGAATTCTTTTTAATTAAAAACACTTTAAAAAAATCAGTATGTGTAATTGCTAACACCTGCTATGTGTTACTAACAGATGTTTCTTACTTACCTAAGGGAACTGTTATAATTACACTATATGCTTATTGGAATGGCATTTAACCAAGATAGTTTAGGAACTTTAGGTGGTGACTTTGTGTTCTTCCATTCATCTTTCCTTTAAAAAAATGTGAAAAATAGCTGAACAACCAGGCCTCCTCGCTCACCTCCCCAGCTCACATTCACCAAGCACAGTTCAGCACAATGGAACTCTGGATGTTCAGCCTCTCCTTGGTAACCCTGAGCATCAAAGAGGAGTTTGGATTTGTTGCTCCAAGCTTTGCCCTGGGGCCTGTCTTTGCAATGCCCGGGGTGGGATGGTTACAAGACATGCCAACAGTGGGGTTTGAGGAAGGCAGACTTACTGAGCAGCCCACCTTATCTCTCTGTTTCTGTGCTCTTTACTGTGAAATGCTGGCGGTGTGGCCTCTTCTCGATAATCATTAAGGCTGGAAAAGACCTCTAAGGTCATTGAGTCAAACCATTAACTCAGCACTGCCCAGCCCACCACTGAGCCACGTCCTAAACACCACCTCCACAAATACCTCCAGGGGTGGTGGACAGCTTCTTCCAGTGCTTGACAGCCCATTTTTTGGTGGAAGAGTGTTTCCAATCCAAACCTCCCCTTGGCCCAGCTTGAGGCCATTTCCTCTGAAATAATTACCCCTGCAGCCCCCCAGAGTTACTAGACTAGCCCAGATCTGAGAGGGCTTTGGGGGGAATATTTCAGGGTCAAGGCAAAAGATTCCAAAAGAGGCTCTAACCCCTGATGTAGTCCAAGACGTTTATTCTCGAAGGTTTCCAGGGGAAAAAGAGGGAAAGGGGGTGAACAAGGAAGAACAGGGCCTTACCTAGACTCCTGCTCAGGAAAAGATAATTGGCTCTCAGCCAAAGCTACAGGGGTCTCTGGGTGGGGGGGAAAACCATTTCCCAGAGGAATACAACATTCCTCTTGTCCCGTTTCTTGTCACCTGGGAGAAGAGACTGACATCCATGGAGGAGGGAGGCCCAAATCATGAGTGTTTTCCTGGGGCTTTGAGATTTTTGGGTTGGATTAGAGGTCTGCAGGACTAGTTCTGGGTGTTGTCCTGTCACCAGGGCCGTGCAGTGAAGGCTGTGAGGGGAAGGGAGAGGAAGGCTGTCCCCACGGCTGCCGCAGAGCTCCGCATTCCTGCACCTTCCAACTCGGCCGCCGAGCAAGGCACTCCGTGTTCTCCCTCTGCATCTTCATTTATGAAACTAATCACACAATTACCTGCAGGCATGTGTTAAATATGACACTGGTCTCTGCAAAATAATGGGCCAATTGCAAACAATGAATAAAGAGAGGCAGCTCCATTTATAACCGCTGTTTCAACAGAGCTGTGTTGTAATCAAAGTGATCTGAGGGTGACTCATTAATTAATTGATGTTCTTTTTTATTATGTGCTATTGAGTTAATGAGTAATTTGTGCTAGATAACTCTCTGAACACACTGATTACGTGAGATATTTTCTGGGGCTTTCATATCAATGACATGCTGAATAGGTGGAAGATGGTATTTGCTTATGTATACTCATTATTAGCAGGTTCAGGATGAATATAAATCAGCAGAAGGGCATTTTAAAAGGTATTAGATACATGCAGCTCTTACTTTAATGCCTTAAACAGATACTCTTCAGCTTTTAATGCCTTAAATAGTATTAAAATCACTTCCTTTATAATACTTCTATCAGCTGCAATTGGCAGCCTTTAGAAAGGTGCCTACACAAAGGATTTCACTGGGAGCATGTTTGTGCTAATGGCCTATTACCTTGCACATATTGTATTTTGGTTTCCTTTTCCAAGGTACTGAGCAGTAAACAGGTTTGGACTGCATCATTGGCCTGAAGTAGGAGGAATGTGTTAAGTGAATATGTAATTGGCTTTTTTTTTAATCTAAAGTGGCATTTAAAGGAATAAAAACACTGCTCTTATATACAGTACACACTTTGCTTTGTATAGTTTGACTTGTTAAAGCTTTTGCTTTATTGAAACCACAACATCTCCAATGCCATAGGAGTTTTTTATTCATTGAACAACAAATGGCTAAATTGATAATTTAGTCTGACAACAGCAGCACAGTGGAAGCTTTCAGAAAAATCAGCTAAATGTATAAAATTATACCCAGCAATCACTACAGACCTTCATTTTTGACAAGATTTGTTCTAGGTACAGATGACTGTAAACTACCTACTGCTGAGAAAATTATAAGAAGCTGCTGCATATTACGTTGAAAAAGCCTTTAAAGTACTTTAAAATCTATACAGTCAAAACCTTGCCACAGTCCCTGTTTGTTTCTTTTTCCCAGTCTCCCTTCTCACTGACCACTTTTCAATTTATCTTCCCCAAGTCATTTTATGTGTAGGCAATTAGGAACATTTGAGGGATTGCAGGATGATTTTCCTTTATTTACATTATGTGAGCAAAAACTTGAACATTTTGGGAGGATAGGAAAAACGTGAAAGTGTGCTTTAAGAAAAACACCAAACAACCCAGAAAATAGAAAAACACAATCATGAAATAGATCAACTTTTAGCCCTGGTCACTGTTTCTGCCAAATCCAGGCTGTCTTGATCCATCACCAGTTGTGGCAGATAACAGACACAGCAGGATACAGTTGTCAGAGGAGCTCTTCACAGTTGAAAAATCAAGGCTTGATAATTTTTAGTTTTCCACATGGCTCAAAACCAGCCATCCAAGTAGATTGTAGTAGATTAAAAAAAAAAAATTGATATTATTATTTTTGTCTGGGTAAACTTCACGATGTGTACAGATAAAGATGGGAGGCACAAGTGGAAGCATTCCTGCTTGGCAAATACACTGAGTAAGGGTCACTATCAGAGTGGTTTGCTGGATGCAGACAGCATGTTGACACACACAGTGATGGAGAAGGAGAACCAAGGCAGATAACAAAAAGCAACCCAAAGGAATGGTCTAGACCTCTGTCAAAATGATCACTAAAGTGGCCTGGCAGATAATCTCTCTCCAGTATTGACTTATGATGATATACTTCATTGGAGTTGTAAGTGTTTCCATTAAATATTTCAACTCTCAGCCATTATTTTAACAGCCAGGCAAGAAGGAAGTTTGAAATACAGGAAAATGTGTAATGGATCTTTGACCTGCAACAAACCTGAATTTATCCTGTATCCTCTACATACAAATATTAGATATGTATGTGAATAAGAGAGATGAGCATAAAGTGCTCAAAGCAATGCCATACCATTGTGCACTGCAAACACATCCGTATTTCTTTATCCTTGCATCAATTAAGATTGATAGAATGGTGAGACTATTTTTTTTTTCCTCCCTTGCAGGACCATCTTCCTCTTCCACACTTTGAGCCTAGGTCACAAAATGCACATATGAGCCATGTTGCATGTAGTAACGAGCCACTCTTTTCCCATTTCCCTCTCTTCATTTGCTCCATAAAGAGCTGAGCAGTGGCACTTTGTGGGAATGAGAGATTCCTTGAGCATTTACAGCGCTATTAGTGTTTAGTTGCCATCATCCCCAGCCAAGCCTTCCTCAGGCTGGGCTGGTTTTGGTGCTCTCCTGCCTCAGACCTGTGCTTACCTCCTGGGAATGCTCTGCTCCTCCCAGGTTGTCCTAATGCTGCTCCTGACATTCACAAGGCTGTTGGTTTTCTGAAGAGCCAAAAATGCTTTACAAAAGCACTGTATCCATTAGCCCCATTGGACACACGGGGACAGCTGAGGCACAGAGAAGCTGAGTGACTTGCCCAAGCTTACAGGGAGTCAAAGACAGAGCCAAGGAGCTTTCTTTCTCATTTCTGAAGCAGGGATTTCTATCCCTTCTGCAGCCTACTACTGGAAAGCAGAAGAGAGATCTTCCCGATTTCTGATGGAAAGACCCAAGAGGGGCTGGAGGAGAAAATTGAAATTGGGCTCAAAACAACATAATATGATTCTTCCCTTTCTGTCCATCCTGACCTTCATGGAAAGGACAGCTTGTTTATTGCACTGAAGTAGGTCTGTAAGAGCCTAATAGTACCTCTGACACCAACTGCTTCGTTATCCCAAAGACATTAAGGGACTGGGGAAGGGAGTGCAAGAGACACTTGTGCTCAAGGTTAGGAAGGAAGATAGTCCACAAAAGAGGGCTAAATTTAATTTGAAAAACTATGTGGAGCTATTTCTTCTGATTAACAAGAGCAGCCTGAGGAGCTGTTGCATTTCTTTCTGGTCCTGTACGAGTCAGAGTCAAGTGTTCTGAGCCATGCTTATTTTCAAAAGGGTTCACAGCCAGAAAAAAAGAACACTGTAACAATAGTCATTAAAACTAAATATCTATTTCTAAGTCAAGCCACTGTGCAGTGTGCTCTTACCATACACTTAAGGAATTTCCCCACTGCATTACAAAGCTTCTTTGACCATCCCCAGCAAAAACATGCTGAAACAGCAACAGGACAGGAAGAGCAGGGAAGGACAGCAGTCAGCTTGAGCAGAGTCACGGGTTCATACTCGAAATAAAAACAAGAGCTTAGCTTCATAGCAACATAGGGTATAATGGGTTTCTTGTTGGCTTTTTTTTTTCCTTCTTCTTAATACTGTTTTGTTGTTTGTTTGTGTGTTTTTAATACAGGTTGTTTTCCCGGTGAGCTAGATTACAGTGGCAAACAGACAAGACATAAATATGCATTGAACAACTTTTTAAACATTCATCCTGCTTTCCTTTGCCAAACACCTGTAAGCTCTGTCAGGGGTGTGAGCACTTAGGGACGTCCTGCTGATGCAATAGCTTCATGGCTTTAAAAGAAGTCCACCTCTCCTAGAAAACGGACTGATTGCCAACAGGAGCTGTCAGCAGCGATTCCACCTCTGTCAGAAGGATTTTAATTGCCAGTATTGATGGGACAAACCTGTAGGATGTTGGCATGGACAGCAAGGTACCTGTGCAGTCGAGTGTGGTAGCTCTCGCTTGCTATTGCTAAGTTTTGTCCCATCCACATCAGCATTTAAATTACCTTCAGCATTCACCGAGGTGGGTAATTAGCAACCAGTCACTCTCCCAGTGTCAGCTCGGGGTCGTTTCCTTAGTGTAAATAGACCCTCAGAGGGGGCTGTTTACAGTGCCTTCTAATTTCACTTTTTTTTCTTCCCAGGGTTTGTTGAGGACGTAGCCCCAGAAAACATATTAGGGTTAAGCCCTGATTAAAAAAAAAAAAAAAAAAAAACCACAAAAAACAAAACAAAACAAAAAAACTAAACCAAAAAAAAAAAAAAGGGAAAACGAGAGAGGGAGATGAGGGAGAGAGACCCCTCAAATTTTAAGACTTCTTTAAAATGCATATAAAGAAAAATCTTCTCCCTTTCCTCCCCCCTCAAATTAAGGATTTCAGAAAAATAACATATATATTTTTATATATATATATGTGTGTATATATATATAAAATAAGATACCCAGAGGCACTGGTTTGCATTAGGGCTTAATTTTTCCAGCTAAATTAAAAATCAAATCCAGGCATTTGGAATGCCTAAGGGGCACAAAAGCAGCACCCAAAATCATTAACTTTTGCACCTTTTATAATATAGCTCAAACCAGTCAGATTTGCTTTTCAAAATTTTGTAGTAAAATAAAAGTGCTCTTTGAGGAAAATCCATGCAATTAAACAGCAGATGCTTAACCCCTGAAAAATAGAGGCTTATAAGAGAAGTGCTGATAGACCCTTAACCATAGCATCATTAGCAGCAGGTGCTGCTAGTTATTAGTTTTCTAAATAGTTTTAATGTAAACAGTATTCTTAAGCTCTAAGTGTAGCATAACGGTTGGGATTTGCTCTTTAATGCTTTTTACTAGAAAGATACAGCTCATTTAAAATAGCTGGTAGATACAGGAAGCATAAATATACAGTAAGTTTAGACACTGATTGTACTAAATGCAACAATACAAAGAAGCAAACAGGAACACAAATGGTAACACAATAAAACTGTATTACATTTGTGCTTCAAATATTACAATACATTATGTACAATAGTCCAAAATAAACATCTCATGCCAAGTGACACAAAAAGAAACAAAAAGGCCCCAGACAAACTGAAAATCCCAAGAGCAAGCAAAAAGAATCCGGCTGTATATACAGTACCTTTTTAATTAACATTCAACTCTGAACTGGAGCAATTTTCACTACATACAGATGCAGTCCGCCTTTTATTTCACGCAACCATTCTGTCTCCCTATATCTATGCTATTCAGTAGGTTCCTGTGTCATTTCTTATATACATGTTGAGCAAAAAAGATAAAAGAACGTAGTGCTTTTTATTCTTAATGATGTGGCATCCGATCAGCGAACCTGGGGTGCATAACCTTCTTTCATTAAACCCTCCTCATAGTCTGTCTGGCACAGAATCATGTTGTTCTTCAGGAAAAATTTGTCTCCAACACAAAATCTGAAATTAAAATAATGAAGAGAAAAGAAAAAGAGAGTTTGAGGGTAGATGGCGGGATATAGGCTTACAGGTGAGGGCTGAAGAGTAAGTGTTGGCTGGACAGCACCCACATGTGCATGTGGGAAAGCCCAGCAGAGGAATTGCCCTGGTGCCACAATTAATCCTGTGCTTTCAACAAAATCTAGTGCATTCAGGCACTTTTGCTTCCCCAGCCAAAGACCTCATTCAAAGCCCACCGTGGGCTGTGGGAGTCCTGGATCAGGTCACTGGCACACAGCAAAAAACACAATAAATATCCCAGGCTGCTGAGCTGAGTGAAAAGTGTCCTGCTAACCAGAAGGAAGACAAAGTATAGCAAAGCATGCAGTGGAAAGCTTGTCTGAGATATCTTGTGTTTGTCTCGTGTCCTAGTAAGAATTTCTTGTCATGTTCCAGTTGGATATTTCACTAGGTTAGATTTAAGATGGTGATTCTGAGAACTGCTTCTAGCACACACACAACTTTACACTCACTGTAAACTATATGTAAACCAGAGACACGCAAGCATGCAGAAAAAGACTCCTTTTTCCTTTTTTCCCCTATAGGAGTTGATTACAAATCTAGTTATTCAGCTAACTACTCTCTCTCTCTCGTGGTATCAGTGCACCTACCTTGTTACAGTATTACGTGCATCAGAACAATCTGATTGCTGCAAAACACCACTGAGAGATTTCTTTTGCTTTTCTCTGATGAGCAGGACAATCACGAAATAACGCTCCTGGCTGGCTGACTTCAAACTTCCAGTTAAGTAGGATTTCCCAGCTAAAAATATATGCTTGAATTTAAGAGGGCTCTTCCCTGACACACCCTGCAGTCCTCCTTCTTCCCCTTGACAAAGCCACTCTTCTGGAAGATGCTTAGGGAGAAGTGAATGGGGCCAATGCAGAAAAAAAAAGTTTCCCTAGTGACTGCCTTGGCAGGGTTACATGGCTTTGTTTGTAGTGAACTCTCCAGCTATGAAATATATTGGGAAGCACTGCTTGCCTTATTGCAATTAAAATGAAAGAAAGTAACCTAAATGAACCACCTAACGCTGATGTGAATAAATGATACCAGCTTCTACCAGCTAATTATGGATCTCAGTACATGAAGTATTGTTTAATGTGTAACGGATTATAATGTCCTTTTTTTAATATAATTTCCAAATGGTGACATCTTGGACACAATTAGGGTCAGATATAAATGCTTGTGTTGTTTACGGTAGATTTAACAGCACAGCAGCTATGGGAATAGCTGGATATGTATTTAATTGTAACAATTTAACCTTCAAATAGTGGTGCCTGCTGGAGTTGACCCAGTAAAACTCCATAAATGACACAGCTTGACCCACGTGACCCTGATAGTGGTCTGTCTTTATCAGATAGTCAATTTCTAATGATGTTCAAGCAGAAATCTTGGTGAATTGTTACAGATTAAATTGTGTAGGGAAAGCAGTCCTTTAATGTTTTGTGAAGTTGGAGGTTTAAATGAGTAGCAGTTGGACTGATTTACATTTGTGAAGATTGGAATGCTAGACAAACAGTGAACCCATTTATTTTCCAACTGGGTAGCTTTGGAAATTTATCCTTATGCTAGCTAAATAGATAGAGGGAAAATAGTGTAATAAAAAAGTGGATTGAAAAGAATTAGCTCTGCTCTTAAAGGAAAATTGGTTTGTTTATTTGTGGACTTTTTTTTTTTTTCTTTTTTTTCTGTGGGATTACTGCCTGCTGTTGCTGATGATTGAAAATAGAGATTATGGGAGGATCCCGAAATCTTTATTTATGGTCAGCACTCTTTTGCAGAAGTTCCTATTATTCCTATACCCCAATCCTAGTATGCTAGGCTACTAACAAGACAAAATGATTTTGAGTAGCTATGTTGAAATGCAGAATTCATACATAAAGGTTGTTCTTTGGTGTTTTTCTCTAGTTTCCATCTTTTGTATTTTTGTCCATTGACAGCAACGCTGAGAAAAATTCTTTTGTGTGCCTTACAAGATTAGGTAAAAGAGTCGTAACTAGTGCCAACATGTAACGCTTGTTTTTCCCAAAGAAGTCGCATTTAAAATCAACAAAAAACAAAGAAAATCCGCCAGTGCATCAGTGGGAGATGAAACCACCTCTGCTCCCAGCAGAAAACACGAAGTCTGAACTGAGAATGTTCAGCTGTGTGTATTCCTTTTGTTCCAGGGTAAGACAGGCCTTAGCAAACTAATTTTTTTAAAAGCATTTAGTAAATGAAAAAATACACGGCTGAAGTGCAACTCACTTGCGTGGCAATACTTAACACACGTGGCTCCATGCAACACTGTTTGCAGCAAAATCCTGGCTGAAGGATTTTGTTTCTCAGCCCTCAGAGAAGCGACACAGTTTGAATTAAACTGCACGGGCTACACGGGAGTGTCAGGATGCCTTTCCCAATAAAAAGTGTCAATGCCTTTTGCTTCAGCAATGTTGATATGTGGGGCCAGAAGTGCTCTACCTGTGCCTGCGTGGCGTGTGACAGCTTTACGCATGAGTGGCTTCAAACACACACGGTTCCACGGATCCCGTGTGCTCCGAGTGTGCAGCTGTGCCCGGGCAGAGGCCGCCAGTGGCCTGCCTGTTTGACAACCTGTGGGCTGGGGTCTGCCTGCATGGGAAGGCATCCTCTGGATGGTCCCCCGTGCCTTGGGGGAAACCTGTTGCTCCTGATGTTTAGGGTTCAAATTCTGCAGTTGTTTTCATTTTATGCAAGCACGGTGACAAGCATATTTGGCTTGCGTGGGCCCCTGGGAGTTAAATGTGTGAATTGTGCACTCATTGGGTGACAAAGAGGTAAGCACCAGGTGAAAAACATATAATCCTGGCATACTGGTGTCACTAGAGGACACAGGGAAAAACGACGCACCACAGCTTTGGTCATCACGAAGAGACTAATTTATTTTTTCTGACTCCAATCATTTATAGTTCTCAAAAGGTGCCAGTGGATTGGAAGGTGAACGTGCCACCTCTCCAACGACACTGGACAAACTACCAGTGTATCAAATTTCTCCGCCTCTATGAAAGAATGCAAAACAATAGATTGTTTACAGAAAGTTGTGTGAGAAAGTTCTCTACAAGAATGTAAATTCAGAAGGCTTTAGAAAATCCTAAGAAATCAGGGCGACATACTGGCTCCCAGGTACAGTGGGACAAGGCAAGTAAGCAGATGAAGTATGAGGAATTCTGGCCGTTCACACCCTCAACCTTATTTGACTCTCAAAACCAGATTTAGCCTCTCCTGAAGTGAAAGATCTGTAACCACTACAAACTGGGTTTGCACACGGCAAAATTTAAACCTGGCTCAGCTTTAAAATGGGAGGGTAAATTGAAGCCTAGCCTCCCACTTTTTTATGGAATTGGCATAGGATGTAAATCAGGGCACAATTTGGGCACACATATTAAATGGAGTCGAGGAGCATGTTAAGATGCCACTGTGTTAGGAGTATATAATTAGGCAAGATTATTACTCTTCTAGCAGGCAGATGGTAGTCTTCAGCCTTCCCTAAAACCCTCACCCAATTTTTTGTAATAGGCATGCAAGATTAACAGGAAAGAATATACAATAGGCTGCATTAACGTGCCAGGTTGGACTGAGTACCATAAATTGATAATAGTACTTTTGACACGACTGTGACATTAGCAGAATGACCATTATAATTAACCTACATCCTAGAACCTCTGTCATATTTTACATTGGCAAAAGGAAGGCCATTTATATTACAAAATGACCTCTGTTATCACCTTGTTTGGAAGGGAAGGTGTGCCTAGACTAATCACAAGAAGAATAAAACTTCTATTTTGAGAAGCAGCTCTTTCATTGTTCAGAACAGATATTTAAGGAGATCTCACTGCTGTCTGTCATCGTTTCTGATGCACAGGACATGTGTCAAGGTACTGAAGACTACTTAAGAAAGCAAGAGAAGTATTGCTGTGAAGGAAGATGGCTTTGTGTGTGCCTCCTCTGGTACTGATCTGCCAGAGCCTTGTGGCTCTAGAAAGAAACAAAATCTGGAAGCATTTATTTGATTTCCTGAGGATTAAGACAGTTCAGACTTACCAGACCCACACCCTTCCCCTCTGCTTTTTGCAATCAATGACTTGGGCTCTGCTTTTCCCCTTTCCTCTCTTTTTAAATGCTGAGCTTCCAGTACAACTCACATTAACGTTCATCTATGTGCATCACTGAGAGAACAAAGCCACTCTTTTACACCACAGTTCATCAGTCCACACCTGTCCTTTATTAATTCTAGGGTTCTGTCAAAATGTCCATTTCAAAGGCTGGAAAGTGGAAGCTGTGCCTGAGTTTGTACATTTTCACCAGGATACACAGACACAGAATCCCAGTTCAACTTCCAATGGCAAACCTCAGCTCAGTGTGCTTTTCATGTAGTGTTTTATAAAAAGCAGGTATGGACAATATGTTAATTTGTATTCTAAATTTTGAGACATACAATGAAGATAAGCAGTACTCAGGCCTGCAGAATTTATAAAATGACCACTCATGCAAAAATCTAATATTGGTGTTTGAAATAAGGATGTCCCTGGCATTGTATTCCCTCTCCCCTGCTTGACAGAGAACAAAGGCAGCATTGTGTGGGCATTTTACAGTTTATACTGGAGCTAAGTGTTTACAGCTACATCAGGACAGCAATTTCAATGAGCATGCAACCATTTTTAGTCCAGTTTCTATCAAAATAAAGGCAATTTCAGATAGAAGGGTAGAACAGGCTATTTAAACACCTCTCAACGAGAGCAGATGGGGGTTTTAAGCCATACTCTGAGCTGACTTCAAACGGCAGGGAGAAAATATCACAGGAGCAGGGAACAAGGCGCTAAAGATGCCGGCAGAGTGAGAGGAAGGACACACAAACTCGGGGAAGTGGGAAAGCCGGAGGCAGGCTGACATCATCGCTGTAGTCAAAAGTGTCAAAAGTGCCAAAGACACAGCTGAGCCCACTTGCAAGATTTTCCACTCCATTTTGTTAGTCACACACATGCAGCCTGACAAAGTGTGAAAGGCAGTGTCTGTTTGCAAGTTTATTTTTCCAGTGGTTTCCTTCCCCCCCCACCTTTAAATTTTCTGCAGAAATTAGGTATATTGAGGTTACTGTCAACGTGGGGCGAAGGGCTTCTGAGGAGAAGTTAAATATGTTTACAGAGAAGAAAGGGGCACACTCTCACACCATCAATCTGACTGTCACTAAGCTCTGCAGGTACTTAGGCGATGGAAAAACTTCAAATTAGGAGTAAGCTGGACAGAGACATGAGAGATAAGAGGATGCTAAAACCTTTAGGCTAGGAGCAGAGCTTAATATTCACAAAAAATTGCTACAGCTTTAAGCATCAGTATCAAGAAAAACGTGGGGGAAATATCTCAGAAACTGTCAGGCTGGAGCAATTAGATCCTGGAGCTGAATAGCTTTATGAAAGGGAAAATAGGAGACAGTGCCTATTTGACACCAGGGGACCAGGCTTAGTGGCTCAGGAGCTCTCTGTCAGGCCTGTGTCCACAGTCTGTCTTCCTGGAGTGCAGTGGGTGAGACAATGCCTTTTTCTCCTCACTCTGAAAAAGTCACATTCAGGAGGCCAATAAAGGGACTGGCATGTTATGTTAGTGGAGCTCATGGCCTGAACAAAAGTCCCCTTAAGTGAAGGGAGCCTAATTACCATCCACACCGAGACTCGCACTGGATGGTGAGGTGTAGGTACTCAAAAGTAATCAAACAGTGAAGCTGTCCACAAAAGCAGAAAAGCCACTGAATCGTGACAAAGAGCATTAGGCAAAAAAGGGCAGGCATCTCTCTGGGCCAGGATCAACTGTTTAAAGGGTAGGACTGCGAGAGCCATGCAATAGCAAGACCAAAGGATGGGCTGCCCCAAGGAGCAGTGAGATGTGTGCTAATATAAATATTACCTAGCTTGGAAAGCAGAAGGAGATGGAAGGAGCAAGGGCCCAGAACATCAGAAAAAAATTCAGCGTTGGCAAAGACAAAGTAGTGCAATCTGAGGAAACAGTTCTGTGTTCTCATGAACATTGCATGCATTCTGTTAGGAAAAAAAAACCGGAATGGTAGACGGTAACTGAAAATGAAACACAGAATCAGAGAGCACTACATACTCTGCAAAACTGCTGTAGAGAAGGACCCAAAGGTTTTAAATTTTAATGGGGGAAGAAAATGCGAAACTGGGGAATAAGGCTAAACAAGTGCTGCAATAGCTGGTGGGCCTTGACACACCCGTTGGTGATTTTTGGATATATTTGATCTGCTTGTGAATAAAAATGTTCTCTTCAAGAAATAAATTACATATTGGTGGAATTAGTGGCTGGAGTGAAAGGAAAAAGCAAATCTAAAACCCCACAATAACATTATTTTGTATACAGAGGGACAGCAGAAAATTAAAACAGTTAAACTCAAGTCTTATAAACACATCCTCACTCAGAATCTGCTGTGTGGTTTTGATTAGCTTGAGCAGAGGAAGAAAAAATGATCCTAAAGGACAACAGAAATTATTAATGAAATGGCGAGTGACAAGATTTTTCTTTCACAAAAAGAGAACAAAAACTGTTTCATAGTAGATCTGAAAAACCCCCAAGCTGCTGATGGGCCAGGTGTCTAACAATGTGGAGGTTTATTGTTATTCAAGTAACAAAAACCAGAAGATTTGAATCTATATTCAAGTAACAAAAACCAGAAGATTTGAATCTATTATTGAAAGAATGTAGTCAGTGGGATGCTTTGCCATAGGAACCACAGAAGAGCTATGTTGGAGCATCCATGAAATAGGATTTTTTGTAAAAAACAACAAAATTAATTCTACAGAGGGTCACTAGTCACAAATTGTGAGGAAGAAAGGAACCCTACAAGCAGTCTGCTTTATTAGGCTCCACAAGAGCTATTGCAATAGAATCAGAATTAGGGTCACTTTTGAGAATTTCTGAAATTCTTTGAAACTCCTGCAACCACTCCCTGTTTTCACTAGATGAACTAGACTGTATTTCAGGTAAATTCATTCTTTTGTTCTCAGTCTAAGACACCTGTAAGACTATTTCATCAACCCTTTGCCCAAAATACATGCAAAGTAAAAATCAAATAAAAGATTAGATTGAAGTCTGAGGAATATAAAGGCTGAGAATTATTAAATAACCCAGTTAAGCTCCATTTCAGAAGCATCTAACAGCACTTTTCCGGGGGGATCAGCGGCCCCAGGGAACACCACGATGTGTGTTAGCTGCAAAGTGAAATTGCACATTAGTTTGCAGTTGTAATGGCAAAAGAGGAATATTAAAAATATTCATAGCAGCTGTGGGTTTTTATTTTTTTTGGGGGGGGGGAGGGGCAGGGGAGGGAGGGAATAAAAAGAAAGTTCACTTCCTCGGATCCAAGAGTGCTAACTATGATGAAAATCTTTTGCACTCCGGCTAACAAACATTGTCTGCTTTGCTTGACTGATGAAGATTAGCTGACTTCTCACATTAAAGAAGTTTGTCTTGTATGGGCTGAAGTGACAAGACAATAACTAAGTGCTAATTGTGCATAACCAACACTAAAGATATGCAGCCCCATTATGGCATGTAATAAATGAAGCGAACAACAGAAATATATTAGGGGCTTTAATAATGATACCAGAACTGTGGTTTGGAAAAAAAAACAGGATGTGAAGGGTTTAGGAAATGAAATCCAGGACTCTGTGTGTGCCTCTTAAATGGGTACTGTGGGAGCCTCTGCCTGCCTTGCTCGGCTTCTCAGTTCTGTGGCAAGACAAAATTGATATAGGACTTTAAATAGCATTAGAACCTATAATTACTTTGCATTATTATATAGTTTAAGCAGTGGTTATTACTTGCCTGGTATTTTAATTTCCCATGCAACATGATGAAAAAGGTCAATTTGGCTTTTTTTAAAGAGCGTAATTGTAGTGTTCTACACTTATTAGCAGCTGTACATTTTATGGTTCTTTAGGGATGTTTGATTTTTAAATGACTACAATGTTAAAAAATAATACACTGTAGGACAAAGTGAGTTAGGAAAGCTTATTCAGAGCTGTGTCTAACTTCCTCATGTTAGACTATCATCTTCCTAATTTTTCATTGCTTCCCTAAAATGTATATCTTGCGTTTCTTCCCAACTGAAGAAATGAAAAATAATATGAATGCTATAAAATGCTAAATAGGACCATGTAATAACTGAAAACTAACTGAAAATAATAGGGACATTAAGGAGTGGACATAATTGGCTCTCTCGCTTCCTAGACCTCATAGAGGTCCCTGGCCAAGCTGCTATCACCTCTGGTGGAGTCATAAATGGAGCTCCCAGTGAAATCTCCAGCTACACTCGGAGTGTAGCTGGTATAAACTTGGCTCTGTTCACCTCTGAGAAAATCAGATGTTACAATTTTACCATGTTTGACATTCGCTCTCCAACTGTGCCATATGGGTGATGCTTCAGAACAGGGTGTCAGGTTTGGATCCTTGGGATTTTTATAACCTACGGTTTGGATATGGAAATAAAAATAGGACTGTAAGAGGTCCAATGCTGCTACAGAGGAAATGGTGGGAACAACATCTTTTAAATTTAAATGATTACAGTTCTGGCAACAGGAAGAAACAATGTGTACTTTAAAAGAAATACATGTGATAAAAATGAAGAATTAAAGTGAAATTAATGCAATAATGACAAATGGTACTGCTATGCTCTTCTGCAGAAAAGGATCTCAAAGACCTTTATAAATATTAATTAATTAAACCTGACAGACAGCCTTTTGAAGGAGAGGAAGTGACATTATTCTTTTTTATTGATGCGGGATTTGAGACACAAAAAGTTTTCTGGCCAAGGTCATGAGAGATGTTCTGTGTGAGTCCCAGGAACAGCATCCAGGTCTTGCTCTCCGTGTTGGGGTTCTACTACTGCAAAGTGTTTCCTCCTTGGAATGTATGCCCACACCAGTGCTGAGCTAGCACTTAGCTTATGGAGCAGACCCAAGAAATTCTCTTACCTCTGATTA